>NC_084630.1:18570023-18890023 GCF_033978795.1 Nerophis ophidion | reverse complement strand
TGTTGGCTCTCATATCCAATTTTCCCCTTTCAATAAGCTTCTCCATGATGTGATCTATCTTGCGATTCAGTTCAGAAATCGCCTCAATCTGTGATCCCACAGCCCGGCCCAAACTTTCCATTGCGACGAACATCCTTTGGGGCCCTTGAGTGGCTGCCATCGTCTTACAAATTTGACGATACGCCAGAACAATTCCCAGCCCTATCAGCAGGTCCCCCGCAATCACGGCTCCAAATAAGTAGATGTCTTCCACGTCCTCGATGGAAAGGACTGAGAGGCGCATGATTCTCCATTTATCCCAGGAATCTTTCACATACCCCGCAACAATGGTTCCATCAGGACAGCCAGGCTCCCCAGAACCTCTTTTCCTCGTCGAAAATATTTTGTCAATTGAGTCGAAAGTCCAGCTGATCATTTCCATGTCTGATGTTTAGATTTGAGGGACAGCTTAGAGAAAGAGGCTTCAAAAAAGTATAGACAAGACAAAACAAAAAGAGCAAGAAGGGAGAAGTAAAAAATGCGACCGCCCTCACCAGAGGCAAGACAGAAAAAGAGACAAGTATTTACAAGCAATACATTGACGGCAAACTCCGTAGCTTGCTTGCTTTCTGATACTCGTATTTTGTTAGTGCAGGCAGGGTGAAGCAGGGCTTTTATTGTGAAGATTGGGACTGTGCAGTCGGTCTTAAGAGTTTTGACGGCAGGTACGGCGCGAGAGTCTGTTGAAATAAAAAAGTGTTTCTCGCCTTCCTGTCGGTCGTTTTTTCTTAATAATGACAGGAAGTCTAGAATCCAAGTTAATTGGTCAAAAGGAGCCCTCCGTTGTGGACCCCAGGTTTCAAAAGACAGGTGCTGGATCCTCCATCTCTGAGAAGCTGCCACCGTACGCGCCTCGACTGGCATTATCTGGGGGCGTCCTTGAAAGCCCCCCCCACAATCCTGGGGGGTATCAGTCTGTACGACCCCCGGAGTCAAACTGTTCAAAAGGATCAGGTAGACCCTCCACAGAAAGCGGGCATTTTGAAAAACACGATTAAGAACCTGCCAATTGCCACACATCATTTGTGGCCTTGTAACTTTCTCCAATCCCCCCAACTTCCCTGCACATTTTAACCACTCATCATCATTTTCACCATGTTTGGATCTCCCGTTTTAACCCTTGCGAAATGTTCACATTGTTGTGAGCTTCATCTCACAAGACCCATTGGGTGCCGTGAATGTCAATCAAGTGGCGCTGATTTGTAGGTCTATTTTTTTTTTAATGCCTGGCTGGCCATCGACTGACACACCCTCCGCCATCGACTGCTAGCTCGCGATCGACATACTGGGGGCCCCTGCGCTAGACCCATGCTTTTCGTCCACCTTGCTGCCTCTTCCTGGTGAAGTTGTCTGGGCGTTGTTCATCAAAATCTAAGCGTGTGTTTTTGACACACCTACATCCGTTTCTCTCATTTGTGGCACCTCTTCTGACCATTAAAACCTAATGAAGATACTAACATCTTAATAGCACGCGCTAAACATTGGTGCAATCTATAAAATTGTGTGACGTACTAATACAGTATTTGTGTACCAAAATAAAACACATTTGTTAGATTTTTTAAAAATACTTTATGTACAATGTGGAAGATGTTGTCAGTGCTGCCGGCAGGAGCAAAGGTCACCGCCTCTGTCCATGGTGCTGAGGACAGAACACCATCAGGCGGGGGCGTGGCAGTGTTGACGGTGAGACACAGCTGGCAGGTGATTAGATTTCACAGGTGGTACATGTTAATCTAATCATCTGTTGTCTTTAACAGTAAGCTGTTTGGAGCAAGAGGGGAGAGAGGATACGGACGTGGCTGAAAGGTCACGTTAAAACCTTGTTAAAACGGCTAGGAAACGACTTCCACATATAACATTGATAAATTATAAAAAATCATACAATCAAGAGCAATGTTATTTAGAAGAATTAGCTTCAAAACATTTGCAACTTTTGCTGCAACTTTCTGAAAAAAACTTGCAGTGGTTTAGGGCAATTCAGGCCGAAGAACCATTAGAGGGGTTAACTTTTTAATGAAGACTTTGTCCGAGCTGACTATATTCTGTTTTCTGTTTCAGAGCCGGAAGATATTTCCCGAGTACTGTCATCAGCCCCGCTTCCAACCTTAGTTGAAGAAAACGATAAGGAGGAGTCAGCTATGGATGCGGAAGAAGAAGAAGAATTTCTTGTTCTTGATGCCGAACATGTGTGTAGTTTGTCTTTAAGTGTTTGTTACAACTATCTATGGTAAAAAATAGTTTCCAGAAATCTACGTGTTAAGACAAGTTCTAGTACTTACAGATAGAGGCAGTTATAATTGAATGTATTAAACCTGCATTGTAAAAAGAATCTAAACCTAACAAGAGTTCAAGTTACCAGTTTAAACATGTGCGAACTACTTCATTGTTCTTATAGTTTTTACACTGCAATGACAACGAGGGTTGACATGAATGCAGCATAAGCGATGTTGATGCTTCTGGAAGTCAAGTAACCAGGTTTTTTCTGTATTTGCCCTTAGCCTTTGATAGCAAAGAAGCAAGCTGCACTAAAGCATCAACTTGTTACGGAATTGGAACGGCTGACCATGCAACTGCAGGAAAAGGTGAGAAACGTGTTAGTCCATTCTAACTAGAGATGTCCGATAACGGCTTTGTTGCCGATACCCCGATATTGTCCAACTCTTAATTGCCGATTCCGAAATCAACTGATAAAACATACCGGAGTAGTGAGTTGACATTATTCACCCAAGGAACTTTTGTTATTAGAGAGTTCCGTCCAGTTGGACGGTTTCTCTCAGGACACATTTCCGGTGTTGTTTCCGGATGAAGAGATGCTGCTCTGTTATTGATTGAAGTAAAGTCTGAATGTACGATCAGTGTCTGGTCCGCATTGCCGACAGTAAGTTGGACCCGTTTCCAGTGAGGGTTGGACTCCGCCAAGGCTGCCCTTTGTCATATATGTTATATTTCTATTGCTACTATGGTATATTTTTCGTCTACTTTATACCTGCTTTACCCTTTCCATCCTTACCCTTTCCCTCTTTTGTAACTGAACTACTGTGTGGAACAATTTCCCTTATGGCTCAATAACGTTTGTCTAAGTCCAAGATGTACGCTATTTGTGTTTTTAAAAATGGAAAGAAAATATAATTAATACGTTTAACTGCTTGAATAATTTTAAATGTATGTACAGTAAAGGCCAAAAGTTTGGACACACCTTCTCCTCATTCATATTTTCATGACTATTTACATTGTAGATTGTAATCGAAGGCATCAAAACTATGAATGAACAAATCTCACATCCAAAAGCAGAACCTAGTAACTCACTTCTAGAGATACCCTTGAGATACAAAGTTTTTCTATTGTATCTACGCGGTTATGTGGTAGTTGCTAGGTCCTGCCATGCGCGTAACAGCTTACTTACGGAACAAAGTACAATATCGCATACACTAATGTAAAGCATGTCACCTAGTAACTCCAAAATTATTATCAGCTCAGTTTTGACCAAAACTGAGTTACCGGCTTTTGCCTTTGGACGGGAGAAATGTGGATATGGTAAAATAACTGGAAACATATTTTATAGTCTATTTTTTTTCAAAATAGCCATCCTTTTGCTCTGATTACTGCTTTGCACACTCTTGGCATTCTCCATGAGCTTCAAACACACCTTTGAAGGGAAAACCATTTCAGGTGACTATCTCTTGAAGCTCATCGAGAGAATGCCAAGAGTGTATATATGTCTTTTTTCCGAACTAAAAGTCTAATAATGTTGCTCTTTGTTTGACGTGTAGACGGCGGATGACAAGGCAGAGTCAAGCAAAACAGAAGAAATATTCGTCAAGTTGTTCAGGGAACAAGAAAGACTGAAAGGACTCCAGACAAGGCTGGAGTGCCAACAACAGTCCAAGGTCTTGGCTGAGAGCAAACATAGAGAAGTCCAGGATCAACTGATGGCGACCAAGGCTTGTCATTCCAGTACCACCAATCAGTATAACAAGACCAAGGCCGATGGTAAGACGCTCTTGTTGTTCTGGACTGTTTTTGAATAGAATACTGTAAGTATTTGATTTTCCATATCAAACTATTACTCATAAACATAAACTCAAGACCAGCATATTTTTGTTTGAAAAACATCCACAGATGCTACTTCATATCCAAGGCTATATGCATCGGAATAGAGCCATTATCCATACTTGCCAACCTTGAGACCTCCGAATTCGGAAGTTTCAGGGGACAATGGAGGCGGGGAGAGCGGGGGAACGGGATTAAGGGGGGAGGAGTATATTTATAGCTAGAATTCACTGAAATTCAAACACATAACCCTCCTCTGCTCATCGTTATATTTGAAAGTGCTATACTTTGCAGCCAGTAGCACAGCCTTTGAAGGAGCATAGGTATGGGCAGCATTTGTTACATTTAATTTGCAGGAAAGGAGTGAGTTTAGGGTTGAATTGTCCATCCTCGTTTAAATCTCTGTCACTTTCTTTTTTTTTGGACATTACTACTTGCCGTAGTTTTGAAGCAATGCATGATGGGATTCCGGATGTTGTTGTCGTGTATTAATGTGCCGGCTGGAATAGAAACACGCTGAGAAACAGCTCTGTGCCTGCCTACTTTATGGGTTTTAGATACACCTATGGATAACGGAGACATATAGAATAGTCTCCTTCTTGTAGTGTGTGCAGTTGTGCACTCTCCAAAAGCCGTAGATGTTAAAACGTGAAAAAAACTGTTTATATGGAAGAAAAGCGGACGTGACGACACTCCTCACTCAGGTCCGGCTGGAAATCGGCAGAAATTCGGGAGAATGATTGTCCCGGGAGATTTTCGGGAGAGGCACTGAAATTAGGGAGTCTCCCGGGAAAATCGGAAAGGTTGGCAAGTATGCCATTATCTTCAGCTGGGTACTTAGAGAGCCCTATTCTCCCATTTTCCACTGAAAGAGGTACTGCTCTTATTTTTAAAATGTTGCCCACCATTCACAATCCATTTACAAGAAAAGAAAACTATCTATCTACCTGCTAAACCAAGTATCAGTGATATTGTTATTATTAGAGATGTCCAATAATGTTGGACTGCCGATAGTATCAGCCGACAAATGTTTTAAAATGTAATATCGGAAATTATCAGTATGTGTTTCAAAAAGTAAAATGTATGCCTCTGTACGGAGTGGTACACGGACAAAGGGTACAGAAGTAGTACAGAGCGCCAATAAACCTTAAAGGCACTGCCTTTGTCCATCCATCCATCCATTTTGTACTGCTTATTCCCCTTTGGGGTCGCGGGGGGCGCTGGTGCCTATCTCAGCTACAATCGGGCGGAAGGCGTTGTACACCCTGGACAAGCCGCCACCTCATCGTAGGGCCGCACTGCCTTTGTGTGCCGGCCCAATAAAACGTGAATGTAATCCATACTTGGTCAACAGCCATACAGGTCACACTGAGGGTGGCCGTATAAAAAACTTTAACACTGTAACGTATATGCGCCACACTGAACCCACACCAAACAAGAATGACAAACACATTTTGGGAAAACATCCACACCGTAACACAACATAAACACAACAGAACAAATTCCCAGAATCCCTTGTAGCACTATCTCTTACGGGACGCTACAATATACACCCCCTCCACCTTACCTCAACCCCGCCCACCTCAACCTCCTCATGCTCTCTCAGGGAGAGCACGTTCCAAATTCCAAGCTGCTGTTTTGAGCCATGTTTAAAAAAATAATGCACTTTGTGACTTCAATAATAAATATGGGAGTGCCATTGTGAAAGTCTGGTTTCACTGGGTTCTTCTGACCACCAACCATGGACATGACAGCAGAGTTCAGGGTTTCAAACAAGCCATGTCCAATTTCTTCGCTCGCTTTCGCTCACACTCGTGCTCGTTTTTTCCCCCATCTGAACACACGAATGGTTTCTCTGTCTCTTGCGGGCATGCTCTGCCATCCACCAACAACTCCCCTGTTGACAGGTGATAACAGAGCGACAGGTGATCAGACAAACACTCACAGCTGTGTCATCCACGCACCTGCTGCTAATCTCGAGGCCGGTCCTGACACGACCCGCTTCTCTGCAGGCCTGCAGGCCACACCTCCCCACAGCCATGTTGGCATTTTTTTTCCATAACTTGAGTTGATTTATTTTGGAAAACCTTGTTACATTGTTTAATGCATCCAGCGGGGCACCACAACAAAATTAGGCATATAAATGTGTTAATTCGATGACTGTATATATCGGTATTGGTTGATATCGGAATCGGTAATTAAGAGTTGGACAATATCGGAATATCGGATATGGGCAAAAAAGCCATTATCAGACTAGTTATTATTAGCGCTAACACAGAACTACTGTTTGCTTTAGGTAACTATCTTAAGAGTTTTTTAACATACTGAGTTAATGAACCGCTACATCGCCTCTGAGTTGGTAAAAGTTAATGATAAATCATGCCACTCACTATTTATATATATATCTGCACCTTTTACACCTAGTACCAACCTCGTCACGTCCGTTGTGTCCTGAGCAAGACACTTCACCCTTGCTCCTGATGGGTGCTGCTTGGCGCCTTGCATGGCAGCTCCCTCCATCAGTGTGTGAATGTGTGTGTGAATGGGTAAATGTGGAAGTAGTGTCAAAGCGCTTTGAGTACCTTGAAGGTAGAAAAGCGCTATACAAGTACAACCCATTTATCATTTATTTATTGCTTTTTTATCCTGCACTACCACCGTCTGAGGCTGCCGAGGTAGTTAAAAAGCTCCTCGGTGGCAAGGGCCCTGGGGCTGTCTTGGTTTGAAAGACTTTTCAACATCGGGTGCGGTACCTCTGGATTGGCAGAAAGGGGTGGTGGTTCCTCTCTTTCTGAATAAGAACCGGAGGGTGTGCTCCAATTATCGTGGGATCACACTTCTCAGCCCTTCCCGGTAAGGTCTATTCAGGTGTACTGGAGAGGAGGCTATGCCGGATAGTCAAACCTCGGATTAAGGAGTAACAGTGTGGTTTTCGTCCTGGCCGTGGAACTGTGGACCAGCTCTATACTCTTGACAGGGTCCTTGAAGGTGCATGGGAGTTTGCCCAACTAGTCTACATGTGCTTTGTGGACTAGGAGAAGGCATTTGATCGTGTCCCCCGGGAAATCCTGTGAAGAGTGCTCAGAGTATGGAGTATCGGACTGTCTGATTATGGCGGTCTGCTCCCTTTATGATCAGTGTCAGAGGTTGGTCCTTATTGCCGGCAGTAAGTTGGACCTGTTTCAAGTGAGGGTTGCACTCCGCCAAAGCTGCCCTTTGTCACCCATTCTGTTCATAACTTTTATGGACAGACTTTTGAGGCTCAGTCCGGGCGTTAAAGGGATTTGGTTTGGTGGCTGCAGGATTAGGTCTCTGCTTTTTCCAAATGATGTGGTCCACATGGCTTCATCCGGCCAGGATCTTCAGCTTTCACTGGATCGGTTCGCAGCAGAGTGTGGAGCGACTAGGATGGGAATCAGCACCTCCAAGTCCGAGTCCAAGGTTCTCGCCCAGAAAAGGGTGGAGTGTCATCTCCGGGTTGGAGAGGAGATCTTGCCCCAAGTGGAGGAGTTCAAGTACCTAGGAGTCTTGTTCACGAGCGAGGGCGGATCGGTGCGGCGTCTTCAGTAATGCGGGCGCAGTATCAATCCGTTGTAAAGAAGGAGCTTACCGGTTGATCTACTTTCCCATCCTCACCTATGGTTATGAGCTTTGGGTCATGACCGAAAGGACAAGATCACGGGTACAAGCGGCCAAAATGAGTTTCCTCCGCCGGGTGGCGGGGCTCTCTCTTAGAAATACGGTGAGAAGCTCTGTCATTTGTAAGGAGCTCAAAGTAAAACCGCTGCTCCTCCACATCGAGAAGAGCCAAATGAAGTGGTTAGGTGGGAAGACCCAGGTCACATTGGGAAGACTATGTCTCCCGGCTGGCCTGGGAACGCCACGGGATCGCCCAGGAGAACCTCGACGAAATGGCCGGGGAGAGGGAAGTCTGGGCTTCCCTGCTTAGGCGGCTGCCCCCGCGACCTGACTTCGGATAAGCGGAAGTAGATGGATGGGGGGATGGCACAAGCAATAGTACTACTTGCTGGATCTGCTTTTCACTGTTACTAAAACTTGTAGCAAATTTGTATCAGACCGTATTCATCAGGCAGTGGGAGTGCCGAATGTAAAAGTTCAGTCACACTTTTCTAGCTGTTATATGTCTCAGATTTAACAAATTTTTCTCAGATTTAACTCATTTTCTCACATTTAGCTAATGTTCCTCACATTTAAGTTTAAATGAAATGTTGACTCTAAATAGTATATCTAAAGTTAAATCTAAATCCAAAAATCTAAATTTTAAGCCTAAATGTTATCTCCCCCAAAAATTATATAATAGAAACCTATTTTAAATCTATATATTAAATCCAAACTTAATTAGTTATGTCTAGATCTAAATATTACATCTAAAACTTTCGTCTAAATCGGTGTGGCAATTTTATTCTCTGCATTTGACCCATTGCCCTTGATCACCCCCTGGGAGGTGAGGGGAGCAGTGGGCAGTGGTCATTTAACCCCCCATTCCAACCCTTGATGCTGAGTGCCAAGCAGGGAGGAAATGGTTCCCATTTTTATAGTCTTTGGTATGACTCGACCGGGGGTTTGAACTTACAACCTACCGATCACAGGGCGGACTCTCTAACCACTAGGCCACTGAATATTGTAATGTTTATACATGACACAATCACGAAGTAAAAGCAGTAAAGAACGACACATAAAAATAGAAATAGAAATAGGTGTATCCATGCTGACTGCCTCGGTGTAAGAAGCCATTCCATTCATTGTCAAACACAAAAGAACAGTCCATGCACACTCACATAAATGGTACCGGTACCAAATTATTGGTATCGGGACAAGACTAGGACACTGAATTCAAACTTTAAGTGCAATATAATGTTTTACCTTCCTGGAAACCTGGATTTACCAGCATCGGAATGAGTAAAAGTACGTAAATTGATGGTGGAATACACAGAATGCCAGATTAAGGAGTTGCTCCACCTTAAATGGGCATATAGGATTAAGCCACTGATTTGCTGACAATTGTGCCAAATTCCTTATCTTGTCTCTTCATACATGGGTTGGGAGTTTGCCCAACCAGACTACATGTGCTTTGTGGACTTGGAGAAGGCATTCGACCGTGTCCCTCGGGCAGTCCTGTAAAAAGTGCTCAGTGAGTATGGGGTTCCGGACTGTCTTATTGTGGTGGTCCGCTCCCTGTATGATTAGTGTCAGAGCTTGGTCCACATTGCCGGCAGTAAGTCGGACCCGTTTCCAGTGAGGGTTGGACTCCGTCAAGGCTGCCCTTTGTCACCCATTCCGTTGATAACTTTTATAGACATAATTTCTCGGCGCAGTCAAGGCGTTGAGGGGATCCGGTTTGGTTGCTGCAGGATAGGTCTCTGCTTTTTGCAGAAGATGTAGTCCTGATGGCTTCATCTGGCCAAGATCTTCAGCTCTCACTGGACTGGTTCGCAGCTGAGTGTAAAGCGACTGGGATGAGAATCAGTACCTCCAAGTCCGAGTCCATGGTTCTCGCCCGGAAAAGGGTAGAGTGCCATCTCCGGGTTGGGGAGGAGACCCTGCCCCAAGTGGAGGAGTTCAAGTACCTCAGAGTCTTGTTCACGAGCGAGGGAAGAGTGGATCGTGAGATCGACAGGCGGATCGGTGCGGCGTCTTCAGTAATGAGGACTATGTATCGATTTAGGAAAGAACTGAGCCGGAAGGCAAAGCTCTCAATTTACCGGTCGATCTACATTCCCATCCTCAACTATGGTCATGAGCTTTGGGTTTTGACCAAAATGACAAGATCACGGGTACAAGCGGCCGAAATTGGCTTCCTCCGCCTGGTGGCGGGGCTCTCCCTTAGAGATAGGGTGAGAAGCTCTGCCATCCGGGAGGAGCTCAAAGTAGAGCCGCTGCTCCTCCACATCGAGAGGAGCCAGATAAGGTAGTTCGGGCATCTGGTCAGGATGTCACCCGAACGCCTCCCTAGAGAGGCGTTTCGGGCACGTCCGACCGGTAAGAGGACACAGTTGAGACCCAGGACACGTTGGGAAGACTATGTCTCCCGGCTGGCCTGGGAACGCCTCAGGATTCCCCGGGAAGAGCTGGACAAAGTGGCTGGGGAGAGGGCTTCCCTGCTTAGGTTGCTGAATCCGCGACCCGACCTCGGATAAGCGGAAGAAGATGGATGGATGGATGGATGGATGGATGGATGGATGGATGGATGGAGGGATGGATGGATGGTCTCTTCATCCTCAGCAAACTGCTAATCCACCACTGCAGCAACTGTTTCTGGATTAGGGTGACAGACCGACGCCGTGCAGCCAGAATCTGCACAGTTGCACACCTTTTATCACTAAACACATGGGAGATTCCATCTGTCGAATAGTGTTTTGACGAGCTTAGTTACCATCCATCCATCCATCCATCTTCAACCGCTTTTCCGGAATGGGGTCACGGGGACAACATCTCCGGCAGAGACCCCCAGACTTACCTCTCCAGAGCAAAATTAGCAACTTCCTTGGGGGGGATCCAGAAGCATTCCCAGGCCAGAGAGGGGATGTAATTCCCCCCATCTGGTCCTTGGCCTGCCGCGGGTTCTCCTCCCAGAGTTTAGTTACCATGACCATATGTTGCTATTTCTACACAAGATTGATTAAGTTACCAAGGTCAAATGTTATCTACGTAATATAAAATACACTATATTACCAAAAGTATTTGGCCACCTGCCTCGACTCACATATGAATTTGAAGTGCCATCCCATCACTAACCCATAGGGTTCAATATCATGTCGGTATAGATCTCCTATAATGGGTTTTTTGCCGATAGCCGATATTGTCCAATTCCAATATCAACCGATACCAATATATACAGTTGTGGAATTTAACACTTTATTATGCCTGGATGCATTGAACAATGTAACAAGGTTTTCCAAAATAAATCAACTCAAATTATGGAAAAAAATGCCAACATGGCACTGCCATATTTATTAATGAAGTCACAAAGTGCATTATTTTTTTTTTTGACATGCCTCAAAACAGCAGCTTGGAATTTGGGACATGCTCTCCCTCAGAGAGCATGAGGAGGTTGAGGTGGGCGGGGTTGAGGTAAGGTGGAGGCGGAGGGTGTATATTGTAGCGTCCCGTAAGAGTTAGTGCTGCAAGTGGTTCTGGGTATTTGTTCTGTTGTGTTACGGTGCGGATGTTCTCCCAAAATGTGTTTGTCATTCTTGTTTGGTGTGGGTTCACAGTGTGGCACATATTTGTAACAGTGTTAAAGTTGTTTATACGGCCACCCTCAGTGTGACCTGTATGGCTGTTGACCAAGTATGACTTACATTCACTTATGGTTGGATCGGCACGCAAAGGCGCAGTGCCTTTAAGGTTGATTAGCGTTCTGTACTTCTCCCTACATCTGTGTACTACTACGAACAGCGACGTTTTAAAAAAATCATACATTTTAGTTTTTGATGCCGATAATTTCCGATATTACATTTTGAAGCATTTATCGGCCGATATTATCGGACATCTCTCGATGTGGGTCCACATTTTGCAGCTATCACAGCTCCAACTCTTCTGGGAAGGCTGTCCACAAGGTTGCGGACTGTGTTTATTGGAATTTTCCACTCTTCTTCCAAAAGCCCATCGATATAGGTTGAGAAGGCCTGGCTCCCAGTCTTCTAATTAATCCCAAAGGTGTTCTATCGGGTTCAGGTCAGGACTCTGTGCAGGCCAGTCAAGTTCATCCACACCTGACTCTGTCATCCATGTCTTTATGGACCTTGCTTTGTGCACTGCTGCACGGTCACTGAGCTCCTGAGAGTGACCCATTCTTTCACAAATGTTTGTAGAAACAGTCTCCATGCCTAAGTGCTTGATTTTATACACCTGTGTCAGGGCCAAGTAATTAGGACACCTGATTCTGATCATTTGGATGGGTGGCAAAATCATTTTGGGCAATATGGTGTATATCAGGGGTCACCAACCTTTTTGAAACCAAGAGCTACATCTTGGGAACTGATTAATGCGAAGAGCTACCAGTTTGATACACAATTAAATAAATTGCCAGAAATAGCCAATTTGCTCAATATACATTTAATAAATAAATCCATATATATATATATATATATATATATATATATATATATATGTATATATATATAAATGGGTATTTCTGTCTGTCATTCCGTCGTAGATTTTTTTTCCTTTTACGGAAGGTTTTTTGTAGAGAATAAATAATGAAAAAACACTTAATTAAGCGGTTTAAAAGAGGAGAAAACACAGAAAAAATTAAAAATACATTTTTAAGCATAGTTTATCTTCAATTTCGACCCTTTAAAATTCAAAATTCAACCGGAAAAAATTAAGAGAAAAAATTAGCTAATTCGAATCTTTTTGAAAAAATTTAAAAAAGAATTTCTGGAACATCATTAGTAATTTTTCCTGATTAAAATTAATTTTAGAATTTTAATGACATGTTTTGAATAGGTTAAAATCCAATCTGCACTTTTGTTAGAATATATAACAAATTGGACCAAGCTATATTTCTAACAAAGAAAAATCATTATTTCTTTGAGATTTTCCAGAACAAAATTTTTAAAAGAAATTCAAAAGACTTTCAAATAAGATTTAAATTTGATTCTATGTATTTTCTAGTTTCGCCAGAATATTTTTTTTAAATTTTAGTCATAATAAGTTTAAAGAAATATTTCACAAATATTCTTTGTCGAAAAAACAGAAGCTAAAAAATTAAAATGTATTTATTATTCTTTACAATAAAACAAATACATTTACTTGAACATTAATAAAAAAGTGTCAGGAAAGAAGAGAAAGGAATTTAAAAGGTAAAAAGGTATATGTGTTTAAAAATCCTAAAATCCTTTTTAAGGTTGTATTATTTTTTTTTCTAAAATTGTCTTTCTGAAAGTTATAAGAAGCAAAGTAAAAAAATAAATGCATTTATTTAAACAAGTGAAGACCAAGTCTTTAAAATATTTTCTTGGATTTTCAAATTCTGTTTGAGTTTTGTCTCTCTTAGAATTAAAAATGTCGAGCAAAGCGAGACCAGCTTGCTTGTAAATAAATAAAATTTAAAAAAATAGAGGCAGCTCACTGGTAAGTGCTGCTATTTGAGCTATTTTTAGAACAGGCCAGCGGGCGACTCATCTGGTCCTTACGGGCGACCTGGTGCCCGCGGGACCCGCGTTGGTGACCCCTGGTGTACATCTTTTATTTCTGTGTTTTTGTTATACAGTTTCCAAGCTCCAGGCCGAACTGGACAAACTGCGCTTGCACGTCATCTTCACACAAGCTGCCACTGCAGACCTGCGTTCCAATGTCAAAGCCACCAAGAGCGCAACACGCAAAGTCGGAACCAAGAAGTCCCAGGCCGAAGACCAGAAACTGAAGCAGGTGGGCCTCCCGAACTCCATCCAGTCTTGAATCCATTGAAATGTGAGTGTGGAGAGGCGGAGCCGACGGTCCAACAGAGAGGTAGGCCACGCTGGAGCCCGGCCCAAGATGGCGAATGTGATCGACTCGTGGTGTCTTGCGGGTTCCATGGACCACCAAGCACAGACATTTACTGGCAGGTGTTGACTTCTTTCTTTATGCAAATAAGACATGTCTTTTGCGGGTTGCTTTTCAGCCGTCCGCGCTCTCACTGCTCGCTCCTCCGTGTAGCTTTTCAGCCGTCCACGTCAGTTCTGTCTGCCTCTTGCTCTCGCTCTCTTCCTCGTTGCATGCGCTGTTGTTTGTTCTCTCGTCTCTCCTTCTCGTTCCTTCCTCGTTTCTCAACCTCCCTCCTCGACGTTCACTGCTGCCGCACTTTTTAACAGTGCGAGAGGATTCATTATATGTATCCAGGGGAGCGATCCACGCACCTGATCTCGTTTGTGGCGTCGCTCCCGGCATGCCCCGCCTCGCCGCTCGCTCGCCATCCACGCATCCTCGCCGCCAGCGTGCCCTGCCTCTCTGTTGGACCGTCGGCTCCGCCTCTCCACAGTGAGTTTCACAGCCGAGGCGCTCCTTAATCATTTTTTAAATTATATTTACTCTATTTAGATTGGCTCCTTTGAATATTTTGAATATTTCTTGTGGTCGAGATACAGTGGTGGTCAAAAGTTTACATACACTTGTAAAGAACATAATGTCATGGCTGTCTTGAGTTTCCAATAGTTTCTAGAACTCTAATATTTTTGTAATAGAGTGATTGGAGAAGATACTTGTTGGTCACAAAAAAAAAAAAAACATTCATGAAATTTGGTTCTTTTATGAATTTATTATGGGTCTACTGAAAATGTGAGCAAATCTTCTGGGTCAAAAGTGTAAAGTTAATATTTGGTTTGATTGATTGATTGAAACTTGTATTAGTAGATTGCACAGTACAGTTCATATTCCGTACAATTGGTAACACCTGAATAGATTTTTAGAATTGTTTAAGTCGGGGTCCACGTTAATCAAATCAATCTGACAAGCCTGTAAATGTGTTGGTCATGTATGATGTCTTTTTGTTATTTTTGTTTGTGAGGTGTAATGTCTATTGTTCAAATGTACGGCGGTGAAACTGAATTGTCCCATTTCAAATCAAATCCAATCAAATGCCCTTTGGCAAGTTTCACTGCAATAATGAGCTTTTGGTAGCCATCCACGAGCTTCTGGTTGTGAACTTGTTTCTTCAGCATTGTCCACACGTTTTAAGTCAGGACTTTGGGAAGGCTGTTCTAAAACCTTAATTCTGGCTTCATCTGGGCTGTTTGGCTATTTTACCCAGCAATATGTTTGGTTGAGAAATGGTGAGGCCTTTAATCCCAGGAGCACCACGCATACCGTCAAGCATGGTGGTTGTAGTATTATGCTCTGGGCCTGTTTTGCTTCTAAAGGAACTGGTGCTTTACAGAGAGTAAATGGGACAAATAAAAAGGAGGATTACCTCCAAATTTGTGTTTTCTGACATTAACTTGTTTCTTCAGCATTGTCCACACTTTGGGAAGGCCATTCTAAAACATTTTTTGCCACTTTTGACATGTGTTTGGAGGTCATTGTCCTGTTGGAACACCCAACTGCGCCCAAAACCCAACCTCCGTGCTGATGATTTTAGGTTGTCCTGAAGAATTTGGAGGCAATCCTTCTTTTTCATTGTCCCATTTACTTTCTGTAAAGCACAAGTCCCATTGGGCGCAAAACAGGCCCAGAGCATAATACTACCACCACCATGCTTGACGGTATGCGTGGTGTTCCTGGGATTAAAGGCCTCACCGTTTCTCAACTAAACATATTGCTGGGTACTGTAGCCAAACAGCCAGAATTAAGGTTTTAGAATAGCCTTCACAAAGTCCTGACTTAAAACGTGTGGACAATGCTGAAGAAAGAAGTTCACAACCAGAAGCTCGTGGATGGCTACCAAAAGCGCATTATTGCGGAGAAACTTGCCAAAGGACATTTGATTTGATTTGATTTGAAGTGGGAAAATTCAGTTTCACCACTGTACATTTGAACAATAGACATTACACATCACAAACAAAAATAACAAAAATACATTCTACATGACCAACACAATTACAGGCTTGTCAGATTGATTTGATTAACGTGGACCCCGACTTAAACAAGTTGAAAAATCTATTCGGATATTACCACTTAGTGGTCACAAGTTTCCTGGGATTAAAGGCCTCACCTATTCTCTTCCAAACATATTGCTGGGTATTGTGTCCAAACAGCTCAATTTTTGTTTCATCTGACATCACAAGGACAAAGATAAGACCTTCTGGAGGAAAGAATTGAGCTGTTTGGCCACAATACCCAGCGATATGTTTGGATGAGAAATGGTGAGGTCTTTAATTCCAGGAACACCATACCTACCGTCAAGCATGGTGGTGGTAGTATTATGCTCTGGGCCTGTTTTGCTGCCAATGGAACAGGTGCTTTACAGACAGTAAATGGGACAATGAAAAAGGAGCATAGCCGGTATAACTCGGTTGGTAGAGTGGCCGTGCCAGCAACTTGAGGGTTGCAGGTTCGATTCCCGCTTCCGCCATCCTAGTTACTGCCGTTGTGTCCTTGGGCAAGACACTTTACCCACCTGCTCCCAGTGCCACCCACACTGGTTTAAATGTAACTTAGATATTGGGTTTCACTATGTAAAGCGCTTTGAGTCACTAGAGAAAGCGCTATATAAATATAATTCACTTCACTATAATTCCCTTCAAATTATTCAGGACAACCTAAAATCCTCATCCCGGATGTTGGGTCTTTGGCGCAGTTGGGTGTTCCAACAGGACAATGACCCCAAACACATGTCAAAAGCAGTAAAGGAATGACTAAATCAAGCTAGAATTAAGGTTTTAAAATGGTCTTCCCAAAGTCCTGACTTAAACATGTGGACAATGCTGAAGAAACAAGTCCATGTCAGGAAAACCAACATATTTAGCTGAACTGCAGCAATTTTGTCAAGCGGAGTGGTCAACAATTCAAGCAGAGGCTTCTGGATGTCTACCAAAAGCGCCGTATCGCAGTGAAACTTGCCAAGGGACATGTAAGCAAATATTTTGACCCAGCAGATTTGCTCACATTTTCAGTAGACCCATAATACATTCATAAAAGAACTAAACTTCATGAATGTTTTTTTAGACCAACAAGTATGTGCTCCAATCACTCTATCATAAAAAAATAAGGGTTGTAGAAATTATTGGAAACTCAAGACAGCCATGACATTGTGTTCTTTACAAGGCCCGCCCTATTATTCTTTGTTGCCCGTGATTGCATTCAAAGAATGTGCATCAACTTTATTTCATCTTTATTGATTAATGTATGTAAATTTTGACAGAAAAAAAAGCTCTTAACTTGATATTATTTGATGCAACAAATCTCCCCTCCCCCCTTTGTTGCTAGTTGTTCATGTGTGATATGGCAAATTATTTTTTTCCCGTTGGACTCAGTCTGGACCCCCTCCCGAGGGTCCAGCCTTTGACTGATATTTTTTACTCTTCCCCCCTTTCCCAGTATCACCTGTTTTAAAGAGCGCCGTAAGTGGCTGATCCGTTGTTCTTGTCTCCCTGTATGTCTGCTCTCAGTGGGACTGTGCCAAAAATTTAATTTTGGTTCCTACATGTTCTTGTACATGTTAAAGCAGGGGTCGGGAACCTTTTAGGCTGAGAGAGCCAAAAAGCTAAATATTTTAAAATATATTTCCGTAAGAGCCATATAATATTTTTTTTAACACTGAACACAACTAAACACGTGCATTTAAGTTAAACCAACATTTCTAGAGTATAATAGGTCTGTTATTCTTTGTAATAACATTGTTATTCTGAAGCTAACTGTGGAGGGGACGTGGCCTGCGGGCCTGCAGCGACAGGTGCGTAGAAGGCCCACCTGGGCCTTGTTATCTAATCACCTGTCGCTCTGTTATAAGCAGCAGCCAGCAGGAGAGACTGGGTTGGGGCAGGAAATACTATTGCTGGAAAGCAAGTGAGAGACTTATTGAAAAATAAAACAATAGTGTAACCCTGAAACAGGCTCTCATGTCGGTGCTTGGGGGTCTGAAAAACCCCCAGGAGGGCAAGCCCCACACTAACCAATAATAAATAAATAACTTCTTACCATTAACGCAACTTCTTGAACATTTGCGGTGGAAAACGGATCGATGGATTAAAAATGCATGAGAATGTTTTATATTTTGAACATTATTTTTAACACTGTGATTACAAGTGGAATTATTCATTACTTATCGTGTTAAGCAAAGTCAGATCAGATTGATCAGAGAGCCAGATGCAGTCATCAAAAGAGCCACATCTGGCTCTAGAGCCAGAGGTTCCCTACCCCTGTGTTAAAGAATGGACAACAATAAAGCATCCTGACTCCTTATTTTCAAATCTTTTTGTTTGTGAAGATGTTTCTTGCATTTCCATGTACATGAGACAGCCATGATTGACAACCATGAAAGCCTGTCCAAGCCAACATTTAATTCGGTCCCTGCGGAAGTTTTACAAAATTGTAATTCTAATTGTGACAAGTAAAGACATTTATTAGTTACATTTCATGCCTTAAAACCCCTTTGGTAACACTTAGACTAACTGTTACATATACATGTATATTTATATATCCATCCATCCATCCACCCATTTCCTACCGCAATCTCAGTTACAATTGGGCGGAAGGTAGTATTTCTTGTTTTAAGGGTGTGCAGATAGTGTTACACATTCTTTATTTGATTCAAACAACCTGATTCCAACAGTGCTTCAGTCGAATCGCTTTGCAGGTTTCACTGTGGGCTTCTGCCATACTAACCCCAACTTCTTCAGCCTTCCACTTTATGGTTTTCCAAGAATCTTGGTTGTTACCTGGATGGAATTGATTAAGAAAGACTTCCTCAGTCTAGGTTTCTCTCTCTGCTTTTTCCCTGCTTGGTTCTGTCTTTCGAAGCTGGATAAGTGTTTTCTGCAACTCCGATGTTAGCTCATTTTAGGCTAGGTTATCCTCATCGGCTTTCCCCTTCCTTTTTTGGAGGGTTCTTAGTTCTTTCCGCAAGTCTGGGATCTGGTTCTGACTCATGCTATGACCTGAATGTGGCATGACAGTTTAGACTTCTTTCACATCAAAGGTATTGTGGCATGCCTGATATACAAGTTGCCCAATGGTCTCCATCTTCTTGGTTGCATTTCCTTCCAGGACGTTGCCCAGAGTGACACAATTTCCAATTTTTACTTCATCTGTCTGCTGCTGGTAGTAAATTCAGCCAGGGTTTTCTCTCAAAGCCCTCCAGGCTTCAGGTTGAAAGCTCTTGTTCCCATGAACTGGTTAAGCAGAGAGGGCCGGAGAACTGTGGTTTGCCTCCTGGCCCGTGTCTGCCACCAACCGACAAGGAATGTTAATTAACTCAGAGATGGCTCCATTAGTCATAAAAAGTGTTTTGCATTGCCGTAGTTACTCTTTGGATCTTGACTGCCTTGGTGAATCTTTAGGCCACGTTCATTCTACTAACATCTTATGTCTTGACGCATCCAATCTCGTAGTTCCGATCAAATTTTATCGAATCAAACTTTGTGTATAGTTTTATTCTTTCATGCATAAATTAAATACAACACAAAGTTTCCCTGATGACCGACTTCCCCTATCATCAAGAGACACAACAACACAAATGCATACAATCATGCATGGCTGATTACAGATGTGCCAGTGGAATAAACACTATCACAAAAGCCGTCTGCGCCAGGAGGTCTTTAGACCACGGCCAATAGAATGCTGACACAAAACACACCCAAGGCCATGGCCGATATAATCCCTGGCGCAGAGAGCTCATTCCGAGGAACATTGGAAAGTAAAATTAATAATGTATCTTAAGAACCATCTCTTTCGTGTGTCATTATCAGTAGTGTACAGCCTCGCCCTCGTCTCAGGTTCCACATTGAAGAGGCAGGCTTCCGAGGGTGGTTTTTACAGAGCAGAAGTGGTGACTGTGTATTCAGTGGTCTGATCCGGCTGCCCACACTCACATGATGCTCCATTCGCCCGCTCTTATGTACTCATAGATAAATCAGATAAAACATTTAAAGCAGCCAAACCTTGTTCTCAGGCGGTTCAGCAAAGCAGTTCCTCTCCTTTAATGCCGCCTCCTGGGTCAAGGATGTAATAGTGGATGCGTGTGGGTCCGGCAGACTACCATTCCTGTTTCCAGGATGCCGCCAGCCATGCCTCCATAGACAAGTTTTCAGAGATGGACCTGAGCAGCTTTTGTGCCACCCTGTTGTATAGATGGTAGGATTTTTCAGAAGAAGCACTGTTGTGGTGGTGTTATGCAGGATATGCCAGTCATGTCTCTGGGCTTTCACTGCTAGGTAAAGAGTAGCAGTTTCTTGTCGGACACCGGCCGGGGAAATTCCCACTGAAACTGGTAAAGGTGGAGCGGGGGGGTGGACTTTAGGCAGCCACTTATGATCTGAAGAGCGTTATTTATGGCAATGTCAACCTACCTGGCACACTGGCTTTTGCACAAGGCTGGGCACAGTATCCAGCTGCGAAGGAGACCAGGGCTTACGTGGAGATTCGGAGAACCTTTGTGGATGCACCCCAGCTCGTCCCGGCGAGATATTGGATTGATCAATCAATCAATCAATGTTTACTTATATAGCCCTAAATCACTAGTGTATCAAAGGGGCTGCACAAACCACAACACAAACCACTACGACATCCTCGGTAGGCCCACATAAGGGCAAGGAAAACTCACACCCAGTGGGACGTCGGTGACAATGATGACTATGAGAACCTTGGAGAGGACGAAAGCAATGGATGTTGAGCGGGTCTAACATGATACTGTGAAAGTTCAATCCATAATGGAGCCAACACAGCCACGAGAGTCCAGTCCAAAGCGGATCCAACACAGCAGCGAGAGTCCCGTTCACAGCAGAGCCAGCAGGAAACCATCCCAAGCGGAGGCGGATCAGCAGCGCAGAGATGTCCCCAGCCGATACACAGGCAAGCAGTACATGGCCACCGGATTGGAACCCCTCCACAGGGGAGAGTGGGACATAGGAGAAAAAGAAAAGAAACGGCAGATCAACTGGTCTAAAAAGGGAGTCTATTTAAACGTTAGAGTATACAAACGAGTTTTAAGGTGAGACTTAAATGCTTCTACTGATGAGACCCTTAATGACGTTTTGGTTGTTGTTTGAAGGAGAGTGACCTATACATGCATACACCAAAGTACCGCGGGGCTGGTAGGAATTCCAGGTGCTTGTTGTTGACGAATACTTCCAGTTTCCTTTTTGCTTTGCTGTTATTGAGGTGGTAAGCTGCTGACCCCGTTTTTCCCAATCCTGAGCTGTAGGCGCCACTTGCGCAGGTTGGCTGCTGGAATGCCATGTCCTGATTCAGGCCATCTTCCATCGCATCCCATGTTGATTGACGCATCATGATGGCCAGTGTAGCCATATTTACGAGATGTTGTCTCCGATAAAATCATAGGTGTACATGTTGAGCAACATCGGTGCACGGACGGACCCCACTCCTCGGCCTCCTGAGCTTCACTGGTCTGTAGGGTGAAGCTGCGGTTTATCAGCATTTTCATGATCAACTTAACCATATGCCGGTCTGGGACGTTCTTCAATAGCTTTAGGTGGGGTCTCATAGGATCCAGTAACAGGACTCAAGCCTTTTCTTTGTAAAACATGATTAAGTATAAAGGATAAATCGCAAGTAAAACATATTGTGACTTTTTTTTAACGTATATAGATATGTAATAAATAAATAGAACTAAACAAAACCTAGCATAAATGATAAGAATACAAAGTAAAGCATGAAAAAGGTAGGTCTTAAGCGGTCTTAAGTGGCAAACTGTTGTGGCCATAATAGTGGTAAGTTGCCATCCCATGACTTTGTGTCCTGACTTTTAAAGTAAATAGGAGATGAGTGTTAAAGGATATCAGAGTCCGCAAGTATTTATAGGGCATACTTGCCAACACTTCCGAATTTCCCGGGAGACTCCCGAATTTCAGTGCCCCTACCGAAAATGTCCCAGAGCAACCATTCTCCCGAATTTCTCCCGATTTCCACCGGGAAAACAATATCGGTCATTTGACTGCCTTTAACGTCCTCTACTGTCGCCCCGTCCACCTTTCCTCCTTACAAACAGCGTGCCTGCCCAGTCTCATGAAACATACGACTTTTACACACACATAAGTAAATCCAAAGCATACTTGATCAACAGCCATACAGGTCCCACTGAGGATGGCCGTATAAACAACTTTTAACAATATTACAAATATGCGCCACACTGTGAACCCACACCAAACAACAATGACAAATACATTTCGAGAGAACATCCGCACCATAACACAACATAAACACAGCAGAACAAATACCCAGAAACCATTGCAGCACTAACTCTTCCGGGACACTACAATATACAACCCCCCCTTACACAAACCCCCAAACCCATCTCCCGAATTCCGAGGTCTCTAGATTGGCAAGCATGTTACAGGGTAGGAGAAAACCTGAAAGATAAGAAGGTGTGGAGATCCGCTTTTCTGATCTCTACACATTATTGTTTACTGCTCCATTTTTGTATCACTCTGTTATTTGACAGCTTTATTTTCGGTTTAGTCCGTCACCATGGTAGCTTATGAGTTTCACCTGCTACTCACGGTCCTGCACACTTGTCCTTACTAATCACCTGCTTTATATAAGCCTGCCTCTTTTGTTGTTCAGTCTGGGATCCAAATTTGCTCTCATGCAACGGTACGTCTGCTATGCTAATTTGCTTACACGCAACTCTTTATTATTCTAGCGAGCTCACACGCTACGCTTTATTATTCTTGCGAGCTTACACGCTACGCATTTGTTTCATTCTTAGCTCTCATGCTAAATGTTTTGTTTTTCCTTTTTGTGTGCCTTCGTGCCAGTTTAGTTTTTCTATTTGTATTCCTAGCTTTCATGCTAGCGTCCTTTGTTTGTTTTTCTATTAGCTCCAGTATTTTTGTTCATAACTCCTTTTGTTACATTAATAAATCATAATATCTTACCTCTTGCTGTGTTCTCGTTCGACGCATCCACGAAGGGACAAACTTGGCAGCACTATGCCTCACAGACGTAACAGAAGGCAGAATACAACACAATCATTTATAAACCATAAGAAGGACCATAACATCTATCCTGAAACACACAGAAAGCCAATGCAGTGATTTTAAAACTGGTATAATACGATGCCGCCCTATGCCGTCGTCCGTGACTTGAACCGTGTGGCAGATTATCCACCTCACCTTGGTCTGGCTGTGGGGTATTCACTGTTTAGCATTCACAGCTTTGAGGAACGTTGTTTTAACGTTGGCTTTGTGTTGCAGAAAATTGGTCGAGATGATGGTTGATGGTCAAATCAATGACAGAACCTGACAGTGAAGCAAAAGCATATTGTTTCAACATTGTGTTTGAGTTTCAAGTTCTCAACGTTGTTTCCATGTCTTCTTCCTGCTGGGGGGCCTCTTGATTTCCAAGTCATGTGCCCACGAAAGTGGTGATTTCGGGTTTCCACTGTACCTACCCAATAAATGTTGGGTACATTTGGTAAAAACCCTGCTCTGCCAACAGGATATGTATGTGGAGCGTCTTACCAAAGAATTGGAGAGACTGACACAATTGATGGATGTGTATGAAGCTCAGACCAACGCCCAGGCAGAGACAACACAAGCTACTCAAGAGGCTTTATCTGAGGTATCTACTGCACAACATACTGTACCTACAAATAAAACTGTAAAACTGGACAAATCACACACATTGTTTATCTTAAGCATAGTTTCACCGGCAGGCAGAAAATTTACGATTAATCTTAACTACATGACAAAATCCTAATATAACAATTAATTTGGTTGAGTTGATGATAGAAAAAGATGTACAGGACTAGCCCAATTGACTTGTTTTTAGGGATTATGACAGACTGAAGCTGGTAGGATCAGTTTGGAAGCACAAAAGGCAGTCATTTGACTTAATCAAACAGTACAGGGAAAGTAATTTAACATCAACTTAAAAGTGCCAATGTCCAAGAAAAGATAGGTTTCAATCGAAAAACAGAAATATTAAAAGCAAATAATTCCACATAGGAATTGGCCCAAGGCATAACAATTAGCAGACAGAAATGTTTATAGCGGCAACCTAAGATCAGTGCTCCTGCACTCTGGAAATGTTAAAAACCATTGTGGTCATACAGAAAATACATTTATATCACAGTTTGTTGAAATGTATGAATATATTATTTATATTCATGTTATATATATATATGAGATATGTGTGTGTGTGTATATATATATATATGTGTGTATATTTATATATATTTATATATATATAGATACGCATATATGTGTGTGTCTATATATGTATATATATGTGTGTATACATATATATGTATATATATATATATATATATATATATATATATATATATATATATATATACATACACGTGTGTATGTATATGTGTGTGTGTATATATATATATATTTACATGTGTGTGTATATATATAAACACATATATACACACATATGTAAATATATATATATATATATATACACAGTATGTGTGTGTGTATATGTATATATATATATAAGTATATATATATATATATACATATATATATATATATACATATATATACATATATATATATACATATATATACATATATATATATATATATATATATATATATACATATTTATAAATATATATATATACATATATATATTTATATATATGTATATATACATATATATATATATATACATATATATACATATATATATATATATATATACATATATATATATATATATACATATATATATATATACATATATATATATATATATACATATATATATATATATATACATATATATATATATACATATATATATATATATATATACATATATATATATATATATATATATATATACATATATATATATATATATATATATATATATATATATATATATATATATATATACATATATATATATATATATATATATATATATATATATATATATATATATATATATATATATATATATATATATACTGAACAAAATTAAAAATGCATCACTTGTTTTTGCTCCCATTTTTCATGAGTTGAATTAAGAGATAAATACAACCCTTAGTATATACACAAGAGACGTATTCTTCTCAAATATTGCTCAAAAATCTGTCTAAATCTGTGTAAGTCATCATATCTTCTCAGGCAAGATAATCCATCCCAGATCACAGGTATGGCATATGAAGATGTTGATTAAACAGCATGACCCACAATAAATGGTCACTCTGAAATGTGCAGTTTCATAACACAGCACAATGCTACACAAGTTGCAAGTTGTGATGGAGATGAATGTCCACCATAGCTGTTGCCCGTGAATTGAATGTTCATTTCTCTACCATAAGCCGTCTCCAAAGGTGTTTCAGGGAGTTTGGCAGTACATCCAATCGGCCTCACAACCGCAGACCAGCCCATGAACTCCACATCCAGCAGGTGCACCTACATGATCGCCTGTGACCAGCCACCCAGACAGCTGCTGCAACAATTGGTTTGCATAACCAAATAATTTCTGTACAAACTGAAAAACCGTCCCAGGGAGGCTTATCTGCATGCTTGTCGTCCTCATCAGGGTCTTGACATGACTGCAATTCATCATTGTAACCGATTTGAGTGGGCAAATGCTCACATTTGATGGCATCTGGCATGATCATCTTTTAACGGATGAATCCAGGTTTTCACTGTTCATGTCTGATTTCAGATAGCGTGTGTTGCGTCGTGTTGGCGAGCAGTTTGCGTTGTGAACCAAATGGCCCATGGTGGGGGTGGGGTAATGGTATGGGCAACCAACGCAAGTGCATTTTATTAATAGCATTTTGAAGGCACAGAGATACCGTGATGAGCTCTTTGAGGCCCATTGTAGTGCCATTCACTGGAGACCGTCACCGTATGCACGGCCCCATGTTGCAACAGTTCTTGCATGGCCAGCATACTCACCGGACATGTCACCCATTGAGCATGTTTGGCGATGCTGTGGATCGGCGTATATGACAGCGGGTTACACTTCCTGCCAACATCCAGCAAGTATGCACAGCCATTGAAGAGTGGACCAACATTCCACAGGCCACAATAAACAACCTGATGAGCTCTATGCGAAGATGTGTTGCGCTGCGTGAGGCAAATGGTGGTCACACCAGATACCGACTGCTTTCCTGACCCCCCCGCGGAGCCCCAATAAAGCAAAACCACACATTTCAGAGTGGCCTTTCCCACACTTGTGCAATAATCATGCTGTTTAGTCAGAATCTTGATATGCCACACATGTGAGGTGGGATGGATTATCTTCGCAAAGAAGAAATGCTCACTAACACAGATTGAGATGAACTGTGAACCATACTTGAGAGGAATTGGTCTTTGGAGTATAGAGTGAACATGTTTGATTTGAGTTCAACCCATGAAAAATGGTAGCAAAAACACAAGTGTGTATATATATATATATATATATATATATATATATATATATATATATATATATATATATATACACAGTTGTGATCAAAATTATTCAACCCCCACACAATTTTGGTGTTTTAGCAAGTTGGACATTTATTCCGTATTTTGTTTATAATCATATGAAATAAAGATGTGTCAAATAGACAAATGCCACTTAAATTGTAACACTGTATTTTACAAAATACCAAAAAAGGAAATTTTTCTTAATATCTCATTGACAAAATTATTCAACCCCTTGAAGATCATAACTCTTAAGAACAGAATTTGAATAAGGTCTTTTCAATCAGGTGTTGAAAACACATGTAGATGTGATTAGAACCATAATGAGCAACAATTAAACTGATTGAAAAAGACTGTGACGCTCAGCTTCTTGTTGATGGTCAATGGTGTATTTGCAACATGGTGAAGTCCAGGGAGTGGTCAAAGAAGTCAAGAGAGGAGGTAATTTCTCTTCATAAGAAAGGATATGGATATAAGAAAATAGCAAAGACATTACACGTTCCAAGAGACACAGTTGGGAGCATAATTCGCAAGTTTAAAGCTAAAGGCACAGTGGAAACACTACCTGGGCGTGGTAGAAAGAGGATGCTTTGAAGCGTACAGTGGTGAAAAACCCCCGGGTAACAGCTGAAGAACTACAACAGGACATTGCAGAGGGGGGAACGCAGGTTTCGTCCCAGTCAATAAGGCACTACGAGATGAAGGCCTCCATGCCAGAACTCCTAGGCGCACCCCACTTCTGACTACCAGGCACAAGAAAAATAGACTCCAGTATGTCAAAAATCATCTGGACAAACCCCAAAGGTTTTGGGAAACTGTTCTATGGAGTGATGAGACAAAACTGGAACTCTTTGGGCCTATGAATGAACGTTATGTCTGGAGGAGAAAAAATGAAGCTTACAAAGAGAAGAACACCTTGCCTACTATTAAGCATGGTGGGGGGTCAATCATGCTCTGGGGCTGTTTCTCTGCCTCAGGTACCGGGAATCTCCAGCGCGTTCAAGGCATTATGAATTCTATTTCCTAGCAGGATATATTAGCTGCAAATGTCATGAAGTCAGTGACAAAGCTGAGGCTTGGGAGACGTTGGACTTTCCAACAGGACAAGGATCCCAAGCATACCTCCAAATCAACATCAGAGTGGTTGCAGAAGAAGGGCTGGAAGACTCTGGAGTGGCCTTCACAGTCGCCAGACCTAAATCCTATAGAAAAGCTGTGGTGGGACTTGAAGAAGGCAGTTGCAGCACGCGAGCCCAAGAATATGAATGAACTGGAGGCCTTTGCCCAAGAGGAATGGGCTAAAATACCTGTAGATGGTTGCAAGAAGCTTGTGTCCGCTTATGTATCACCTTTGAAGGATGTCATTACTGCCAAAGGCTGTTCTACTAAGTACTAAAGATGCATGTAACTAGGGGGTTGAATCATTTTGTCAATGAGGTATTAAGAAAAATGTGCTTTTTTGGTATTTTGTAAAATACAGTGTTACAATTTAAGTTGCATTTGTCTATTTGACACATCTTTAGTTGATATGACTATAAACCAAATACGGAATAAATGTCCAACTTGCTAAAACACCAAAATTGTGTGGGGGTTGAATAATTTTGATCACAACTGTATATATATATATATATATATATGAAAATATATGTATATATATCTTATTTATAATTTATTTGTTTATTTTTCTCCATCAAATGTAAACATCTGACTGCAACTAGAGTTACCTTATTTTTCGGAGTAAAGGTCGCACCGGCCGAAAATGCATAATAAAGAAGGAAAAAAACATATATAAGTTACACTGGAGTATAAGTCGCATTTTTTTGGTAAATTTATTTGTTAAAACCCAACACCAAGAATAGACATTTGAAAGGCAATTTAAAATAAATAAAGAATAGTGAACAACAGGCTGAATAAGTGTACGTTATATGAGACATAAATAACCAACTGAGAAGGTGCCTGCTATGTTAACCTAACATATTATGGGAAGAATCATTCAAATAACTAGAACATATAGAACAGGGGTCGGCAACCTGCGGCTCTGGAGCTTTTTCCAAAATATATGAAAAATGGAAATGATGAGGGGAAAAAAACATTAATTTGGTTTCTGTAGGAGGACAAACCTGACACAAACCTCCCTAATTCTTATAAAGCACACTGTTTATATTAAACATGCCTCACTGATTCGAGTATTTGGCGAGCGCTGTTTTGTCCTATTAATTTTGGCGGTCCTTGAACTCACCCTAGTTTGTTTACATGTACAACTTTCCCTGACTTTCTAAGACATGATTTACGCCACTTTTTTTTCCGTCTCATTTTGTCCACTAAACTTATAATGTTGTGCATGAATGCACAAAGGTGAGTTTTGTTGACATTATTGACTTATGTGGAGTGCTAATCAGACATATTTGGTCAGTGCATGACTGCAAGCTAATCAATGCTAACATGCTATTTAGGCTAGCTGTGTGTACATTTTGCATTAATATGCCTCATTTGTAGCTATATTTGAGCTCATTTAGTTTCCTTTAAGTCATCTTAATTCAATTTATATGTCTTGACACACTATCTGTATGTAGTAGGCATTTCATTTTTTTGCGGCTCCTAACAGATTTGTTTTTGTATTTTTAGTCCAATATGGCTCTTTCAACATTTTAGGTTGCCGACCCCCGATATAGAACATGCTATATATATGTTTACCAAACAATCTGTCACTCCTAATTGCTAAATCCCATGAAATCTTATACGTCTAGTCTTTTACGTAAATGAGCTAAATAATATTATTTGATATTTTACGGTATTGTGTTAATAATTTCACACATAAGTCGCTCCAGAGTATAAGTCGCACCCCTTGCCAAACTATGAAAAAACTGCGACTTATAGTCCGAAAAATATAGTGGGCTGACTTGTATCTGAAGGCAATGTTTTTGTACACACCTGTTTACTTTGTTATATACAGTATTGTGCAAAAATACTGGTTAAACCGCTTGCTTTGCTGTTTTATTTACCTTTTTAACAGCTGTTAGTGGCTAAATGGTACATAGGATAGATACAAGGAAAAGTTCGATATTGATTGCAGGGGTCAAGGTTGCAGAAACAGACGGAATAACCCTAAAATTATGAATGTGTGTTTAGGCTGAAATGCAAATGGAATCTCTGGCGATGGCACAGAAACAGTTGCTGCAGCAGTGGAACAGCAGCCTGCTGAGCATGAGGAGACAAGATGAAGAATTTGGCACATTGCAGGAGGCTGTACAGTGAGAATGCTTCTTTTGTCTTCAAAACCGCCACAAAAATGCTGCACATTTTACAATTGGCTGTTGTCGGGTACAGTATCGTATTTTCCGGACTATAAGGCACACATACAATTATTTTTTTCCCCTCAAAACTCGACAGTCTGCCTTATAACCTGAATTTGCCTACAGTAATGAATACGTTTGGTTGAGCTTACACACCTCAAAGCTGTTTCATTTGGTACATGATAAGTGTGACCAGTAGATGGCAGTCACACATAAGAAATACATGTAGGTTGATCTATGATGGCAATATGTCTCAAGTAAACAACGCCAACATTTTAAATGTTCAAATGAAAATATCGTATTTCCTTGAATAGCCGCCGGTGTTACGACTGGTTGGCATAGTGATGCCAAATTGGTCCCTTCGTGGATGCGTCGGCATGAACACAGCAACGGTAAATTAAAATGATGTATTACACTTAACAAAAACAGACTATGAACAAAAACACTGGTGTTACGACTGGTTGGCATAGTGATGCCAAATTGGTCCCTTCGTGGATGCGTCGGCATGAACACAGCAACGGTAAGTTAAAATGATTTATTACACTTAACAAAAACAGACTATGAACAAAAACACTGGAGCTAACAGACAAAAATAAACCAAGGGCGCTAGCATGAAAGCTAGGAATAGAAAATACAAAAACTATACTTGGCACGAAGGACACAAAAGAGTAAACAAAAAACATTCAGCATGAAAGCTGGAATATCGAGTGGCTTAGCGTAAGAGCTAGCGAGAAAATACATACAGGTAGTAGACAGTCGTGAATGTTGCTCGAAGGCAAATTAGAGTCCCAGAAAGAATGACGAAAAGGGACGGGCTTAAATAGGTGAGTAATCAAAAAGTGACAGGTGTGCAGAAACCGTGATTAGCAGGTGGGATCAATGAGGAACCATGGTGACTGACTAAACAGGAAGTAAGAGTGTAGAACAGTGATACAACAACTGGAAGTATAAAACATATGTGGTGATCCAAGTAGCGGATCGCAACAGTATCCCCCCCCAAAAAAAACAGATTCCAGATGTCCAAAAAAAACAAAGAAAAAACTTGAACCCCCTCCCCACAACAAGACAGTCCACAGAAGAAGGGAGAGCGGAGGGAGGCCATAGCGGAGGGTCGCCAGGTCGCGTGTCCCCGAATCCACCGAGGACAGGCAATGTGGCGGCGGCGGATGGAACGCCGCTGCCGAAAGAGTTTTGGCGGCCGACCTCGAAAAGGCCACATCAGTGGTCGCCTTGCAGGATGAGGTGCCCGGCGAGGCGGACGACCTCGCTAAGGCCACACCCGTGGCAGACGTGGAGGAGGCTTGGATGCAGCAGACGAAGGTGAGGGGGCTGCAGCCGAAGCAGGTGCAGAGGCCGGCGGAGGATCAGGTGCAGAGGCCGGCGGAAGATCAGGTGCAGAGGCCGGCGGAGGATCAGGTGCAGGCTTCAGCCGAGGAGCAGGCGCTGGCTTCAGCCGAGGAGCAGGCGTTGGCTTCAGCCGAGGAGCAGGCGTTGGCTTCAGCCGAGGAGCAGGCGTTGGCTTCAGCCGAGGAGCAGGCGTTGGCTTCAGCCGAGGAGCAGGCGTTGGCTTCAGCCGAGGAGCAGGCGTAGCAGCCGAAGAAGGCGGCGTTGTGGAGTCTGGCGTAGTCGTCGCCGTCGTAGAGGTCGGCGTAGTCGTCGCCGTCGTGGAGGCCAGCGTAGTCGTCACCGTCGTGGAAGAAGGCGTAGTAGTCGGCGTCGTGGAAGAAGGCGTAGTAGTCGGCGTGGAAACCGCAGTCGTCGACGCAGGTGTTGGAGTGGGTTCCAACTTAAGAGCTGGTGCTGGAGTGGGTTCCAGCTTAGGAACAGGTGCTGGTGCGAGGACCAGGAAAGAGTCAATTGCTGGCGTGAGAACCAGACTAGGATTCGGTGCTGGTGTGTGAACCAGGCGAGAGACCGAAGCTGGTGTGGACCAGGTTAGGAACAGTGCCGAACATCGGTGGTGGAGGACGTGCTGGAGGTAATGACCTCGCAAGTCTGAACACCGGTGGAGGAGGTCTACTTGGTCGTTGTGATTTGACTGGGGGAAACACAGGTGGAGGAGGTCTACAAGGCCGTTGAGACTTGGCCGGGGGAAAAACAGGTGGAGGTCTACAAGGCCGTTGAGACTTGGCCGGGGGAAACACAGGTGGAGGAGGACTACGAGGAAGAGCTAAGCGGAATACAGGTGGCGGCGGCCAAGGAGGACCTAGCGGTTTAACGGGCCGAAAAACAGGTAAGGGTGGCCTCAAAGGAGGTTGCGGTTTGACAGTTTGAAGAACAGATAGCGTCTGTGCTACCTCCGCAACACAGCTATAGGCCATAGCCCCCCCTCCAGACGGGAATCCCAGACCCGTTCCCTGTGGTCAGGGACTGACCATAAGGGAGGGTGGTGGGAGGTTTGGAGGCGGGCAGACTCCTCCCCTCTATATTGTCCAGAGTGTCCCTTTGAAAAGGGAGAAAAAACCTTGGACTTGGGCGGAGAATGAGGTTTTACAGGTGGAGTTGAAAAAACAGATGGATGGGATTTACCAGAATAATGAAAAACAAAAATGTCCTGGTAATTCTGTATTTTATTACTAATGGTATTGTCATTAGAAAATGGATGAGAAAGAGAATCTTCAAAAAAAACTTCCTCGTTGATGATGTCATCAACGGAGGACGGGTTTGCGTTACCGGGGGGCGTCGACGAAATGACGTCATCTGCGCGGGACACAAGTTGGGAATTTGCCCAGTCGGTAAAACTGTTAGCAAAGTGTGTTATTGGGTCCACAAACAATGGTGTAGGGGTCTTATATGCTGACTGTAGGTTGCTGTGTTTATGAGGAGGGAGGCATGGAGTGGGAAAGTCACTGACGCGGCACGAAGCCATCGTTCGCGGCTTCCGCCTACGCGGATGAGCGCGAGCGCTGCGGGAGGGAAACTCACCGGACCCGGAAGCATCAATCGGAACCAGGTTTCCCTCAAAGTCCCACATCATGCTATCGTCTGGATTGCATCGGATAGTTTCAGCCTCCATCGCTCGGAATACCCTACATGTGCCTTCGTCGAAGGTCTCCTCATGGTTGCCAGACGCGAAGGAACTTTTCTTTCTTGCTGGGACTCTACTGTTACGACTGGTTGGCATAGTGATGCCAAATTGGTCCCTTTGTGGATGCGTCGGCATGAACACAGCAACGGTAAGTTTAAATGATTTATTACACTTAACAAAAACAGACTATGAACAAAAACACTGGAGCTAACAGACAAAAATAAACCAAGGGCGCTAGCATGAAAGCTAGGAATAGAAAATACAAAAACTATACTTGGCACGAAGCACACAAAAGAGTAAACAAAAAACATTCAGCATGAAAGTTGGAATATCGAGTGGCTTAGCGTAAGAGATAGCGAAAAAATACATACAGGTAGTAGACAGTCGTGAATGTTGCTCGAAGGCAAATTAGAGTCCCAGAAAGAATGACGAAAAGGGACGGGCTTAAATAGGTGAGTAATCAAAAAGTGACAGGTGTGCAGGAACCGTGATTAGCAGGTGGGATCAATGAGGAACCATGGTGACTGACTAAACAGGAAGTAAGAGTGTAGAACAGTGATACAACAACTGGAAGTATAAAACATATGTGGTGATCCAAGTAGCGGATCGCAACAGCCGGGGCGCTAATTAATTTAAAACCTGTTGTCACTCCTGTGCTTATTCAAAGCATGCGGTAAAAGTAAGCAGGCGCTAATAATTTTAAAACCTCTTCTCACCCCTGCGCTTACCATACAGTAAAAAATTGAGTGTGATAAAAATAATAATAATAAATAATTAATCTACGTCCGCGGCCCGGTGGTTGGGGACCACTGCTCTACAGCTTGTCATCGTGCTCACTTTTACACCATGCTATCTGCGTGCCGGTAGGACACATGCATTTCACTGCTTCTTGCACGAAATTCCAATGCATACTTGGTCAACAACCATACCTTTTACACTGATGGTTGTGATAAACAACTTTAAACTTCTTACTAATATGTGCCACACTCTGTGAACCCACACCAAGCACATGTCTTGAGAGCATTAGCTCTGTGGCACATTATAAACGCAGCATAGGGACTACCCATAATGCCGTGTATCCGTGACTCTTGGCTATTATACACACACCCCCAACCTGGGTGACACAGAGTACACTAATGGTTGTGATATAAACAATTTTAACACTCTTAGTAATATGCGCCATGCTGTGAAGCCACACCAAACAAGAATGACGCACATTTCGGGAGAACATCCTCCCAGTAACACAACATAAACACAACACAAAAAATACCTTTATACACCCCGCTAGCAGCAAACACCCGCCACCGTGCGTCGGTAGGGGGGGCGGGGTTGTAAAATATATTCAGGAAGTGTCACGGTGACAAAGGACTCTGGGTATTTTTTGTGTTGCGTTTATGTTTATGTTTATGCAGCCCTTTGAGACACTAGTGATTTAGGGCTATATAAGTAAACATTGATTGATTGATTGATGTTGTGTTACTGGGAGGATGTTCTCCCCAAATGTGTTTGTCATTCTTGTTTGGTGTGGCTTCACAGCGTGGCGCATATAAGTACGGGTGTTAAAATTGTTTATATCACAACCTTCAGCGTACTCTGTATCACCCAGTATGCCTTTCAATCTTGTACGTGTGATTGCGGAAGCTGCATACAACATGTTGCTAACAATCGGTTTGTACAAGTTGTTGAAGGTGTAAAAGGCAATGGCTTCACGGCACGCCCTTATTCTTGTCAACAGGATGAACACCATTGGATATACACGAGAATGTTAGCGGCTCCCATTGTCTTCTTTACTCTGTGAAAAGGGTGTAAATAGCTCTTTGAGTGGTAAAGGTGGCCGACCTCTGATGTAATTGAACGGGCGGGTAGCGGGCGGTTGCGGTTCTGATAAAATATTGGATCGGGTGGACGGCGGGTGGATGACGACTTTGGTAATGCGGTTACGGATGATATAATTGCCTATCCACGCATCTCGACGGTGTAGTGAGTTTGCATTATTCACACAAGGAATTGTAGTTTTTAGTTTTTCACGGGACACTTTTCCGGTGTTGTTGTTTCCGGATGAGGAGACGCTGCTACGTTATTGATTGAAGTAAAGTCTGAATGTCATTAAAACAGTTAGCGCCATCTTTTGACTCTTCTTCCACTCCCGTCCTTGCACGCTACACCGCAACAACAAAGATGACGGGGAGAAGACGCTGCCGAAGGTGAGCCACGTAAATAAGACTGCCCACCTCTGGAAGCAACAGTCAGAATGCGGCTGGAAGATGATCTGTAAAACATAATATATAAAACATTTTGGCCAAAGAACCAACGTTACATGTTATAGAGACCACAAGTGGTTTCTTTTACATTTAGAAACCATTTTATGACAATATGAACAAAGATAAAAAGTAGACCATTCATCGGCAGTGCGCCTTATAATTTCAGTGCAATCTGTGGTCCAGAAAATAGGGTATTATACTAGAGATGTCGATAAATGCTTTAAAATGTAATATCGGAAATTATCGGGATCGGTTTCAAAAAGTAAAATGTATGACATTTTAAAACGCCGCTGTATGGAGTGGTGCACGGACGTAGGGAGAAGTACAGAGCGCCAATAAACCTTAAAGGCGCTGCCTTTGCGTGCCGGCCCAATTGCATAATACACACAAGTGAATGCAAGGCATACTTGGTCAACAGCCATACAGGTCACATTGAGGGTGGCCGTATAAACAACTTTAACACTGTTACAAATGTGCACCACACTGTGAACCCACACCAAACAAGAACGACAAACACATTTCGGGAGAACATCCGCACCGTAACACAACATGAACACAACATAACAAGTACCCAGATCCCCTTGCAGCTCTAAGTCTTTCAGGACGCTACAATGTACACCCCCCGCTACCCTCTAACCTCAACCCCGCTCCCCCCAACCTCCTCATGCTCTCTCGGGGAGAGCATGTCCCAAATTCCAAGCTGCTGTTTTGATGCATGTTAAAAAAAAATAATGCACTTTGTGACTTCAATAATAAATATGGCACTGCCATGTTGGCATTTATTTTCCATAACTTGAGTTGAGTTATTTTGAAAAACAATGTTACATTGTTTAGGCATCACAACAAAATGAGGCATAATAATGTCTTAATTACACGACTATGTATATCCGTATCGGTTGATATCGGCTGCGATGATGTGGCGACTTGTCCAGGGTGTACACCGCCTTCTGCCCGATTGTAGCTGAGATAGGCTCCAGTGCCTCCCGCGACCCCTAAGGGAATAAGTGGTAGAAAATGGATGGATGGATGGGTTGATATCGGAATCGGTAATCAAGGGTTGGACTATATCGGCAAATCGGATATCGGCAAAGAAGCCACTATAGGACATCTCTTAATATGAATCCTTTAATGCGCTCTAAAATCTGGTGCACCTAATATATAAAAAAATATCAAAAGTAAACCATTCATCGCCTTATAATCCGGTGCGGCCTATGGTCCAGAAAATAGGGTATATACCAGGGGTCTCAAACTCAATTTACCTGGGGGCCACTGGGTGCAGAAGCTTGGTGAGGCTGGGCTGCAAGAAAACATTTCCTAAAAAATCTAACATGCACTTTTTAATGAATTCACCTACTTTGAATGGCTTTCCTGCCCTAAAAACATCCTTGCCAACCCTCTCGATTTTTCCGGGAGACTCCCAAATTTCAGTGCACGTCCCGACAATCTCCCGGGGCAAACCATTCTCCCGAATTTGTCCCGATTTTCGCCCGGCCAACAATATTTAGGGCGTGCCGTGATAGCACTGCCTTTCAATGTCCTCTACAACACGTGTGTCTGCAGAATGTGTTTGTCATTCTTGTTTGGTGTGGATTCACAGTGTGGCGCATATTTGTAACAGTGTTTAAGGGGAACATTATCACAATTTCAAAAGGGTTAAAAACAATAAAAATCAGTTCCCAGTGGCTTGTTGTATTTTTTCAAGTTTTTTTCAAAATTTTACCGGTCTCGGAATATCCCTAAATAAAGCTTTAAAGTGCCTTATTTTCGGCTCTCTGCGAAGACAATGGCCATTTCCCTGTGACGTCACACAGTGCTGCCAATGTAAACAAACAATGGGAATACCACAGCAAGATATAGTAACATTAGCTCGGATTCAAACTCAGATTTCAGCGACTTAAGCGATTCAACAGATTACGCATGTATTGAAACAGATGGTTGGAGTATGATAGTATTGAAGAAGAAACTGAAGCTATTGAGCGAATAGCTATTGACGCTATTCATAGCCACAGCATGGCCGAATAGCTGCGTTAGCATCGCCGGTAAAATGTGCAGACCAAACGATCAGGACTTTCGCATCTTTTGACACTGGAGCAATTTAAATCCGTCGATTGGTAAGTGTTTTTTTTGCATTAAATGTGGGTGGAAGGAACCGTAATATAGTTGCAAATGCATCTGCAGGTTATCCATACATCTCTGTTCCATGTCTGCTTTAGCACCGCCGGTAAATAGCATGTTAGCATCGATTAGCTGGCAGTCACCAAAACTCACCTTTGTGATTTCGTTGACTATCGTTGCAAATGCATTTGCAGGTTATCCATACATCTCTGTGCCATGTCTGCCTTAGCATCGCCGGTCAAATGTGGAGACACTCTGGCACATTCAATGGGGGTCTGGCGGCAGACACTTTCGCATCTTCGGGCCAGTGGTGCAACTTGAATCCCTCCCTGTTAGTGTTGTTACACCCTCCGACAACACACCGTCGAGGCATGATGTCTCCAAGGTTCCAAAAAATAGTCAAAAAAACGGAAAATAACTGAGCTGAGACCCGGTGTTTGTAATGTGTTGAAAATGAAAATGGTGGGTGTGTTACCTCGGTGACGTCACATTCCGACGTCATCGCCTCCAGCGCGATAAACAGAAAGGCGTTTAATTAGCCAGAATTCACCCATTTAGAGTTCGGAAATCGGTTAAAAAAATAGATGGTCTTTTTTCTGCACCATCAAGGTATATATTGACGCTTACATAGGTCTGGTGATAATGTTCCCCTTTAAAGTTGTTTATACGGCCACCCTCATTGTGACCTGCATGGCTGTTGACCAAGTATGCCTTGCAGTCACATATGTGTATGTTCAAAAGCCAGATACAACATATGCACAGCTTGTAGAGGGCGCTAAAGGCAGCACCATTACGGCACCCTCTGAACGTTGGTGTTTGGGTAAGAGATCAACAGAAATTTGAGAGAAAGGATGCTCTGAAATTCGTGAGTCTCCCGGAAAAATTGTGAGGGTTGGCAAGCATGCCGCTGTCAAGCGCCATTAATATAAAACTCGCAAATCAATGTCTCGGCCCGCGGGCCGCATGTCTGAGACCCCTGGTATAGACTGATTGGTCTCACGCAGCAACTTTGCTTTCTTTTGTGATTTCTGAGTCTGCCTTTTAGGGTCTAAACCCGTTGGTCCCAACCTATTTGTACCCTCTGTTGGTTTACCATGTTATGAAATTCATGACTAAGCTTGATCAAATTTGACATACAAGCCTCCTGTTTTCCTCACAGCATAGCCGAGCATCAGGTGATCGTGCTGGACAGAGAGATCGACGGCAACAAAAAATCAATTTCCGAGCTTCAGGAGAGGAGCGAGACGCTGACCATGCTGCTGAACTGCTCCCAGATGGACTGTGACGTCTCCAAAAAGATGATCAATCAAAAACAGGCTCAGCATGAAGCTCTGCAGGCCCAGTACAGCACCTACGTCCGCGCCCTGGGGGAGACGGAGCGCATCCTCGCAGAGCTCACCAAGGTAGACTGAAGTCTCTTAGAAGGCTTTACTAATTATGATTCATCATCCAACTAATTGGAAAAACATATCGCACCCTATTTAACGAAGGTTTGCGTGCACTAAAACACACAGCTGATCGACTAAACGTGTTCCAAGTCGATTGCGTCCGCTAAGGCGCCATTCTGCGTGTTTTCATTTATATGCAAAATGTACGCTGCTCATCAAAACGCTTACAAACTAAATAATAATTATATAAGCACAATGTAATATTTTATTTAGCACAGGGTCAGAAGGACGTGCAGACTGACAGTTCCACACATTGCTGCAGGATAAGATGATGGACAGGCGAAAATCCTCTGTATGTGTGTTGTTAGCATTTTGGAAGGTAAAAAAAAATATTTAGCTATTTAGCAATGTGGGACTGATTAAAATCAATTAAGTAGATTTTTAAAAAAAATGTTTTTAATGTTCCTTTCATTTTCTCAAAACTCAACAGTGAGCCCTATAACCCTAGTGCCTAATGTACGGAATCATTTTGGTTGTGCTTACCGACCTCCAAGCTATTTTATTTGGTACATGCCGAAATGACAAGTGTGACCAGTAGATAGCAGTAGCACATAAGAGATAAGTGTCTCTGCCCTGAGATCGGTAGGTTGTGAGTTCAAACCACGGCCGAGTCATACCAAAATTACCTCCCTGCTTGGCACTCAGCATCAAGGGTTGGAATCGGGGGTTGAATCATCGAAAATTATACCCGGGCGCGGCCACCGCTGCTGCTCACTGCTCCCCTCACCTCCCAGAAAGGGGGATCAAAGAGATTATTTTCACCACACCTAGTGTGTTTGACAGTCGTTGGTACTTTCACTTAACTTTAAACCACACCAACATTTTACATGTACCATTGAAAATATAGAACATTACACGCGGCGAAAAAATGTATTAGTACGACTTTGGTAAGCTGTGAAGCCACACCGCTTGATGGATTGTACTGTGCATCAACATACGCGTATTATTATGTTGTGTCCATAAGGTAAGACATTATCTGGCATTTTATTTCACAATATTATGCAAAAGGAACTTTTCTTAATTTCTCGTACTTGCTGATCTGTATTTGGGATCTGCATAAGTCCTTAAAATGTGCGCGCTTCCGCCTTTGTAGTCAGTGCCACAACGTAGTAGATAAGCTTCTTCTTTGCACTATCTTCTTGTTATGGGACATTCATCCTCCACTGTTGCCATTTCTAATATAAAGTACTGTGAATTTCTTACTTATATCTGTGAGTAAACTCGCCATGAAAGCGCTAAAACATACCGGTGCAGTGAGTTTTCATTATTCACCCAAGGAACTTTCGTTATTAGAGTGGGGAGAGGGGAGGGGCTGCTGACTGGGAGACGCATCTGCTCTGTACTGCTCCCTATGTCCATGTTTTACTGGATATGTACCGCTCCGTACAGTCATTAATTTACTTTTTGAAACAGATACCGATTGTGACAGGTCTCCAGCCGTCATCGTGTGGGTTTCCGTGACCATCGATGCAAGACGCATGGTAGCAGGTTTGACTCTCATATATTATTTCAATGAATGAGTTTTCTTGCCAGTTGGTCGCGCCAATTTCTAGCGCGCCGTTCCTTCCTGCTCGTTGCGGCGCACCTTTCGGTGGCCGGTGGCTGCGTCTTCTGCGGGGGCTCATCTCTCTCTGGGTCAATCTCGTCGTCTTCATAGTCTGCTGTCTGTGCTGGTTTCCTATCCTACTTCTGCCGCGATTTGTTCCTCCTTCTCCCTTTTTATACTGCAGCAGAAGATGCAGAGATTGAGAGCAGGTCTGTCGCTTACGCACCTAACTCGGCTTGCTGCAGCGTCGCTCCGAGTGCGCCCCGCCTCTCTTCTCCACCGCATGCTCCGCCTCCTGGCCGCCATCTCGGGTAAGACCGCTGTCTGTCCTATCCCGCTGTCGGCTCGTCGGCTCCGTCTCTCCACACCGATTATTTCCGATATTACATTTTAAGCATTTATAGGCCGATAATATCGGACATCTTAAATTTTTGGTGATTCGACCCCCAATTCCAACCCTTGATGCTGAGTGCCAAGCAGGGAGGAAATGGGTCCCATTTTCATAGTCTTTGGTATGACTCCGCCGGGGTTTGAATTCACAACCTACCGATCCAAGGGCGGACCCTCTAACCACAAAGCCACTGAGCAGGCTGCTAGTTTTTTGTTTTACAGACCATCTGCAAGTCTCTTTCTGATCATCTCTATAGGATGCACAGTTTTGTAGGCAGTCTTATTTAGGTGCCACCACTTTGAATGCGTTTTCTTACCGTCAGCCATGTTGTAGTTTTTAGCACTTACGTATCGAGTCTACTGACAGATCTAAGTTCGAACCATATGCTATTTTTTATTAGAAATGGCAACACCGGCGGATGCATGTGCATGTATGAGCCAGTTTGCCGTACAACCAGAAGATAGAGTAAAAGAAGGAACTTATTGTCGGACTACAATCACACAAAACTCTTCAGGTAAAACTTTACCATATAAGGAGATATACCTTGACGTCACCAATTGAGCAAATTCCAAACCACTTGCTTGGAGGTGGAATAAAGGAAGGCAAGCTTGTTCTGTAAATATTTCTGCAATGGCTCTATGGTTTGATTTCAAATGTGTGGGATGGATGCAGGTCCTTAATACATAAAAACATGTTCCAATAGGGAAGGAATTTAGTGTCTACAACGTTGGTCTACAATCGCGCAAAACTCTTAGGGTTAAACTTTACCATATAAGGAGATATACCTTGACGTTACCATTTGAGCAAATTCCAAACCACTCGTTTGGAGGTAGTATGAAGGAAGGCAAGATTGTTCTGTAAAACTCTCTGCAATGGCTCTATGGTTTGATTTCAAATGTGTGGGATGGATGCTTCTTAATAAATAAAAACACGTTCCAATAGGTAAGAACAGTTGGTTTTGTGTTATACGTCCCCTTTAAAAAAATTAAATAAATACCGTATATTACAAAATAAATGCCCTTGGGCAAATAACCGCCCATGTCCTAATATCTGCCCTGAGTCTGACCCAATTTTGTGAATTAACCGCCTCTTCCTAATAACCGCCGATGTCCAAATAGCTGCTCATGGGCAGTTATTTGCATAATTTAGATTAAAATCATATTGATTTCATTAAGTCCAATTTATATACGAAAATGAAAAGCATAGGTGCAGTAATATTGGTAATTACGATAACAGCAGACACGTGGAGACCAGAGAGTTACATGACAATCAAAGGCCTAACGAAATCTGTGCCTTAATGGCTTACGTTACGTGGGGAATCTGGGTTATCAACATATTGCAATGGGTCACCACATATAACGTAACACACTCAACGACAACGATAAACCCACGAGGAAAAGTTTCAACATGGCAAGCAACAGTAGCAGTGAGTCTAATGAACAGGATACCGGTACACCACAACTGATGGACGGGAATACTTTAAGGGGGAAGAAGAACAGAAAGTTTGACTTAAAAAGTTCAAGCTAGTGGTTGTGAAGTATGCGGAGCAGAATTCTGGTTTGGCAGCGGCCAGGCAGTTTAACGTTTACCCAAAACGTGTACAAGAATTGAAACAAAAAAGGGAGGACTACAAAGTACTATATCAGTCGGCAATCAATGGTAAACGGGCTCGCTTATCTGATGGAGGTAGGAAGAAAGTGAGCGACGAGCTTGAGGCTAATTTGTGTCAGTGAATACATCACATTCGTGGACTGAACCACCGTGTGTCCCGCAAAATTATCCGCATTAACGCCAAGGAGTTCTATGCCACCGCGAGTGACACGAGAGACACTCGGGTGGTGTTTGGTGCAACTAGTGGCTGGCTTAATCGATTCCTGCGTCCAAACCACTTTACCCTCAGGAGGAGAACAACTGGACAGTAACCATTGTAACCAAATAATGACCTGGTGCAGGCTGGTGCAAAAATAAATAAAAGCCCTGTGCAGATAACCGCCTGCCTATTTTAAACACTTGTCTCCAAAATCGATTTTGTGAAATAAACGCCTGGGTTGCTATTTGGTAATATACGGAAAGGTTTTTTTTTCAAGAGGTTAATTTAACTTGTTCTCTTTGTTTTAGGACGACAATGGTCTTCAGACTGTGTTGACTGATCAGAGGAGAAAGCTGGAGAAAAACAAAAATAAGCATCTGGAGTTAGAGGAAGGTATAATGACCCGTATGCTGCAAAAGCTCATGGACAGCAAGGCTGCTCAGCACTATCAGCGACTGACCAACAAGAAAGCCTCTCTCAAGAAAGAGAAGGTAAGGCATTCTCATGTCGTGGCAACATTCTCCCACTATTTCCTCTGGCATTAACTTTTTGTGCTTTTAGAAGTAATTAGAAAAGGTAAGTGCTGTAAATAGCTAATCATTAAAACAATGTTTGATGACAAACCTCAAGTGCGTTGGTTTTGGAAAAATGTTGATTCCAAACAGGAATCAATATTTTTCTAAGCAGTGGGTATATGCACACACATCCTGCCCATACCCACCCCACGCCTTCACCATTGCTTTATTCCCCTTAAAGGCCTACTTAAATGAGAGTTTCTTATTTAAACGGGGATAGCGGCTCCATTCTATGTGTCATACTTGATCATTTCGCGATTTTGGCACATTTTTGCTGAAAGGATTTAGTAAGAACATCCACGATAAAGTTCGCAACTTTTGGTCGCTAACAGAAAAGCCCTGCCTCTACCGGAAGTCGCAGATGATGACGTCACATGTGTGATGGCTCCTCACATATTCACATTGTTTTTAATGGGAGCCTCCAAGAAAAAGTGCTAATCCGACCCAGAAAACGACAATTTCCCCGTTAATTTGAGCGAGGATGAAAGATTTGTGTTTGAGGATATTGATAGCGACGGACTAGAATTTTAAAAAAAAAAAAGAGTTAAAAAAAAACAACGCAAATGCATTGGGACGGATTCCGATGTTTTTAAAACACATTTACTAGGATAATTCTGGGAAATTCCTTATTTTTCTATTGTGTTGCTAGTGTTTTAGTGAGTTTAATATTACCTGATAGTCGGAGGGGTGTTTCCACGGGTGTCTTGACGCCAATGTCTCAGGGAAGTTGACAGCAGCTTCATGGACGGGCCAAGCTCAGCTTTTCTCCGGTAAGAACTGACTTTTTAACCACAATTTTCTTACCGAAACCTGCTGGTTGACATGTGGTCTGGATCCATGTTGGCTTGACCGTGCTCTGATCCATAGTAAAGCTTCACCTCCGGGAATTTCAAACAAGGAATCACCGTGTGTTTGTGTGGCTAAAGGCTAAAGCTTCCCAACTCCATCTTTCTACTGTGACTTCTCCAATATTAATTGAACAAATTGCAAAAGATTCAGCAACACAGATGTCCAAAATACTGTGGAATTATGCCGTTAAAGCAGACGACATTTAGCAGTGTGTGTGTGCAGCGCTCATACTTCCTTAAAACGCGTGAAGTCTTGCATACACGTCATCATTACACAACGTTTTCAAGACGAAACTGCCGGGAAATTTAAAATTGTATTTTAGTAAACTAAAAAGGCCGTATTGGCATGTGTTGCAATGTTAATATTTCATCATTGATGTATAAACTATCAGACAGCGTGGTGGGTAGTAGTGGGTTTCAGTAGGCCTTTAAGGGCGATGGACGGCCGAGTAGCGCTTAAATAGCTGCAGCTGGCCACCATAGCGCCCACTCCCACACATGTTTACGTGTGCTAGGGCTATGATGTTTTTTTCCTTGGCCTCAATCTGGACTCCCTGGAGTCCAGGCTTTGACTGAATATTTTTTCACTCCCCCCAGCGTTTACCTGTTTCTTACCTTTTTTTTTGTAAGGGGCGCCGGAATTTGGCAGACCCGATCTTATTTCTGTCTCCCTGTAATGTTTGTCTGATATTGAATGGGATTGTGCTGAAAATCTCAATAACATACTTCTGATTCTGAATTTGCCTCAATGTGGAGGTCAACTTAGTTGCATAGGCTGCTAAGATAACTGCTATGCGATGCTTGTATCACTTATACACATGCAATACATCCACATAACCTGAAGAACGTTGGCTCAACGCTCAAAAATAACAATTTTAGAAAGGGCTGAATGTAGTGGTGGGCTTCACGGTGGCAGAGGAGTTAGTGCGTCTGCCTCACAATACGAAGGTCCTGAGAAGTCCTGGGTTCAATCCCGGGCTGGGGATCTTTCTGTGTTGAGTTTGCATGTCCTCCCCGTGAATGCGTGGGTTCCCTCCGGGTACTCTGGCTTCCTCCCACTTCCAAAGACATGCACCTGGGGATAGGTTGATTGGCAACACTAAATGGGCCCTAGTGTGTGAATGTGAGTGTGAATATTGTCTATCTATCTGTGTTGGCCCTGCAATGAGGTGGCGACTTGTCCAGGGTGTATGCCGCCTTCCGCCCGATTGTAGCTGAGATAGGCACCAGCGCCCCCCGTGACCCCAAAGGGAATAAGCGGTAGAAAATGGATGGATGGATGGATGAATGTAGTGGTCTACAAGCTTTATAAGAATGCATTAGATGCTCTTTGATCAAGCTCATGACTACGAATGGAATTTCAAAACCCAGTGGGGACCCTTTATCTTCTTCCACGTTGAATCATCTGGGGAAAGCCTATTCGTAAACTTCAACTGTCCTTCAGAACTACCTACTTTACAAAATCATTGCACCATCGGAATGTAGACATCAGCAGGCATACATAATGACGCAACCACTCAGTCGGCGAATACTTGGATAACTGCAGGAGAACATTAAGTGGGCCCAGATGAAAGTTGGAACAAGTCACAAAACATCTAAATAATAATAATGAATATGAATAATAATAAAGGTAGAACTTAAAAATGTGAAGTTCTGTGTTGGTGACGACCCAGCCTGGGAAGGTAGTACAGTGCAAGACTCAGGAATAAAGAGACCAGGTATAGCTACTAAACCAGGACATTCCCAACAGTATAGAAAACATCAACAAGACCCAAATTTCAAAAAAGGTGCCTGAAATTTGGAGTTCTCCTTCGGGTAATGTGGCCACTTGCTATCCACGAGGTTCCAATAACAACTGTGAGAAGATCCGAGCAAGCAAATGATGACTTTATATGTAAACAAAAATTGTTCGGGGTGCCACACGATCAGACTAACATCAACCTTCAAAGCTGTCCTTGAACTGTACATCACGAGCCTCAACAAAGTGTGCTCTAACGTATGACTCAATCAATCAATCAATCAATCAATCAATGTTTATTTATACAGCCCTAAATCACAAATGTCTCAAAGGACTGCACAAACCACCACGACTTCGACATCCTCGGAAGAACCCACACAAGGGCAAGGAAAACTCACACCCAGTGGGACGCCAGTGACAATGAATACTATGAGAAACCTTGAAGAGGAACTCAAATGTGGGCAACCCATCCCCCCCCCCCCCAACCCCCCCTCTAGGGGACTGAAAGCAATGGATCTCGAGCGGGTCCAACATGATACTGTGAAAGTTCAATCCATCGTGGCTCCAACATAGCCGCGAGAGTTCAGTTCAAAGCGGATCCTAGACAGCAGCGAGAGTCCCGTCCACAGGAAACCATCCCAAGCGGAGGCGGATCAGCAGCATAGAGATGTCCCCAACCGATACACAGGCGAGCGGTCCATCCTGGGTCTCGACTCTGGACACCCAGTACTTAGTCCATGGTCATCGGACCGGACCCCCTCCACAAGGGAGGGGGGGACATAGGAGAAAAAGAAAAGAAGGGGCAGATCAACTGGTCTAAAAAGGAGGTCTATTTAAAGGCTAGAGTATACAAATGAGTTTTATGGTGAGACTTAAATGCTTCTACTGAGGTAGCATCTCGAACTGTTACCGGGAGGGCATTCCAGAGTACTGGAGCTGGACTCCAAATGACATTAAAGGAATTGCTGTTTACTGGACGAATATGGACACTAGCCAATACGATGCAGTATCCTACATCAGCATTGAAACACAAGGACATCATGGTGTATGCCGAGCTCTGGGAAAGAGGAAGCTTTGGCGTTGCAGCAAGTAAACCAACTTGGCACAAGGCCTCAACTTTTTAAAGAAGGAAAATGGTGGTAGAGGAAGTCCGCCATCTGGATTGGAAGGAGCTTGAAGATGTGCAAAGGCTGTTTCTCTGCCAAACAGAGACAATGGATGAGGTAGTAAGGCCTGAAGAGAAAACGGCTTACCAAGAGGCTTTCGTTAGAAATGAAGGCAAGCAACATCAGCTTGATAATCAATGCTACCAACGGTGGGTTCACATCTCCCCAAAAAGAACTGTGAGGTTGGCGAGAAGGCAACCTCAGCCCTTTGCCCAACTCCAGCGACTCTCAAACATATTTTGATGGATAATGACACCAGGCTCAGAGCGGCCGTGCCGGCAAATTGAGAGTTCCATGTTCGATTCTAGCCTACGCCATCCTAATCACATCCACTGTGTCCTTAGGCAAGACACTTGACCCTTGATGAGTCGTGGTTAGCGCCTTTCATGGAAGCTTTCCGCCACCAGTGTATAAAATATATGTGTGAATGTATCCTGAAAGTAGAAAAGTGCTATATAAGTATAATAAGTAGAAACCCCTTTCCATAGTTGTGAAATTGTGTTAGATGTAAATATAAACAGAATACAATGATTTGCAAATAATTTTCAACCCATATTTAATTGAATGCACTACAAAGACAAGATATTTGATGTTCAAACCCATAGACTTAATTTTTCCTTTTTGCAAATAATAATGAACTTAAAATTTCATGGCTGCAACACGTGCCGAAGTAGTTGGGAAAGGGCATGTTCACCACTGTGTTACATCACCTTTTCTTTTAACAACACTCAATAAACGTTTGGGAACTGAGGAAACAAATTCTTGAAGCTTTGAAAGTGGAATTCTTTCCCAATCTTCTTTTATGTAGAGCTTCAGTCGTTCAACAGTCCGGGGTCTCCACTGTCGTATTTTACGCTTCATAATGCGACACACATTTTCGATGGGAGACAGGTCTGGACTGCAGGCGGGCCAGGAAAGTACCCGCACTCTTTTTTTATGAAGCCACGCTGTTGTAACAGGTGCTGAATGTGGCTTGGCATTGTCTTGCTGAAATAAGCAGGGGCGTCCATGAAAAAGACGGCGCTTAGATGGCAGCAGATGTTGTTCCAAAAACTGTATGTACCTTTCAGCATTAATGGTGACCTCACAGATGTGTAAGTTACCCATGCCTTGGGCACTAATGCACCCCCACACCACCACAGATGCTGGCTTTTGAACTTTGCGTCGATAACAGTCTGGATGGTTCGCTTCCCCTTTAGTCCAGATGACAAAATGTCCAATATTTCCAAAAACAATTTGAAATGTGGACTAGTCAGACCACAGAACACTTTTCCACTTTGCATCAGTCCTTCTTAGATGATCTCGGGCCCAGAAAAGCCGGCGGCATTACTGGATGTTGTGGATAAATGGCTTTCGCTTTGCATAGTAGAGCTTTAACTTGCACTTACAGATGTAGCGACAAACTGTATTTAGTGACAGTGGTTTTCTGAAGTGTTCCTGAGCCCATGTGGTGATATTCTTTTGAGATTGATGTCGGTTTTTGATACAGTGCCATCAGAGGGATCAAAGGTCACGGTCATTCAATGTTGGTTTCCAGCCATGCCGCTTACGTGGAGTGATTTTTCCACATTCTCTGAACCTTTTGATGATATTATGGACCGTAGATGTTGAAATCCCTAAATTTCTTGCAATTGCAGTTTGAGAAACGTTGTTCTTAAACTGTTTGACTATTTGCTCATGCAATTGTGGACAAAGGGGTGTACCTCGCCCCATCCTTTCTTGTGAAAGACTGAGCATTTTTTGGGAAGCTGTGTTTATACGCAATCATGGCACCCACCTGTTCCCAATTAACCTGCACACCTGTGGGATGTTTCAAATAAGTGTTTGATGAGCATTCTTTAACTTTATCAGTATTTATTGCCACCTTTACCAACTTCTTTGTCACATGTTGCTGGCATCAAATTCTAAAGTTAATGATAATTTGCATTAAAAAAAGTTTATCAGTTTGAACATCAAATATGTTGTCTTTGTAGCATATTCCACTGAATATGGGTTGAAAATGATTTGCAAATCATTGTATTCCGTTTATATTTACATCTAACTAAATTTGACAACTTATGTGGAAACAGGGTTTGTATAAGCATGATCCATTTACCATTTACACATGGGGACACAACCAAGTGCCTAAGAGATGAGCAGCAAGAGAAATACCACCAACTCGTTGCCCTTGAGAGCAACAAATTCCATCACAGAACCAACATCTATCAATCATTAATTAGTGACAGAAAAAGCCCAGTCATCCCCTTAAAACCAAAAGCTGTACAGCCCGCCTTGACCTGGGTTTGGAAAGATCTTGTTGGTATTTGCCAGTGACTATATCCAACTGAGATTGCAGCTACCTAACGTAGCTGCAATCTCGGTACTCTGGAACCCGACGGGGCAGGTTTACAGAGTTCACAGTGCAATGGGAGGCATTTGAGCACAAGATACTGTACTTCATATACAGTGGGTCAAAAAAGTATTTAGTCAGCCACCGATTGTGCAAGTTCTCCAACTTAAAATGATAACAGAGGTCTGTAATTTTCATCTCAGGTACACTTCAACTGTGAGAGACAGAATGTTAAAAAAAAAATCCAGGAATCCACTTTGTAGAAATTTTAAATAATTTATTTGTAAATTATGGTGGAAAATAAGTATTTGGTCAATAACAAAAATTAAACTCAAAACTTTGTAATATAACCTTTGTTGGCAATAACAGAGGTCAAACAATTACTATAGGTATTTACCAGGTTTGCACACACAGTAGCTGGTATTTTGGCCCATTCCTCTATGCAGATCTTCTCGAGAGCAGTGATGTTTTGGGGCTGTCGCCGAGCAACACGGACTTTCAACTCCCTCCACAGATTTTCTATGGGATTGAGGTCTGGAGACTGGCTTGGCCACTACAGGACTTTCAAATGCTTTTTACGGAGCCATACCTTTGTTGCCCGGGCGGTGTGTTTGGGATCATTGTCATGCTGGAAGACCCAGCCACGTTTCATCTTCAAAGCTCTCACTGATGGAAGGAGGTTTTGTCTCCAAATCTCACGATACATTGTCCCATTCATTCTTTCCTTAACACGGATCAGTCATCCTGTACCCTTAGCAGAAAAACTGCCCCAAAGCATGATATTTCCACCCCATGCTTCACAGTAGGTATGGTGTTCTTGGGATACAACTCAGTATTCTTCTTCCTCCAAACACGACGAGTTGAGTTTGTACCAAAAAGTTATATTTTGGTTTCATCTGACCACATGGCATTCTCCCAATCCTTTGCTGTATCATCCATGTGCTCTCTGGCAAACTTCAGACGGGCCTAGACATGCACTGGCTTAAGCAGAGGGACATGTCTGGCACTGCAGGATTTGATTCCCTGTCGGCGTTGTGTGTTATTGAAGGTAACCTTTGTTACTTTGGTCCCAGCTATCTGCAGGTCATTCACCAGGTCCCCTTGTGAGGTTCTGGGATTTTTGCTCACCGTTCTCATGATCATTTTGACCCCACGGGAGGAGATCTTGCGTGGAGCCCCAGCTTGAAGGAGATTATCAGTGGTCTTGTATGTCTTCCATTTTCTGATAATTGCTCCCACAGTTGATTTTTTCACACCAAGCTGCTTGCCTATTGTAGATGCACTCTTCCCAGTCTGGTGCAAGTTTACAATTCTTTTCCTGGTGTCCTTCGACAGCTCTTTGGTCTTGGCCACAGTGGAGTTTGGAGTCTGACTGTTTGAGGATGGTGACAGGTGTCTTTTATACAGATAACGAGTTCAAACAGGTTCCATTAATACAGGTAACGAGTGGAGGACAGAAGAGCTTCTTAAAGAAGAAGTTACAGGTCTGTGAGAGCCAGAGATCTTCCTTGTTTGAAGTGACCAAATACTTATTTTCCACCATAATTTACAAATAAATTCTTTAAAATTCCTACAATGTGAATTCCCGGATTTTTTTTTCACATTCTGTTTTCACAGTTGAAGTGTACCTATGATGAAAATTACAGACCCCTGTCATCATTTAAAGTGGGAGAACTTGCACAATCGGTGGCTGACTAAATACTTCTTTGCCCCACTCTAAGTGGGAGTAGACCAGAACAAATGTGAAATGTTAAAGTCTATCTGGCTGAAGTTGGATGCAGAGGTTTCGTGGCTTCTTCCAACATCAGGCTGCTGAAAGACTTTAGTATCCACGAACAAGATGTGCAACAAATACTTAAAGCAGTCTCTGAAGAGGCTCAAAGCAACAATCACTGGACATGAATCCAACAGAAGGACCCTTTCTTGGCGGAAAGAACAGCAAAATACATGACCCACTCAAAGGTTGACATACTTCCTACGGCAGGAATAAAACTCCTATGCCACTCTCAACATCTGTCTCTATGAAATCGCACTTCTCCTTTACTGGGGAAAAATGCAATCCGAAGTTTTTTCAACTATACATGTCACATTGTTGAGAAATGTTGCATTGACGTGAAGTTGGGGAACCTGCGTAAACGTTTACAAGGGAAATATATAAAACACCATTTGCGAAAAGGTGCGCGGATTAACGGTTTACGGATACTTGCAGTCAGACTTGAACGCACAGTTTTATAGATGAGATTAAGAAGCAGAGTTACAATGTTTAACACCACCTGCTGTACTGAGTTGTACAACATTCCTACATGGAACAAACAGGTCTGTCATGCCTCTACTCCCACTGTTTTAAGGATAACATTTGGACAATTTACCTTGAGTATAACTTTTTTAGCAGTTCTAGACAAATTAATCCTGAAGTCAGCACTTTTTTATTGATTGATTGATACTTTTATTAGTAGATTGCACAGTACAGTACATATTCCGTACAATTGACCACTAAATGGTAACACCCGAATAAGTTTTTCAACTTGTTTAAGTCGGGGTCCACGTTAATCAATTCATGGTAAATTGAACTGTGAAAAGATTGCAGATGGTGTTAGTCTTCAGCAACATTAACTAAACCCAAACCCAATATAACCACTCTGCAAATGTGAATGTGCCATTTAACTCATTTTCTTCATTTCATCTCTCTTATTAGATCTTCCAGCTATGGCATTTGGAGAGCTCCGTTATGGCGGCCGCACTCGAGAGCAATGTAATCAATGAGAAACTGGCAAACTTGTCCCGAACTCAGAAGGGGCTCGATGAGGAGATCACAAAGTACAACAAAGTGGTACAATCGAACCAGACAAACAGTTCTTCTATTGATGCACTCATCGCACAGAAGCAGACCACCGTCGCAAACATAAACAAAAAAATTGATCTTATTGCGGCGCGCACTGGGGTAAGAAACCAATTATTTTGATCAGAAAGCTGTAATTTATAGCTATATTAGACATCTATTATACAAATTAATATGGCTGCATGCCTGTGTTCCCAGCATGAAGACCTGAGTCCTCTGCAAATTAAGGTTCAGGGAATAAAGACTCAGATTGATGAAGTTTCATCAAAAATCAAGAAAGATCAGCAGCTGTGGCTGAAGAATCAAGGAATGATTTTGGGACTGACCCTGGAGATACAGGAACACAGCAAAGAATACAACAAACTGCAGGCAAAACTCACTGTGGTCCGCCAGAAGAAGATCTACCTGGAGTGTACGTCTAATATGTTCTGGATCTCACTTAGATAGTTACTGCATGCAAATCCCAATTCCTGACTAACACTGATTTAAAGGTCACCTTGAGGTCATGTACCGCGAAGAAAGCGACATAGATAAGAGCAATAAGATGCTTCAAAGAGACCTGCTGAAGCTCAACACTCTTCTTAGCAAGAACACTCAGCTGCGTCAAGCTTTGGAACAGGAGAACATGGTCATGGAAACCAAATTCCTTCATGAACTTAAGGCACGACCTTGCTGCTTCACACACTAATATTTTCAATTTCAATCGATTGTTGCCAAAATGCTAATCGTGTTTAATGTGTTCAGGAGGCAGAGAGGCAGTCCATAGAAATGGAGGTAAAACTGGAGAAGACCCAGGAAGAAAAAAATAAACTTCTCAGCAGTCTGGTGGAGGCTGAGTCAGTATTTTGCTGAATTTGTTTCCTTTTTATCAACTTGAAATGGATTAATGGGTGTACCACTTGTATTAATCACTAAAGCGGTACACCATAGTCATGGTTAAGTACATAAGCCGGCATTAAGGTCCTGGTTTGATTAACTTTGTCATAGCAGCCTTGGGTTTTTTTGGGGGGCCCCCTCCCAAACCTCAACAACACCTTACAGACGTGTGTAACAAGTCCAGCCAAATTCAAGAATAGTGCTGGCGGTCCAGAAGACTGCCTGGGCTTTTAGCTCAGTGTCAGTACGCTCGCCTCTCACACCGGCAACCTAGGTATGAGAGAGTAGGAAAAGAAAACTCACCCAAGAGAGCAGGTAAAGTTAAAAAAATTAAACTACCACTGATAGTCACACACACACACTCGGTGTGGTGAAATTAACCTCTGCATTTGACCCATCCCCTGGGAGGTGAGGGGAGCAGTGAGCAGCAGCGGTGGCCGCGCTCGGCAATCATTTTGTGACTTAACCCCCAATCCCAACCCTTGATGCTGAGTGCCAAACAGGGAGGTAATGGTTCCCATTTTTATAGTCTTTGGTATGACCCGGCTGGGGTTTGAACTCCCGACCTACCTATCTCTGTGCGGACGCTCTAATACTCTAACCACAAGGCCACTGAGCAGACAGCAAGTAGACAATCACGACACAAAGCAGAGCTGTCTGTGATTGACAGCCATGAACACCGTCAGAAATTGGGGGACCCTGTTTGGGTGGGGGCCCCTGAGCTTCAGCCCAGGTAAAATTGGTCAGGATGATCAATAGTCAACCGAGAACCACCAAAAAGCAGGTCGGCCATGGATACAGCAAGGGAGTAACAGGCATGGTACTGCATGTGTTTATCGAGTAGCTGTGTAACACATACATACCTTCTCTCCCTCACATTTTGTGTACCGTGGTTGAAATTGGTACCACGGCACCGAACCGAAAAATCTGATTATGAATGCATGATCTTACCCCCCTCCTGAGCTACACCCCTACTTATCAATATCTGTGTCCATGCCTCTGCTCGTGTTCATTACAGGCGTCAGATCATGCTGTGGGAAAAGAAGACCCATCTAATGAAAGAGACACGTTTAGTTGTGGAAGAGGGTCAGGGAGACATCCAAATAATGAAGGACGACATCCATCGTATGGAGGTAGATATACGCCTTCTCTATCAGCTTGAGGTCGACATTTAGTGGGACCAGGTCTTCTCCAGTACATAGTTGGAGACTGGCTCAATACTAAAATACTGTTACCATTTTGATTTAAAGTAGCGTAAAGTTCCAATTTATATTTGTTGGTAGACTTGTGTGAGGGGCGTGGCCACCGGACCTGCAGCAAAGTGGAATGTGCCAGGACCGGCTTCGAGAGTGATTGTCTGATCACCTGTCGCTCTGTTAAAGGCAGCAGTCGGGAAGGAGAAGGAGAGTTGTTGATGGTTGTTGAGGGTGGAGAGTTGGCAGCCGAGCACGAGCGAGAGGGAGAACAGACATTGAAGAAAGCGACAGACATTTGCTGAAAAGCATAAGGGAACATTTATTAAAAAATAAATCATTGTTTCTTTATGTCTGCCCTCTCTCCAACTCGGCAGTGAGCACACAAATGTTTTTTCTTCAATCTCTGTTCTCACTCTCGCTCGTGCTCGGCTACCAACTCTCCACCCTCAACGGCCATCAACAACTCTCCTTCTCGACTGCTGCCTTTAACAGTGCGACAGGTGATCAGACAAACACTCTCAGCTGTGTCATCTACGCACCGGTCGCAAATCTCGAAGCCGGTCCTGGCACATCCCACTTTGCTGCAGGTCTGCTGGCCACGCCCCTCACAACTTGATATGGAATTATGCCACTAAAAACTACAAATACGATTGACAGGGCAATGCTAGTTACATGTTATGTACAAGGTGACACAAAAAAACGTCCACCAATAAAAATCAAATAACTTTCAAAATGTTATTTAGATAAACACAAAAGTTTGGCTACATTAGGTCTATGTAGCAGACATGTCTAAAGTTTCAAGTGTGTACCACAAAAACTTTTTGTTTAACTGGCGCTCAAAAAATGTGTTCTAAATGAGCTCCCCGTTGCTGCAAGCTTATTTGGATCCGGCGGGCAAAGTTCTCCATGACCCTCCCACATTCTTCCCTTGGGACCGCTCTTATTGCTGCTGTGATTGCTGCCTTCAGATCAGGGATAGTCCGGGGGTTGTTGCCATACACCCTGTCCTTAAGGTATCCCCACAGATAAAAATCTGGGGCGTTCAAGTCCGGTGAATGCGGCGACCACTCCGGGTCTCACCTGCGGCTGATCAGTCGGTCAGGGAAACGATGCAGTAGCTATGCCAATGATTCGTTTGAAGTGTGGCGGGTGGCACCATCCTGCTGGAACCACTGGAGGTCCCTGACGACCCCTCTTCGTCGACCAAGTGCTGTCCAGAATTTTCCAAGCACCTGAACATATCGCTCGGTGTTGATTGTCTCAAACCGCTCTTTGTCGTCCTCGAACCAGAATGGTCCAATGATGCCATGTTTGGAGATGGCGACTCATGCAGTGCACTTGACAGAGTGTACTGGCCTTTGCAGACAGTACTCAGGGGGTGTGCTACCCCAGAAGATGTTGTTCTTAGAGTTCACATGACCATCCTCCCTGGACTGCTACGAGACAAGCTCTACCAGCTCAGTGTGCCCGACTCCCTCTGCAGTTGGATTAATGACCTCCTGACGGACAGAAGACAGCACGTGCGGCTGGGGAAGATTGTCTCGGACAGTCGTACCACTAACACTGGTACTCCTCAGGGCTGTGTACTTTCCACCTGGTTCTTCGCCCTTTATACAAACTGCTGCACCTCCAGTCACCAGTCGGTGAAGGACGACACTACTCTCATCGGGCTCATCTCGGATGGCGACGAGTCTGCCTACAGGTGAGAGGTGGACCGGCTGGCGTCCTGGGGAAGCCTCAACAACCTGGAGCTGAACGCCCAGAAAACAGTGGAGATGATCATGGACTTCAGGAAAGTCACGGCCCCACCATCCCCCCTCACCCTGATTGACTCTCCCAACCTATCTCAATTGTGGACTCCATCCGTTTCCTGGGCACCACCATCACCCAGGACCTCAAGTGGGAGCCGACCATCAGCTCCCTCATCAAGAAGGCCCAGCAGAAGATGTATATCCTGCGGCAGCTGAAAAAACTGAAAGTGCCGACTAAGATGCTGGTGCAGTTCTACTCAGCGGTCATCGAGTCCATCCTCACCTCCGCCATCACCGTATGGTTCCCCGGCACCACAGTCTGGGACAAGCATCGACTGCAGCGCATGGTACGTGCTGCTGAGAAGGTGATTGGCTGCAAACTCCCATCCCTCCAGGACCTGTTCTCCTCCAGGACCAGGAGGCGTGTGGGTCGGATCACAGCTGCCTCTTCTCACCCTGGACACAAACTATTCTCCCCTCTCCCCTCAGGCAGGAGACTACGGTCCATCCAGACCCACACCTCCCGCCACCTGAACAGTATTTTTCCCTCGGCCATCAGACACATGAACAATACCAAGATCTGATAGCTCAATTACAGCTCACGTTATTCTGTTCTGTGTTATATGTCTTTTATGTTGCACGATTGCGCCAGGTAAAATTCCTAGTCAATGGCAATAAAAACTATTCTGATTCTGACAGCAGAAAACGTGCCTCATCAGAAAACCAGACATTGTCAAGGAAGTCTGGCGCAGCGTCAATCTTATCGCAAAACCACTGGTATATGATCACTCGTTTCCTCATGTCGCCAGGTGTAAGCTTTTGTTTAAAGGGGAACATTATCACAATTTCTGAAGGGTTAAAACCAATAAAAATCAGTTCCCAGTGGCTTTGTGTCGGACTTCCTGCCATCCGTGTGTAGGTTGTGGTGACATCCAATACATGACGCATCGTAGCAGGTTTGACTTGAGTTTATTATTTCAATACAAATCAAGTTTTCTTGCCTGTCTGTGGCGTCTTTCAAATAACTATAACATATAGAACATGCTATACGTTTACCAAACAATCTGTCACACCTAATTGCTAAATCCCATGAAATCTTCTTCCTCGATGTCGCTTCTAAACAACTCTGCCAACTCCAAAGGTATGCGCCGCTTCCTCTTGTCGTTTTCTGCTGCATATTTCACTATGTCCAGCTTGTAATCTGCAGTACATGATTTCCTTTTCGGTGCCATTTTTGTTCAGCCTTTCTCAGTTTTTATAAGTTACCGCCAACAATGAAATAATCCATTTTAATAGCTTTTAATAGCATATAGCAGTTAGTATCCCATTACCCATTACTGCCATGACCCCCACCCACCAAATTCTATTGGTTGACGTGTGTGTGACGATTGCTGACATTTTCTTCGTCTCTTCCGCGAATGAGATAAATAACATTATTTAATATTTTACGGTAATGTGTTAAAGGGGAACATTATCACCAGACCTATGTAATCGTCAATATATACCTTGATGGTGCAGAAAAAAGACCATCTATTTTTTTAACCGATTTCCGAACTCTAAATGGGTGAATTTTGGCGAATTAAACGCCTTTCTGTTGATTGCGCTGGAGGCGATGACGTCAGAATGCGACGTCGCCGAGGTAACACACCCGCCATTTTCATTTTCAACACATTACAAACACCGTGTCCCAGCTCTGTTATTTTCCGTTTTTTTGACTATTTTTTGGAACCTTGGAGACATCATGCCTCGACGGTGTGTTGTCAGAGGGTGTAACAACACTAACAGAGAGGGATTCAAGTTGCACCACTGGCCCAAAGATGCGAAAGTGTCTGCCGCCAGACCCCCATTGAATGTGCCAAAGTGTCTGCACATTTTACAGGCGATGCTAAGACAGACATGGCACAGAGATGTATGGATAACCTCCAAATGCATTTGCAACGATAGTCAACGAAATCACAAAGGTGAGTTTTGTTGACTGCCAGCTAATCGATGCTAACATGCTATGCTAATCGATGCTAACATGCTATTTACCGGCGGTGCTAAAGCAGACATGGCACAGAGACGTATGGATAACCTGCAGATGCTTTTGCAACTATATTACGTTTCCTTCCACCCACAATTAATGCGAAAAAAACACTTAACAATCGACGGATTTAAGTTGCTCCAATGTCAAAAGATGCGAAAGTCCTGTTCGTTTGGTCCGCACATTTTACCGGCGATTCTAACGCAGCTATTCGGCCATGCTATGGCTATGAATAGCGTCAATAGCTATTCGCTCAATAGCTTCAGTTTCTTCTTCAATACTTTCATACTCCAACCATCTGTTTCAATACATGCGTAATCTGTCGAATCGCTTAAGTCGCTGAAATCCGAGTTTGAATCCGAGCTAATGTCACTATATCTTGCTGTGCTATTCGCTATTGTTTGTTTACATTGGCAGCACTGTATGACGTCACAGGGAAATGGCCAGTGTCTTCGCAGAGAGCGAAAATAAGGCACTTTAAAGCTTTATTTAGGGATATTCCGAGACCGGTAACATTTTGAAAAAAACTTTAAAAAATACAACAAGCCACTGGGAACTGAATTTTATTGTTTTTAACCCTTTTGAAATTGTGATAATGTTCCCCTTTAATAATTGCACACATAAGTCGCTCCGGAGTATATGTCACAACCCCGGCCAAACTATGACAAAAACTGCGATTTATTATCCTAAAAATATGGCAATCAACTGATTTTTTACTTTCACTGATCAACACTTTGTTAAAAATGTTTATGGGCATCTGTGTTTTTTCCTGCAGCGGTGGCTCAGCCAGTTGATGAGGCAGCGGGAGACGCTCCTCAGGGACAGCGTAGCAGTGGTGGAAAGGAGGGGAAACATCATAGAGCGCAACGAGGTCCTCGCTCGCAGTACAAAAAAGATCGTTACAAAGGGTGAGCTGCATCTCATGAACGATGGCTTGCGACGGAAGATCAAAGAGACGCAAAAGGTGCCGGATGTTGTCATGCATGCACCGAGAACTGTAGTGCAGTCACCTTCAATTGAGTACGTATGTTTCAGCTGGTGAAAGAGTATTCACAGGAGATCAGGGAACTGCAGGAGGGACATGTAAGTCTTTTGGCTCCTTGATGTTCTAAATTGCCGTTCATTTTCATCATTGTCCCCAAATGAAACAAACTGAAATCAATTGTCCACGTAAGTGAAGTGAAGTGAAGGGAATTATATTTATATAGTGCTTTACATAGTGAAACCTAATATCAAAGTTACATTTAAATCAGTGTGGGTGGCACTGGGAGCAGGTGGGTAAAGAGTCTGGCCCAAGGACACAACTGCAGTGACTAGGATGGCGGAAGAGGGGGTCAAACCTGGAACCCTCAAGTTGTCCGACCAACCGAGCTATACCGCCCCAAGTACACAGGTGTGGGGGGAATAATTTAGCTTTAGCTTCATAGCTTCCTTCAACAAAAAAAGAACACTAGGCTGTGTCTCAATTGGTTCACTTTCACACTTACATTTACCGTATTTTCCAGACTATAAGGAGCACTCAAAATTCGACAGCGCGCCTAATAACCCGGTGGGCCCTATGTACGGAATAATTCTGGTTTTGCTCACCGACCTCGAAGCAATTTTATTTGGTACACGGTGAAATTATTAGTGTGACCAGTAGACACTTGAAGAAAAATGGGCTGCATGGTTAAGTCGCCAGAAGAGAGCCATTTCTGCGCAAATGTCACAAAGTATCCTGCTTACATTACGCCAAACAGCACAGTGACAAGCCTCAAAATTTCTGGAATAAAGTAATTTGGAGTAATGGCTTTCTTCTGACGACTTGACCATGCAGCCCATTTTTTCTTCAAGTGCCTCCTTATTGTGCATCTTGAAACAGCCACACCACAATTTTTGAGAGAGTCCTGTAGTTCAGCTGAAGTTATTTGTGGATTTTTCTTTGCGTCTCAAACAATTTTCCTGGCAGTTGTGGCTGACCTACCTGCTGGCCTACCTGAATTCCTCATTTTCCACTTCTTAGTCCGCGTTTGAACACTGCTGATGGGCATTCTCAATTCCTTGGATATCTTCTTATACCCCTTTCCTGTTTTATGCCATTCAATTACCTTTTCTCGCAGATCCTTTGACAATTATTTTGTCCCCATGACTCAGAATCCAGAAAAGTCTGTGTAGCACTGGAGGAAAGATGCAATGGTCTGTCAGAAGCCCAGAAACTCACTGACCTTTTATACACACACATTAATTACAAACAAACAGGTCACAGGTGAGGATTGGAACCTTGATTAGCCATTCAAACCTTATGTTATCAGATCAAAGTCACTGGGGTATGTAAACTTTTGATCAGCGACATTTGGGTACTTTCTTTTGTCATTTTGATTTAAAAAGAGTAAACACAGTTGTTTGCCAATAAATAGCTTCACACAACCATTAAGCATGAGTGGAATAAAGGTTTTTGTGTTCATGGTACTAATGAAAGTATTCCATTGAAGACGCAGCCACAGTTTATTTTCAACTTCTCAGTCATCATTGGTCAATCATGCATTTTTCCCATCCTTCCACATGCTTTCGAATTAATTTTCATTTCAATTGATTGATTTCTTTATGGCTTCTAGGAAGAATTTCAGAAGAAGTCGAAGAAAATTCAGGAAATGACGGAAGGCACTCCGGTCGCCACAGCTTCACTTGAAGTGACTCTGCAGAGTGAGTTGGAGCTAGTCAACAAAGTCAGCGCCATTGTTCACCGGGTGTGGACAGAGAAGCCCAAATACCATGGGGCCCTCTGGAAGATTGTGCGATCCCTGGCAGACAACATGGACCCTGAAGTAGTTGCTCATTGACAGGGAAGACACGAGTCGTGGCTTGATGTTGATGCGGATTTATTTCAATGTGTTACTCTCTCTTCTGGCCCATTTTAGATTATCGTCACGGCAATGTAAGCATGGAAATAATAAATAAATAGTATCTATGAAATGGAATCAGGCTTCAATTGTATGTGGATATACATTAGAGCAGGGGTGTCAAACTCAAATACAGAGTGGGCCAAAATTTAAAACTGAACAAAGCCGCGGGCCGAAGTTGAACAAATTAATCTTTTAATAGGGACCCCCCAAAAAATTTTTCATTGGATATTGAACAAGCAAGGCTTATATAACTTTATAGTGACATGCAAAATTGAGTTTAAAATAATAATAATGATAATTAAAAAATATCAATGGCATATCAAATCAAATTTAAATAAAAATTGAATGACTTGTATTTGCTGCCTTCCGAGGTAAATATTAACATTAACTTTTTCCAGAGGCTAATACATTTGAAAATAAAATAATGAATAAATCAACCATTCAGGCCTTTTTACTGCTCAGTTAATGTCGGGGCTCAGGTGGGTGGGGTTAGGGGGGCGGGATTTGTTGGTAGCGGGGAGGGGGTGTATATTGTAGCGGTCCGGAAGAGTTAGTGCTGCAAGGGGTTTTGGGTATTTGTTCTGTTGTGTTACGGTGCAGATGTTCTCCCGAAATGTGTTGGTCATTCTTGTTTGGTGTGGGTTCACAGTGTGGCGCATATTTGTAACAGTGTTAACGTTGTTTATATGGCCACCCTCAGTGTGACCTGCATGCTGTTGATCAAGTATGCCTTGCATTTACTTAGATGTGTGTAGAAGCCACATATATTACGTAACTGGGCCGGCACGCTGTTTGTGAGGAGGAAAAAAAGACTTGACGACAGGTTGTAGGGGACGCTAAAGGCAGTGCCTTTAAGGCACACCCCCAATATTGTTGTCCGGGTGGAATTCGGGAGAATTGTTGCACCGGGAGATTTTCGGGAGGGGCACTGAAATTCAACAGTCTCCCGGGAAATCGGTGAATGGGGTGTTACAGCGACACCGCTGTACAACACCGGCGGGCTAGCTCTAATGTTAATTTGATATTGCCTCAGGGGCCAAATGAAATTACATGGTGGGCCAGATTTGGCCCGTGGGCCAGAGTTTGACACCTATACATTAGAGGATGGAGTTGGACGTAGATAAACAGGCGTGGGCTTATCAAAAAGTCTTGAAAAGGGTCCTGACGGTCAATGGATGGTAAATGGTAAATGGGTTATACTTGTATAGTTTTAAAGGGGAACATTATCACAATTTCTGAGGGGTTAAAATCAATAAAAATCAGTTCCCAGTGGCTTATTTTATTTTTCGAAAGTTTTTCTCAAAATTTTACCCATCACGCAATATCCCGAAAAATGGCTTCAAAGTGCCTGATTTTAACCGTCGTTATATCCACCCATCCATTATCCTGTGACGTCACAGAAACAAACATGGCGGATAGCACAGAAAGGTATAGCGATATTATCTCGGATTCAGACTCGGATTTCAGCGCCGTAAGCAATGCAACAGATTGAAACGGATGGTTAGAGTATGGAGGCTGGTAGCCAAAACCAAATTGAAGAAGAAACTGAAGCTATTGAGCCATATCACGACAGACAGCGGCACGGGAGGAAGCGAGGATGAATTCGGTGATCGCCTTCTAACCAACGATTGGTATGTGTTTGTTTGGCATTAAATGTGGGTGAAGGGAAAGGCTGGATGCAAATATAGCTACAAATGAAGCATAATGATGCAATATGTACATACAGCTAGCCTAAATAGCATGTTAGCATCGATTAGCTTGCAGTCATGCCGTGACCAATTATGTCTGATTAGCACACGCCATTAAAATTCACCTTTGTGCATTCATGCACAACCTTATAAGTTTGGTGGACAAAATGAAACAGAGAAGAAGTGGTATAAATCATATCCAGGGGGTTTACCTCGCTCGTCTGCGGGAAGAGACTGCCGCCGTCCCTGAAAAGCTCGCACTCGTGCAGATTTGGTGGTGGTCTATTTTCCAATATTGCAGATTTCGTTGACTTTATCTATGGAAATGCATCTGTTTTGGTCTATTTTCCAATATTGCAGATTTCGTTGACTTTATTGTTGGAAATGCATCTGTTTTGAGTGTCGCAGGATATCTACAAATTCTTGTGTGGATATCGGAAAAATAACAGCTGATTTGACTTGGTGCATGTAATAAGATTGAGAAAACGGCGATTTGCTTCATGTTGTGACGTCACGGGTGAAAGGTCATCGCTCGACAGGCTACCACAGGGGTAGGGAACCTATGGCTCTGGAGCCAGATGTGGCTCTTTTGATGACTGCATCTGGCTCTCGGATAAATCCAAGCTGACATTGCTTAACACGATAAGTAATGAATAATTCCACAGTGTTAAAAATAACGTTCAAAATAGAAAACATTCTCATGCTTTTTTCATGTTCAAGAAGTTGCATTAATGGTAAGAAGTAATTTATTCATTATTGGTTTGTGTGGGTCTTGCCCTCCTGGGGGTTCTTCAGACCACCAAGAGCCTGTTTTAGGGTTACAATATTGTTTTATTTTATTTTTCTCTAAGTTTCTTTCCAGCAATTGTCTTTTTCTCTTTCGTCCCCACTCGTGCTCTGGCTCCAGCCCCGACCCTGTCTCTCCTCCTGGCTGCTGCTTATAACAGAGCGACAGGTGATTAGATAACAAGGCCCAGGTGGGCCGTCTGCGCACCTGTCGCTGATTTCGAGGCTGGTCCTGGCAACACCCCGCTCCGCTGCAGGCCCACAGGCCACGCCCCCTCTACAGTTAGCTTCCGAATAACAATGTTATTATAAAGAATAAGAGACCTATTATACTCTGGAAATGTTGGTCTTACTTAAAAATGCACGTGTTTAGTTGTGTTCAGTGTTAAAAAAAATATTATATGGCTCTTAGGGAAATAAATTTAAAAATATTTAGCCTCTTGGCTCTCTCAGCCAAAAAGTTTTCCGACCCCTGGGCTATCACTTGAAAGGCGTTTAAATCACCAAATTCACCCTTTTAGAGATCGGATATCAGTTAAAAAAAACATGGTCTTCTGCAACATCAAGGTATATATTGACGCTTACATAGGTCTGGTGATAATGTTCCCCTTTAAGGAGCTCAAAGCGCTTTGACACTATTTCCACATTCACCCATTCACACACTGATGGAGGGAGCTGCCATGCAAGGCGCTAACCAGCACCCATCAGGAGCAAGGGTGAAGTGTCTTGCTCAGGACACAATGGACGTGACGAGGTTGGTACTAGGTGGGGATTGAACCAGAGACCCTCGAGTTGCGCACGGCCACTCTTCCACTGCGCCACGCCGTCCCTTTTTCATGACTGTTTACATTTAAGATGGTTTGTGTCATGTTTGAAAATAAAGAAAACACATTGAATGAGATGTGTTCAAACTTTTGGCCTGTACTAATATATTTATATGTATATAACTGGGATAGGCTCCAGCACACCTATGACCCAAAATGAGGCCAACGCGTTATAAAACATGTTAGTAAGCTTTACAGAAATGCGTGACCCATACAAATTCAGCTGGGATAAGCTCCAGCACACCCACAATGAGGCCAAAGCGGTATACAACATGTTGCCATGTTAGTAAACTTCACAGACATGTGTGACCTACAAAATGTCAGCTGGGATAGGCTCCAGCACACCCAAAAAGAGGCCAAAACAGTGTCAAGTTGCCATGTAAGTAAGCACTACAGAAATGTGGGACCTATAAAATGTAATCTGGGGTAGGCTCCCGCCTTCTAATGTGAGTCAATTGGGAGGACAGCTGTCACTGCTCCCGGCTTGATACGACAAGTGATATGATGTGAACAGGACTCTCTCTGCTGTGTTGGATCCACTTTGGACTGGACTCTCACGGTTGTGTTGGATCCACTATGGATTGAACTTTCACAGTATCATGTTAGACCCGCTCGACATCCATTGCTTTCGGTTCCCCTAAAGGGGGGGGGGTTGCCCACATATGCAGTCCTCTCCAAGGTTTCCCATAGTCATCATTGTCACTGGCGTCCCACTGGGTGTGAGTTTTCCTTGCCCTTATGTGGGCTCTGCCGAGGATGTCGTTGCGGTATATGTTGTGGTTTGTGCAGCCCTTTGAGACACAAGTGATTTAGGGCTATATAAATAATTATTGATTGATTGATGTGGTTCTCTACCATGATGGCGTTATGACGTGTGTGTCACAACAAGGGTGATGTAATCCAACAATAACAAACATGTATATTTTTACAAGTTTAAATTTCCAATTTACTCGTGGCTCTCTGCTGCGCACCAGGACTGTTGGCATTTCTGGCAATAAAGTCCATCCATCCATCCATCCATTCATCTTCTTCCGCTTATCCAAGGTCGGGTCGCGGGGGCAGCAGCCTAAGCAGGGAAGCCCAGACTTCCCTCTCCCCAGCCACTTCGTGCAGCTCTTCCCGGGGGATCCCGAGGCATTCCCAGGCAAGCCGGAAGACTTAGTCTTCCTAAGGTGTCCTGGGTTTCCCCCGTGGCCTCCTACCGGTCGGAGGTGACCTCCCTAGGGAGGCGTTCGGGTGGCATCCTGACCAGATGCCTGAACCACCTCATCTGGCTCCTCTTGATGTGGAGGAGCAGCGGCTTTACTTTGAGCTCCACCCGGATGGCAGAGCTTGTCACTTTATCTCTAAGGGAAAGCCCTGCCACCCGGCGGAGGAAACTAATTTCGGCCGCTTGTACCTGTGATCTTGACCTTTCGAACTCAACCCAATGCTCATAACCATAGGTGAGGATGGGAACGTAGATCGACCGATACATTGAGAGTTTTGCCTTCCGGCTTAGCTCCTTCACCACAATGGCTCGATACTGAAGACGCCGCACCGTCAAATTCACGATCCACTCTTCCCTCACTCGGGAACAAGACTTCGAGGTACTTGAATTCCTCAACTTGGAGCAAGGTCTTCTCCCCAACACGGAGATGGCACACCACCTTTTTCCATGGACTCGGACTTTGAGGTGCTGATTTTCATCTTAGTCACTTCACACTCGGCTGCGAACCGATTCAGTGAGGGCGGAAGCTCCTGGCCAGGTGAAGCCATCAGGACCACATAATCTGCAAAAAGCAGAGACCTAATCCTGCAGCCACCAAACCGGATACCCTCAAGTTGGCAATAAAGTCAAGCCTTTTAAATGGGGAATGTTGGCCTACACCAAGGCTCCTGATTGTTATATCTTCTAACTGTATCAACCCCAGAGTTCTGTTCAAAACTATTAACACTGTCATTGATGCTCAAAAATCTGTTGGTTTTGATGCTTCTTTTGAATTCTGTGAAAATTGTCTCCATTTTTTCACTGACAAAATTGTGTCAACTAGAGCCAGTTTATCCCAGCCTTCATATGACCCTTCTGTTCCTCTGCATTTCTTTTCTGTTTTCCATCAGTTTGAGCCGATGTCCTTTTCTTTTTTAAATGACAGTTATTCATATGAAGCCCTCTGGTTCTCCTGCAAATGCCCTCCCACCTCGCCCGTTTAAGGAGGTATTTGCTACTATTGGATCAAGTGTCCTTAACATTATCAATAGTAGCCTCTCTTCTGGGATAAATCCAGTAGAATTTAAACATGCAGTGGTACGACCTCTACTTAAAAAAACCAAGCCTCGACCCCTCTCTCCTCTCTAACCTTAGACCTATCTCTAATCTTCCATACATTTCCAAAATATTAGAGAAGGTTGTCTACAGTCAGTTGTTGCCCTTCTTAGATAATGGTATCACTGAGCTGTTCCAGTCCGGTTTTAAAGCCCTCCACAGCACAGAGTCAGCGCTTCTAAAAGTTTTTAACGATATCCTCCTGTCAACTGATTCTGGTAAATATGTCGTCCTGGTGCTTTTAGATCTGTCTGCAGCGTTCGACACTGTTGACCAAGCCACCTTAATCACTTGTCTTGAGGACTGTGTGGGTATTAAGGGCGCCGCCCTCAACTGGTTCCGGTCGTACCTAGCCGACAGGAGTTTTTGTGTAAAAATAGACCGTTTTATGTCTTCCACAGCTCCTCTACCACACGGGGTCCCCCAGGGCTCAATCCTTGCCCCAATCCTATTTGTGCTTTACCTTCTCCCCCTTGGTTCTATTTTTAGGAAGTGTGGTATTGCATTTAATTTTTATGCTGATGATTGCCAGATCTATTTTTCCATGGCACAAAATAACACAGTTCAACGTCTCATTGACTGCCTGCACGACATCAAAGTCTGGCTTTCAGCTAACTTCCTGAGCCTAAATGAAGACAAAACAGAAGTCGCTCTCCCTCCCCCAACGTTGACCTCGGCACTCTGACCCCGTATCTCAGCTACTGTGTCACAAACCTGGGGGTAAAGTTTGACTCCGATTTTAAATTCGAAAAACAAATCAGCAGCGTCGTTCAAAAAAGCTTTTATCGATTACGCCAAATAGCGAAAGTGAAACCGCTTCCGTCAGGACATGATCTCGAGAAATTAATTCACGCTTTTATCTGTAATGGTTTAGACTACTGCAATGCCCTGTATGTAGGCATTAGCCAGGCCTCTCCCGCCCGCCTGCAGCTCGTGCAGAACTCTGCTGCTCGTCTGCTAACACAGACCCACAGACGTGAGCACATCACCCCTATATTAGCATCCCTTCAATGGCTCCCTGTGCGTTATCGAATCAATTTTAAACTTCTATTTGCTTTTAACTGTCTAAACAACTTCGTGCCAACATATCTCTCCGACCTCCTTCAGCCTTACTGCCCCACCCGATCCCTAAGATCAGCCGATCAGCTGCTACTGACGGTCCCTGACACAAGGCTGAAGCTTAGAGGTGACAGAGCATTCGCTGCTGCTGCTCCCAAGCTCTGGAACGACCTACCTCTGAGTGTTAGACAAGCCTCCTCTCTTCCAGTTTTTAAATCTCTCTTAAAAACATCCTTTTATTCCTTGGCTTTTAACACTAAGTGATATCCATCCTGCAATGGCGCCCCATTATACACCTGCTGTGAACCTGTTTTTATGTTTTATTTATTTATTTTTTATCATGTTCTGTTTGTGTTGTGTTGTTTGCTCGGTCCTCGTATTATCGTTTAACCTGTCCATTGTACAGCACTTTGGCTACCCCTGTGGTAAATTTTAAATGTGCTTTATAAATAAAGTTGATTTGATTTGATTTGATTTATGTGTCCACTGCGGTTGTTACTGAAGTGAATTAACTCATATTACAAACCCCGTTTCCATATGAGTTGGGAAATTGTGTTAGATGTAAATATAAACGGAATACAATGATTTGCAAATCATTGTCAACCCATATTCAGTTGAATATGCTACAAAGACAACATATTTGATGCCAGCAACACATGACTAAGAAGTTGGGAAAAGGTGGCAATAGATACTGATAAAGTTAAGGAATGCTCATCAAACACTTATTTGGAACATCACACAGGTGTGCAGGCTAATTGGGAACAGGTGGGTGCCATGATTGAGTTTAAAAACAGCTTCCCAAAAAATGCTCAGTCTTCCACAAGAAATGATGGGGCGAGGTACACCCCTTTGTCCACAACTGTGTGAACAAATAGTCAAACAGTTTAAGAACAACGTTTCTCAAACTGCAATTGCAAGAAATTTAGCGATTTCAACATCTACGGTCCATAATATCATTAAAAGGTTCAGAGAGTCTGGAGAAATCACTCCACGTAAGCGGCATGTCCGGAAACCAGCATTGAATGACCGTGACCTTCGATCCCTCGGACGTTACTGTATCAAAAACAGACATCAATCTTTAAAGGATATCACCACATGGGCTCAGGAACACTTCAGAAAACCACTGTCACTAAATAAAGTTTGTCGCTACATCTGTAAGTGCAAGTTAAAGCTCTACTATGCAGAGCGAAAGCCATTTATCAACAACATCCAGAAACGACACTGGCTTCTCTGGGCCCGAGATCATCTAAGATGGACTGATACAAAGTGGAAAAATGTTCTGTGGTCTGACGAGACGACATTGTGTCATCCAGACCAAAGGGGAAGCGAACCATCCAGACTGTTATCTACGTAAAGTTCAAAAGCCAGCATCTGTGATGGTATGGGGGTGCATTACTTACCCAAGGCATGGGTAACTTACACATCTGTGAAGGCACCATTAATGCTGAAAGGTACATACAGGTTGTGGAACAACATATGCTGCCATCCAAGCGCTGCCTTTTTCATGGACGCCCCTGCTTATTTCAGCAAGACAATACCAAGCCACATTCAGCATGTGTTACAACAGCATGGCTTCTTAAAAAAAGAGTGCGGGTACTTTCCTGGCCCGCCTGCAGTCCAGACCTGTCTCCCATCGAAAATGTGTGGCACATTATGAAGCGTAAAGAACGACAGCGGACACCCCGGACTGTTGAACGACTGAAGCTGTACATAAAACAAGAATGGGAAAGAATTCCACTTTCAAAGCTTCAACAATTAGTTTCCTCAATTCCCAAACGTTTATTGAGTGTTGTTAAAAGAAAAGGTGATGTAACACAGTGGTGAACATGCCCTTTCCCAACTACTTTGGCACGTGTTGCAGCCATGAAATTCTAAGTTAATTCTTATTTGCATTCAATTGAAAATGGGTTGAAAAGGATTTTCAAATCATTGTATTCTGTTTATTTTTACATCTAACACAAGTTTCCATTTCATATGGAAACAGGGTTTGTATATGGTGAAGGTTTATATTAACTTAGGCGAAAGCAAACCTCCACGTCTAAGTAAACAGATGTATTTCAGTTTGAGCACATAAAAAGATAAGGCCCTTAAGTTTGACATTCGCAGGTGGATTGGATCACTTCTCGTGGGAAAGATGCCCTAATTGGGACTTCGGAATGCAAAGGTGATAGCCCTATCCTTGAGAAGAGACTACAAGTCTACCTCAACGCCAACATTTAGGTTATGACATAAAGCTTGAATTTAAAAATAAAGTTGTTTTTCAGACACACACAAACATCTCTTTTTATGGTCAGGGTGTGCTGTCCTGACTTAGCTCACACCCAGAGACAGAAAGGAAGAATATTAAAAATGATAGTTTGACTTCTCCAAGTTCGGAGTGCCTCATTTTTTTTAAATTGACTTCCTCTAGGAACTGCAGTCCTGTAATAACACGCTTGTAATAAAGCAACTTATAATTCAGTAAAGCGTTTCCGAAATCACTTGTGATCCGGTTGCACTGCAGTGTTTTCCTTCGGGTTTTACGAGGATGACAAGACCAGAAATACACATCAGTACAAAACACAAATGTCGATGACAAAGAACACAGAATTTAGCAGATTATAGGGTTTGTACGAATACATATGAACTATCAAATAGGATAAAATATTCAGCATAGTTTCACAACGTAAAGAAATGCAGTTATTTGTCAACACTACCGTACAAATAATTGCATTTTGAAAACATTCAAGAATCTTTTTTCCCTAGAACATGGGTGTCACACTCATTTTAGTTTAGTGACCGCATGTGGGGAAAATCTATTCCCACGTGTGCCGGACGGGTAAAATCATGGCATGCTACCTTAAAAACACAACTATGACAACTTCAGATAGATTTCTTTGTTTTACTTTGGCCCAAAGTAGAACAAGCACATTCAGAAAATGTACATGTTACAAATAATCCCTTTGTCAAAACACTTTGTTAGTTGAAATATCTGCAGAACAAATTGGTGCAGTTTCAAAAACACTGAATTAGACTTAATCTGTCATTATTTGGGTCTTGGAGCTGAAAGGGTCGCTAGCCTTGGCTTTGGCGGAGGTGGCCTAGCCGGGGGTTGCGGCTTGGCACGCCGATGGACCGATGGTGGTGGACGTGCTGGAGTCTCAGGGGGAGGAGCTTGGCGGCATAGCCCGGTTGGTAGAGCGGCCGTGCCAGCAACTTGAGGGTTGCAGGTTCGATTCCTGCTTCCGCCATCCTAGTCACTGCCGTTGTGTCCTTGGGCAAGACACTTTACCCACCTGCTCCCAGTGGCACCCACACTGGTTTATATGTAACTTAGATATTGGGTTTCACTATGTAAAGCGCTTTGAGTCACTAGAGAAAAGCGCTATATAAATATAATTCACTTCACTTCACTTGGCAATCAGAAGGAGAATGTGGCTAACAAAGTCTAAAGTTAAAAACAAGTTGTTAAATTTTCGAATTTAAGTCTTTAGGAGGTGGCTGACTAAGGGAGACAGAAGGCAAAAAACGAAAATAGTGGTCTGTGACTTCCTTGGATGACGCCGACGAAGTTATGTCATCGCCCCACGCTGGTTCGGTGATGTCATCAGAGCTAGAGTGCAGTTTTTTGACCAACCATGGAGTGAACTGTTTGGCAAAACGATGAATCGGATTACCAAACTCCGGCGGCGAGGAATACTGGGCTGATTGTGGTGTCCTGCTGTCCAAAGGACAGTTACGGGAACGAGGCGAAGCCTTTCTGGCTGGCTCCCGTCTTCGCCGGCGCGTCTCCATCTCCTTGTTGTCAGCTGTGGGAGAACTGACAAGCTGGCTTCTCACTGTCACGATTTGGGTTGCAGCTCATTGCGCGGTTTGTTCTCCCGGGATGCAGGACGGACGGCGTGGCGCAGTGGTGAGTGGCCGTGCGCAACCCGAGGGTCCCTGGTCCAACCCCTACCTAGAACCAACTTCGTCACGTCCGTTGTGTCCTGAGTGTAACGCTAGCATGGGCTAGTCGGGTTAAGAGTGTAACTTGGGCAACAGAAGATGGTTCGTCTAGGAGCCTGTGGTGTGAAAGACGACGACAACTTGTTATCTTGGTTTTTGACTGCATTAAATGTATTGATACAAGAACATAAATACCACAGATAACACAATAAAAAATAATAAAAAAATACCCAAAACAGAAATACGAGATACAATCCTGCTTCCTTCTCGGAACCAGTCCACAATTCACAGTTCAAATGCAACGACTTTTGCGTCAGTCCAAAAGTTCAGTTCAAAAAAACAAAAGTAATCCAAAAGGTTCACAGCGGAGGAGAAAAAAAATGCTTGTCCTACCGCATAGTTGTTTAGCTCGCCATTTTGTTGAGTTGAGTGTAAAAGTGGATGGGGAGCTCAGGTTGTTTGGGGCACCGGGTATTCCTTCCCGGAAAAAATACCTGACCTAAAAGTCCAAAAAACAAAGTGAGTAACCTAGTTACCTCTTCACTAGTAAAGTACATTATATATGTACTTGAATGCATAATATAAACATTCGATTGTCCAGAATGACAAATATTTTGTATTAATAAACAATTGATGACATAATTTAACCATGTTGATTAATATACAATCATGAGTTCAATAAAATTGAACATTCATAATATATTTCTAATAATACAGATCATGATTTCTTATCTAAAGTGATAAAACTCAATCATGGATCAATAACAAATTCAATTACAAGTGCACTTATATAACTAGTTTCATAATAATACTCATTATTAGAAACGCAATGAATCATGATTCAAATACAAGTACTTGTCCAAACATTCAAAGTTAATAACCAATCAAGCAGAGTTAAATTAAAGTGTTGCCCAACAAACCAAATACACACACCTGGTTCCATCTAGAGTGTGTAGTGAAAAAAAAAAGACAAACTTAGAAAAGCATCCACAAAGTGGCTAAAGCATATTAGAACCACAAAGCCCTTTGCTGGACTAAATTCTTGCCTATAAATCGGCTGGATGATCATAAGAAAGTAAAAAGTAATTACCTGAGTAATCGAGGGCAAAACAACACACCTGCACAGCCCGATAGTTAATACAACAGGTTGGCTGTATGGGGAAATAGCAGCGGTTAGCGCCTATGCTAAAAAACAGATGCAATCGTAATATTGGCGACATGGGACATGATTGTGATTTTGGAATTCCGTTGATTATGCCATGGTAAAAGACTCACCTAATTATGATGTTTGCAATGTGTGAGAATAAGAAGATTTTGCGAGTTTGTCTCCAGTGCGTCTCACAGCATGCAGCCACAGCAGACAGGAGGGACGAGTGAAGTGCGCAGCACTTCCTTAAAAGGAAGCGAGCGCCATTTTGGGCAGGAAGTAACCCTTCAAAATAAAAGTCTTTGCAGTCTATGCATGTGTTTTAATGGGAATTTTAAATATGGGTTACATGAGCAAGACACTTTACCCTTGCTCCTGATGGGTGCTGGTTAGCGCCTTGCATAGCAGCTCCCTCCATCAGTGTGTGAATGTGTGTGTGAATGGGTGAATGTGGAAGTAGTGTCAAAGCGCTTTGAGTACCTTGAAGGTACAAAAGCGCTATGCAAGTACAACCCATTTATCATTTATTTATTTAACGGACAAAGCATGAAGGTAGGTGTATAGTTTAATCTTCAAAATCAACGAAGCACAAAAGCAGAAAAACAAGACTCAGAAGAAAAGTGCCGTCCGCACCGGATGCTAGTTTAGCATGAGCTAGGAGGCAAGCAAAAAACGTTCGTAACAACAGCATAAAGCAAAACACAGAAGCCAGGATGGGTGCCTGGCAAAGGCAGGCTTAAATAGTGTCTCTGATTGGAAACAGGTGAGCGTCCCGAACACAAGGGGCAGGTGAAAATAATATGTAACCATGGTAACAAACTCAGGAGGTGCCCAAACAGGAACTGAAGGAGTCCAAAACTAACGGAGAATACAAAACCTGATCCGAACCACGGATCAGGACAAAATCTCAGTGTTTCTACAAAGCAATTACATTTTAAGTCACAGCCCATTTAAGGTTGAACAAAAACATGAATAAAAACTGTTCTATGTATCAACTGGGGCGGTATAGCTCGGTTGGTAGAGCGGCCGTGCCAGCAACATGAGGGTTGCAGGTTCGATCTCCGCTTCCGCCATCTTAGTCACTGCCGTTGTGTCCTTGGGCAAGACACTTTACCCACCTGCTCCCAGTGCCACCCACACTGGTTTAAATGTAAAAATTTGATATTGGGTTTCACTATGTAAAGCGCTTTGAGCCACTAGAGAAAAAGCGCTATATAAATATAATTCACTTCACTTCACAATTACCCCATTTGTCATTTCCACTAATTAATCCCGCGCTAACGCCACAAACCATACAAACTGAGGTAGAAACTATTCATGAGGGTTGAGTTACTCCCTGCTTTCTAGGCATCATTGTGTATTCATAGAAAAAATAAAAGTTGTGCAATGTGTGAACAATGTCATCCCATCCATCCATTTTTTACCGCTTATCCCTTTCGGGGTCACGGGGGGTTGTTGGGGCCTATCTCAGCTACAATCGGGCAGAAGGCGGGGGTACACCCTGGACAAGTCGCCACAGATAGACAACATTCACAATCACATTCACACACTACGGCCCATTTAGTGTTGGCAATCAACCTATCCCCAGGTGCATGTCTTTGGAGGTGGGGGTAAGCCGGAATACCCGGAAGGGAACCCACGCAGTCACGGCGAAAACATGCAAACTCCACACAGAAAGATCCCGAACCCGGGATTAAACTCAGGGCCTTCGTATTGTGAGGCACATGCACTAACCCCTATATCACCGTGCTGCCCCGATATGGTCCACTTAAATGTCTTAATGGTCCCTTCAAAGAAGTCCCTAAGTGATTGTAGGAGTCTCTTCCGAGCGGTTCCCCTGCCACACACGTCACAGGAGTCATGCGTGTAGATTTGAACAAAGTTTCAAAGGGGAACATTATCACCAGACCTATGTAAGCGTCAATATATACCTTGATAGTGCAGAAAAAAGACCATCTATTTTTTTAACCGATTTCCGAACTCTAAATGGGTGAATTTTGGCGAATTAAACGCCTTTCTGTTTATCGCGCTGGAGGCGATGACGTCAGAACGTGACGTCGCCGTGGTAACACACCCGCCGTTTTCATTTTCAACACATTACAAACACAGGGTCTCAGCTTTTGTTATTTTCCGTTTTTTTGACAATTTTTAGGAACCTTGGAGACATCATGCCTCGTCGGTGTGTTGTCGGAAGGTGTCACAACACTAACAGGGAGGGATTCAAGTTGCACCACTGGCCCGAAGATGCGAAAGTGTCTGCCGCCAGACCCCCATTGAATGTGCCAGAGTGTCTCCACATTTTACCGGCGATGCTAAGGCAGACATGGCACAGAGATGTATGGATAACCTGCAAATGCATTTGCAACGATAGTCAACGAAATCACAAAGGTGAGTTTTGTTGATGTTGACTGCCAGCTAATCGATGCTAACATGCTACGCTAATTGATGCTAACATGCTATTTACCGGCGGTGCTAAAGCAGACATGGCACAGAGATGTATGGATAACATGTAGATGCATTTGCAACTATATTACGTTTCCTTCCACCCACATTTAATGCGAAAAAACCACTTACCAATCGACGGATTTAAGTTGCTCCAGTGTCACAAGATGCGAAAGTCCTGATCGTTTGGTCCGCACATTTTACCGGCGATGCTAACGCAGCTATTCGGCCATGCTATGGCTATGAATAGCGTCAATAGCTATTCGCTCAATAGCTTCAGTTTCTTCTTCAATACTTTCATACTCCAACCATCTGTTTCAATACATGCATAACCTGTTAAATCGCTTAAGTCGCGGAAATCCGAGTTTGAATCCGAGCTAATGTCGCTATATCTTGCTGTGGTATTCCCATTGTTTGTTTACATTGGCAGCACTGTGTGACGTCACAGGGAAATGGCCAGTGTCCTCGCAGAGAGCGAAAATAAGGCCCTTTAAAGCTTTATTTAGGGATATTCGGAGACCGGTAAAATTTTGAAAAAAACTTCAAAAAATACAACAAGCCACTGGGAACTGATTTTTATTGTTTTTAACCCTTTTGAAATTGTGATGATGTTTCCCTTTAATGTTCCTCAATGAGCTTGTCAATAATCTTTTCAGATTTACAGGACTTTTCAGTCTCTCCAAATCCTCTCAGTCCTCCCTCAACCTGTTACCGGCTGCTACCGTAAAAGACAACAAGTGATTAGAAAACTCGTACCACCTGTAAAATCTAATCGCCTCATCAGCTGTGTTTCGAAGCCGGCACTCACACGCCCCTGTCTGTCGCTGCACCTTGGACAGGGGCGGTGACCTCCACTCTGGCATATTGTGAGGCAGACGCACTAACCCCTCTCCTATCGTACTGCCCCTGAACAATTTCAACTAACCAAAGATAAAAACTTAAAAGACTGACAGGATTGCAGTAAATCACACACTGTTCGCTTTCTTTAAATTTGCACAGAAGACAAACGATGTTCACAGAACTATATCAATGTGCAGTGTCTTTTTAGTGGGGTTACCAATTGTTTATTTGACTCCTGTTTGTTTTACATGGGATCGAGGGGTAAGAGTCGCAGTCCTGCTTTAAAGGGGAACATTATCACCAGACCTATGCAAGCATCAATATATACCTTGATGTTGCAGAAAGAAGACCATGTATTTTTTTAACCGATTTCCGAACTCTAAATGGGTGAATTTTGGCAAAATAAACGCCTTTCTGTTTATCGGTCTTTTAGCGATGACGTCAGAACGTGACGTCACCGAGGTAACACACCCGCCATTTTCATTTTCACATTACAAACACCGGGTCTCAGCTATGTTATCTTCCATTTTTTCGACTATTTTTTGGAACCTTGGAGACATCATGCCTCGTTGGTGTGTTGTCGGAGGGTGTAACAACACTAACAGGGAGGGATTCAAGTTGCACCACTGGCAAGAAATCTTCCGCCAGACCCCCATTGAATGTACCAAAGTGTCTTCACATTTTACCGGCGATGCTAAGGCAGACATGGCACAGAGATGTATGGATAACCTGCAGATGCATTTGCAACGATTAAGTCAACGAAATCACAAAGGTGAGTTCTGTTGATGTTGTTGACTTATGTGCTAATCAGACATATTTGGTCGCGGCATGACTGCCAGCTAATCGATGCTAACATGCTATGGTAATCGATGATAACATGCTATTTTCGCTAGCAGTATGTACATTTGAAACTAGATACCCACATTTAATGCGAAACAAACACTTACCAATCGACGGATTTAAGTTGCTCCAGTGTCACAAGATGCGAAAGTCCTGATCGTTTGGTCCACACATTTTACCGGCGATGCTAATAAGGCAGCCATGCTATGGGCCACTTCATTAGGTACACCCATGCTATGGCCGAATAGCGTCAATAGCTATTCGCTCAATAGCTTCAATTTCTTCTTCAATTTTGTTTTTACTATCTGCCTCCATACGCCGACCATCTGTTTCAATACATGCGTAATCTGTTGAATTGCTTAAGCCGCTGAAATCCGAGTCTGAATCCGAGCTGATGTCGCTATATCTTGCTGTGGTAACCGCCATGTTGTTTGTATTGGCAGCACTGTATGACGTCACAGGGAATTGGATAGTCGCATCGCAAATAGGGAAAATCAAGAACTTTAATGCTTTTTAAGGGATATTTTGAAAAAAACTTTGAAAATTAAAACAAGCCACTGGGAACTGATTTTTATTGTTTTTAACCCTTTTGAAATTGTGATAATGTTCCCCTTTAAAGGCCTACTGAAACCCACTACTACCCACCACGCAGTCCGATAGTTTATACATCAATGATGAAATATTAACAATGCAACACATGCCAATACGGCTTTTTTAGTTGACCAAATTACAAGTTTAAATTTCCCGCAGAGTTTCCTGTTGAAAACGCCGCGGAATGATGACGCGTGTTTGTGACGTTATTGGTTGGAGGGGACATTTTAGCCCAGCACCACACACGGCTAAAAGTCGTCTCTTTTCATCGCATAATTACACATTATTCCGGACGTCTGTGTTGCTGAATCTTTTGCAATTTGTTCAATTAATATTGGAGAAGTCACAGTAGAAAGATGGAGGTGGAAAGCTTTAGCCTTTAGCCACACAAACACAGCCGGTGTTTCCTTGTTTAAAATTCACGGAGGTGAAGCTTTACTATGGAACAGAGCGGTCATGCGAACATGGATCCTGATTACATGTCTACCGGCAGTTTTTGGTGAGAAAATTGTGGTATTAAGTCACTTATTACCGGAGATCAGCAGAGCTGCGTGACTTCCCTCAGAGACTCTGGCGTCAAGACACCCGTGGCCACACCCCTCCGACTTCAGGTACTATTTAATCTCACTAAAACACTAGCAACACAATAGCAGATAAGGGATTTTCCAGAATTATCCTAGTAAATGTGTCTAAAAACATCTGAATTGCTCTCATTTTTTTTCTAGTCCTTCACTATCAATATCCTAATCCACAAATCTTTCATCCTCGCTCAAATTAATGGGGAAATTGTCGCTTTCTCGGTTCAAATTGCTCTTACTGCTGGTGGCTCCAATGTGAGGATGTGAGGAGCCCTACAACCAGTGACAAAGGCAAGGCTTTTTTTATTAGCGACCAAAAGTTGCGAACTTTATCGTCGATGTTCTCTACTAAATCCTTTCAGCAAAAATATGACAATATCGCAAAATGATCAAGTATGACACAGAATGAGCCTGTTATCCCCGTTTAAATAGGAAAATTTAATTTCAATAGGCCTTTAAACGTGTACCTCTTAGTTGCTATACTTGCTCTCCTCTGTAAAAACTATTGGTTTGCCTAACATAAATGCTATTGCGACATCCAGTGGACATATTTAGAACTGCAGTTTTTTAATTTAATAATGCAGCTCATTGTGTTGCGATCCGTGACTCGGATCTTCACATATTATTGTTTATTTTTCCATCTTTGTTCTTTTTCTCCGTTTGATCCGTTTATTTCCCGTTTAGTCCATCACCATGGTTACTTATTAGTTTCAGCTGTTACTCCAGGTTCCTGCACACCTGTTCTCTGTTAATCACCTTCCCTTTATAAGCCTTCCTCTTTTCATTCTTCTGCCTGGGACTCTAGTTTGTTTTCACACAACGGTACGTCTGCTTTGCACTTTTGCTTACATGCAATTCCTGTAGTATTCTCGCGAGCTCTCACGCTGCGCAATTTTATTTATTCTTAGCTCTCATGCTAAATGTTTTGTTTTCCCCTTTGTGTGCCTATGTGCCAGTTTAGTTTACTATTTGTTTATCCTAGCTTTCATGCTAGCATCTTTTGTTTTCCTTTCCTTAGCTCCAGTATTTTTGTTTTCTAGCACCTTTTGTTATTCAAATAAATAGTTAAACCTTACCTTTGCTGTGTTCTATTTCGACGCATCCTCGATGGAATCGAACCCGGCACCACGATGCCGAACAGACGTAACACATTTTACACTTAACAAACTCATATCATGGGTCGGATAGAAACCTGTTCAGGATCCGGCGGGCCGCAGGGGATGTTGGGCCGCATGTTTGACATCCGTTCCCTAGAAAACATATTGGTGACACTCAAATTATTAAAATGGGTTGTTGACATTTACAAGTTCAAACTTATTATCTACATAATATGCAACACAAGATATTTAAAGCCTTCTTTTGATGAAATTTTGATCATTATGGCTTGTAGTTTATGAAAACCTTGAGTATAACATTTTAGAAAATGTGGAGTCTGTTGATAGCTGCTGTAATAGCTTCGTCTTGGGGGAGCTGCTCATTCCTCAGAGCAATCTCCCTTCCAATGACCCGAAAAAGCCTATTCTGGAAAGCAGTGAGAAGGGCCTGGTCATTCCAGCCAGACTCCAAAGCTAGGGACCAGGTATCAATCAATCAAAAAAATCAATCAATGTTCATTTATATAGCCCTAAATCACTAGTGTCTCAAAGGGCTGCACAAACCACAACACAAACCACTAAGACATCCTCGGTAGGCCCACATAAGGGCAAGGAAAACTCACACCCAGTGGGACGTCGGTGACAATGATGACTATGAGAACCTTGAAGAGGACCGCATATGTGGGCAACCCCCCCCCCCCCACCCCCCGCCCCCCCAGGGGACCGAAAGCAATGGATGTCGAGCGTGTCTAACATAATACTGTGAAAAGTTCAATCCATAGTGGATCCAACACAGCCGCGAGAGTCCAGTCCAAAGCGGATCCAACACAGCAGCGAGAGTCCCGTCCACAGCGGAGCCAGCAGGAAACCATCCCAAGCGGAAGCGGATCAACAGTGCAGAGATGTCTCAAGCAGATACACAGGCGAGCGGTCCATCCTGGGTCCCGACTCTAGACGAGTGGTCCATCCTGGGTCCCGACACTGTATAGCCAGAACTTCATCCATGGACATCGGACCGGACCCCCTCCACAAGGGAGAGTGGGACATAGGAGAAAAAGAAAAGAAACGGCAGATCAACTGGTCGAAAAAGGGAGTCTATTTGAAGGCTAGAGAATACAAATGAGCTTTAAGGTGAGACTTAAATGCTTCTACTGAGGTGGCATCTCGAACTGTTACCGGGAGGGCATTCCAGAGTACTGGAGCCCGAACGTAAAACGCTCTATAGCCCGCAGACTTTTTTTGGGCGCTGGGAATCACTAATAAGCTGGAGTCCTTTGAACGCAGATTTCTTGCCGGGACATATGGTACAATACAATCGGCAAGATAGGATGGAGCTAGACCGTTTAGTATTTTATACGTAAGTAGTAAAACCTTAAAGTCACATCTTAAGTGCACCGGAAGCCAGTGCAGGTGAGCCAGTACAGGCGTAATGTGATCAAACTTTCTTGTTCTTGTCAAAAGTCTAGCAGCCGCTTTTTGTACCAACTGTAATCTTTTGATGCCAGACATGGGGAGACCCGAAAATAATACGTTACAGTAGTCGAGGCGAGACGTAACAAACGCATGGATAATGATCTCAGCGTCTTTTGTGGACAAAATGGAGCGAATTTTTGCGATATTACGGAGATGAAAGAAGGCCGTTTTGGTAAGGCTTTTAATGTGTGATTCAAAGGAGAGAGTTGGGTGGAAGATAATACCCAGATTTTTTACCAAGTTGCTTTGTTTAATTGTTTGGTTGTCAAATGTTAAAGTTGTATTATTAAATAGAGGTCGGTGTCTAGCAGGACCGATAATCATCCATCCATCTTCTTCCGCTTATCCGAGGTCGGGTCGCGGGGGCAACAACCTAAGCAGGGAAACCAAGACTTCCCTTCCCCAGCCACTTCGTCTAGCTCTTCCCGGGGGATCCCGAGGCGTTCCCAGGCCAGCCGGGAGACATAGTCTTCCCAACGTGTCCTGGGTCTTCCCCGTGGCCTCCTACCGGTTGGACGTGCCCTAACACCTCCCTAGGGAGGCGTTCGGGTGGCATCCTGACCAGATGCCCGAACCACCTCATCTGGCTCCTCTCGATGTGAAGGAGCAGCGAGTTTACTTTGAGTTCCTCCCGGATGGCAGAGCTTCTCACCCTATCTCTAAGGGAGAGCCCCGCCACACGGCGGAGGAAACTCATTTCGGCCGCTTGTACCCGTGATCTTATCCTTTCGGTCATGACCCAAAGCTCATGACCATAGGTGAGGATGGGAACGTAGATCGACCGGTAAATTGAGAGCTTTGCCTTCCGGCTCAGCTCCTTCTTCACCACAACGGATCGGTACAACGTCCGCATTACTGAAGACGCCGCACCGATCCGCCTGTCGATCTCACGATCCACTCTTCCCTCACTCGTGAACAAGACTCCTAGGTACTTGAACTCCTCCACTTGGGGCAGTGTCTCCTCCCCAACCCAGAGATGGCATTCCACCCTTTTCCGGGCGAGAACCATGGACTCGGACTTGGAGGTGCTGATTCTCATTCCGGTCGCTTCACACTCGGCTGCGAACCGATCCAGCGAGAGCTGAAGATCCCGGTCAGATGAAGCCATCAGGACCACATCATCTGCAAAAAGCAGAGACCTAATCCTGCGGTCACCAAACCGGAACCACTCAACGCCTTGACTTCGCCTAAAAATTCTGTCCATAAAAGTTATGAACAGAATCGGTGACAAAGGACAGCCTTGGCGGAGTCCAACTCTCACTGGAAATGTGTTCGACTTACTGCCGGCAATGCGGACCAAGCTCTGGCACTGATCGTACAGGGAGCGGACCGCCACAATAAGACAGTCCGATACCCCATACTCTCTGAGCACTCCCCACAGGACTTCCCAAGGGACACGGTCGAATGCCTTCTCCAAGTCCACAAAGCACATGTAGACTGTTTGGGCAAACTCCCATGCACCCTCAAGAACCCTGCGGAGAGTATAGAGCTGGTCCACAGTTCCACGACCAGGACGAAAACCACACTGTTCCTCCTGAATCCGAGGTTCGACTATCCGGCGTAGCCTCCTCTCCAGTACACCTAAATAAACCTTACCGGGAAGGCTGAGGAGTGTGATCCCACGATAGCTGGAACACACCCTCCGGTCCCCCTTCTTAAAGAGAGGAACCACCACCCCGGTCTGCCAATCCAGAGGTACCGCCCCTGATGTCCACGCGATGCTGCAGAATCTTGTCAACCAAGACAGCCCCACAGCATCCAGAGCCTTAAGGAACTCTGGGCGGATCTCGTCCACCCCCGGGGCCTTGCCACCGAGGAGCTTTTTAACTACCTCAGCGACCTCAGCCCCAGAAATAAGAGAGTCCACCACAGATTCCCCAGGCACTGCTTCCTCATAGGAAGACGTGTTGGTGGGATTGAGGAGGTCTTCGAAGTATTCCTTCCACCTATCCACAACATCCGCAGTTGAGGTCAGCAGAACACCATCCGCACCATACACGGTGTTGATAGTGCACTGCTTCCCCTTCCTGAGGCGGCGGACGGTGGTCCAGAATCGCTTCGAAGCCGTCCGGAAGTCGTTTTCCATGGCTTCCCCGAACTTCCGAGTTTTTGCCTCAGCGACTGCTGAAGCCGCACACCGCTTGGCCTGTCGGTACCTGACCACTGCCTCCGGAGTCCTATGAGCCAAAAGGACCCGATAGGACTCCTTCTTCAGCTTGACGGCATCCCTCACCGCTGGTGTCCACCAAAGGGTTTTAGGATTTCCACCTCGACAGGCACCAACTACCTTGCGGACACAGCTCCGATCAGCCGCCTCGACAATAGAGGTGCGGAACATGCTCCACTCGGACTCAATGTCCAGCACCTGTGCGTCGAAGTGAGTCCGACTATATCCAGCCGGAACTTCTCCACTTCGCGCGCTAGCTCAGGCTCTTTCCCCCCCAGTGAGGTGACGTTCCACGTCCCAAGAGCTAGCTTCTGTAGCCGAGGATCGGACCGCCAAGTGCCCTGCCTTTGGCTGCCGCCCAGCTCACATTGCACCCGACCTCTATGGCCCCTGCTATAGGTGGTAAACCCATTGGAGGGGTGACCCACGTTGCCTCTTCGGGCTGTGCCCGGCCGGACCCCATGGGAACAGGCCCGGCCACCAGGCGCTCGCCATCGTGCCCCACCTCCGGGCCTGGCTCCAGAAGGCGGCCCAGGTGACCCGCGTCCGGGCAAGGGAAATCTGGGTCCATGTTTTGTCTTCTTCATAGAGGTCTTCGAGCTGCTCTTTGTCTGATCCCTCACCTAGAACCTGTTTGCCTTGGGAGACCCTACCAGGGGGCATAAAGCCCCCGGACAACATAGCTCCTAGGATCATTGAGACACGCAAACTCCTCTACCACGATAAGGTGGCAGCTCAGAGAGGATAATCAGTATTTCCGTTTTTTTGGCGTTGAGTTGCAAACAATTACCGGACATCCATTGTTTAATTTCATTAAGACATGCCTCCAGCTGACTACAATCCGGCGTGTTGGTCAGCTTTAGGGGCATGTAGAGTTGGGTGTCATCAGCATAACAGTGAAAGCTAACACCGTATTTGCGTATGATGTCACCTAGCGGCAGCATGTATATGCTGAAGAGTGCAGGGCCAAAAACCGAACCCTGGGGAACTCCACACGTTACCTTAATGTAGTCCGAGGTCACATTGTTATGGGAGACACACTGCATCCTGTCAGTAAAATAAGAGTTAAACCAAGACAGGGCTAAGTCTGACATACCAATTCGTGTTTTGATATGCTCTAATAAAGTATTATGATCGACGGTATCGAAAGCAGCGCTAAGATCGAGGAACAGCAACATAGATGACGCATCAGAATCCATCGATCATTAGTCATTATTGCAAGGTCTGTCTCCGTAGAGTGATTTGCTCTGAAACTGGATTGAAAGGTTTCACATAGATTATTAGACGCTAAGTGTTCATTTAGCTGCTATGCAACAATTTTTTCGAGGATTTTTGAAATAAAAGGAAGGTGAGACCAAGGGCGTCGCCAGACCGATTTCACTGGGGCACGTGCCCCAGTGTTGATCTGCAGTGCCCCAGTAAAAATTTCACCAACAAAAAAAACCGCTTCAGAGTTTTAAGTCTACATAACATAGACAACAGCGCACATACTACTTAGTATGGTAATTGATTGCTACTGTATTCACTCCACGTAACAATGAGCACATGGCTAATTAATATGGTAATTAATTCACGTGTGGAGACTTCCGTTGAGAGAGAGAGAGAGAGAGAGAGTGGGGATGCGAATCACTGCTGAGGTAGGTAACGTTAGCCAACAACAATTTGTTAATTATATTATTTTCATTTTGATTTGACTCAAACTGTAACTCTTAGATGGATATCAGAAAGTTATTCGCACGCAGCAGTGAAGAAGCAGCAGGAATGAGAGATGTAAGTGAAGTCCTAGCTAGCTAGGCAACATCATTGTCTTAAGTTGATGCTAAGTTAGCTAACGTTATTCCTTGTATCAAGACAAACATATTCATTTGCTGTACGAGCTGTCGGGGGATTTCCAATGAACATGAAACATCATGTTGGTTATTGTCTGCTGGTTCTGCATCAATGATGATTTGGAGTAAGCATGTGTGAGTTGTGTGCTTCTCAAATGGTTTATCTTCAGGAAGAAAAATAGTTTTCCATATCAAGTCGTGAGCCAAATTTTTAAATCATTCGAGTTTATTTCACACAAAAATAGCACAGTAGACTTGTCTTGTTAATCGGTGTAACTTTGACTAAAATAATCTTGTTTTTTCACCAGAAAAATGGCTACAGCTAAGGCATCTGGTTTTGTTTCCAGAAAATATAGAAACGATTCTGTATTTGTTTTCAGAAAGATGGCTGAAAATATCGGGTTTTGTTGCCCCATTTAGATTTAAAAAAAATATATTTCCATGTCTGTCCTGAGACCTCCTCCAACTTGTTAGTTGGTTTGCCTTTTGCCAAAATACTCACTAATAGTCACTAGAAAAATGGCTAAAAATATCTGGTTTTGTTGCCACAATTTGATTTTTTCTCCCTAAACTTTTTTTTTTCTTGCACACATCTGACTGTGACTCACTGAAAATGACACACAATCCACTTGTATGTCACGACCCAGCAGTTGGGAACCACTGGTCAACTGTATAACAGTTACTGTAATATTTCCATGTCTGTCCAGAGTGATTGACCACTTTGCAAAAATGAAAACGAGACGTTACAGTTTACTTCTCAGAAAATGATTCCCTGAACAGACACACAACAGTTGTTAATTTATTCTACTACTGTGGCTTTATTGTTTTGTGTATCTGAAATAGGATTAACCACATTGCCATAAATGGAAATTAAATAATATAAAAGAACCCAGAGATGTAGGGGGGCTCTATTTTTTGTTTTACTTTTGTAGATGTTAAATTTGCAGATGATTACTACAATATATATTTCAAAAAGATGCATTGCTCTTCCTTTTTGCTTTTACCTGTAGCAGTTTAGAAGTCTGGAGTAAAAAAGTGCACAAGTAGGTCAAATGCATTAGTTAATTTCAGGTGGTTAATCAAAGATCCATACAACATAATCTGATATGATTTCATAGTTTAAAGCTCTATTTATGTATTTTTTAAGTGCTAAAAATGTTTTTGCTTGCGCACTTTGCACGCTCACATTAATTATTTGTGCCCCAGGCGTGCCCCAGTACAGTATTAGGTCTAGTGACGCCCCTGTGCTACAGTGTAATAAACAATAATAATAATTATAATAATTAGATATTAAAAAGAAACAAAAACTACAACAGCCTAATAGCTATAACTAGTATACATGTATCTCTAAAATGGCTTTTTTAAAAAGAAGGGTTTTTAAGCCTTTTTAAAATCATCCACAGTCTGTGGCGCCCTCAGGTGGTCAGGGAGAGCGTTCTCCAGACTGAGAGCGGCGGAGCAGAAAGCCCGGTCTCCCGTAGTTCGTAGCTTTGTCCTTGAAGGTTGGAGGAGGTTAGCGTGTTTGGAGCGGAGGTGTCGTGTGGAGGATTTCGGGGTAAGTACTTCTTTGAGGTAGAGGGGGGCATTTCCATGGAGGCACTGGTGGGTTGATGTTTTTCAACTTGTTTAAAGGCCAACTGAAATGAGATTTTCTTATTTAAACAGGGATAGCAGGTCCATTCTGTGTGTCATACTTGATCATTTCGCGATATTGCCATATTTTTGCTGAAAGGATTTAGTAGAGAACATCGATGATAAAGTTTGCCATAAGTACAGGCAAGGCTGAACATTGTTTACAATCATGGCCACCAGCAGCGAGAGCGATTCGGAGCGAGAAAGCGATGATTTCCCCATTAATTTGAGCGAGGATGAAAGATTTGTGGATGAGGAAAGTGAGAGTGAAGGACTACAGAAAAAAAAAAACTAGACGGCAGAGCGATTCAGATGTTATTAGACAAATTTACTAGGATAATTATGGAAAATTCCTTATCGGCTTATTGTTTTACTAGTGTTTTAGTGAGATTATATGGTCGTACCTGTACAACCTGAAGGTCGGAGGGGTGTGGCCACGAGTGTGGTGACCGCCAGTGTCTCTGAGCGAAGCCACATTCCTCGACGAGGCGAAGGCAGCCGATGCTTCCTCCACGGTGGAAGCATCCGACGGTCGGGGGCGGCCGGTGGGAGGAGGCTAAAGAGTCCGCAGCTGCCTCTTTGACAGGTGCAGGAGGAACGACGCAAGCTCTCCGCTCATGTCTTCGGTAAGAGCCGACTTATTACCACCAAAACCTGCCGGTTGACATTTGGTAGGGAACCATGCTCGCTTGACAGCTCTGTTCCATAGTAAAGCTTCGGGAATGCAAACAAGGAAACGCCGGCTGTGTTTGTGTTGCTGAAGGCGGCCGCAATACACCGCTTCCTACCTACATCTTTCTTCTTTGACGTCTCCATTATCAATTTAACAAATTGCAAAAGATTTAGCAACACAGAAGTCCATAATACTGTGGGATTATGCGATGAAAAGAGATGACTTATAGCTGTAAACGGTGCTAGACCAAAATGTCCTCTACAATGCGTCATCATACCGCAACGTTTTAGCATGGTACTTCCGCGCGAAATTTAAAATTGCAATTTAGTTAACTAAAAAGGTCGTATTGGCATGTGTTGCAATGTTAATATTTCATCATTGAGCGAGGATAAAAGATTTGTGTATGAGGAAAGTGAGAGTGAAGGATTAGGGGAAAAAAAACTAGACGGCAGAGCGATTAAGATGTTATTAGACAAATTTACTAGGATAATTCTGGAAAATTCCTTATCTGCTTATTGTGTTACTAGTGTTTTAGTGAGACTATATGGTCGTACCTGTACAACCTGAAGGTTGAAGGGGTGTGGCCAGGAGTGTGGTGACCGCCAGTGTCTCTGAGGGAAGCCACATTTCTCGACGAGGCGAAGGCAGCCGATGCTTCCTCCACGTTGGAAGCATCCGACGGTCGGGGGCGGCCGATGGGAGGAGGCAAGGGAGTCCGCAGCTGCCTCTTTGACAGGTGCAGTAGGAACGACGCATGCTCTCCGCTCGTGTCTACGGTAAGAGCCGACTTATTACCACCAAAACCTGCCGGTTGACATTTGGTAGGGAACCATGTTCGCTTGACCGCTCCGTTCCATAGTAAAGCTTCGCCGTCATCTTTCGGGAATGTAGACAAGGAACACCGGCTGTGTTTGTGTTGCTGAAGGCGGCCGCAATACACCACTTCCTACCTACATTTTTCTTCTTTGACGTCTCCATTATTAATTGAGCACATTGCAAAAGATTCAGCAACACAGAAGTCCATGATACTGTGGAATTATGCGATGAAAAGAGACGACTTATAGCTGTGAACGGTGCTGGACCAAAATGTCCTCTACAATACGTGACGTCACGCGTCATCATACCGCGACGTTTTAGCAGGATACTTCCGCTGGAAATTTAAAATTGCAATTTAGTTAACTAAAAAGGCCGTATTGGCATGTGTTGCAATGTTAATATTTCATCATTGAGCAAGGATAAAAGACTTGTGGATGAGGAAAGTGAGAGTGAAGGATTAGAAAAAAAAAAAAATAGACGGCAGAGCGATTCAGATGTTATTAGACAAATTTACTAAGATAATTCTGGAAAATTCCTTATCTGCTTTTTGATTTACTAGTGTTTTAGTGATATTATTTGGTCGTACCTGTACAACCTGAAGGTCGGAAGGGTGTGGCCACGAGTGTGGTGACCGCCAGTGTCTCCGAGGGAAGCCACGTTTCTTGAAGAGGCTAAGGCAGCGGATGCTTCCTCCACGTTGGAAGCATCCGACGGTCGGGGGCGGCCAGTGGGAGGAGGCAAGAGAGTCCGCAGCTCTTTGACAGGTGCAGGAGGAACGACGCAAGCTCTCCGCTCATGTATACGGTAAGAGCCGACTTATTACCATCAAAACCTGCCGGTTGACATTTGGTAGGGAACCATGTTTGCTTGACAGCTCTGTTCCATAGTAAAGCTTCGCCGTCATCTTTCGGGAATGTAAACAAGGAAACGCCGGCTGTGTTTGTGTTGCTAAAGGCGGCCGCAAAACACCGCTTCCTACCTACATCTTTTTTCTTTGACGTCTCCATTATTAATTGAACAAATTGCAAAAGATTCAGCAACACAGAAGTCCATGATACTGTGGGATTATGCGATGAAAAGAGATGACTTATAGCTGTGAACGGTGCTAGACCAAAATGTCCTCTACAATGCGTCATCATACCGCGACGTTTTAGCATGGTACTTCCGCGCAAAATTTAAAATTGCAATTTAGTTAACTATAAATGTCGTATTGGCATGTGTTGCAATGTTAATATTTCATCATTGATATATAAACTAAGGGAGAGCCCCGCCACACGGCGGAGGAAACTCATTTCGGCCGCTTGTACCCGTGATCTTACCCGTGTGGCGGGGCTCTCCCTTAGAGATAGGGTGAGAAGCTCTGCCATCCGGGAGGGACTCAAAGTAAAGCCGCTGCTCCTTCACATCGAGAGGAGCCAGATGAGGTGGTTCGGGCATCTGGTCAGGATGCCACCCGAACGCCTCCCTAGGGAGGTGTTTAGGGCACGTCCAACCGGTAGGAGGCCACGGGGAAGACCCAGGACACGTTGGGAAGACTATGTCTCCCGGCTGGCCTGGGAACGCCTCGGGATCCCCCGGGAAGAGCTAGACGAAGTGGCTGGGGAGAGGGAAGTCTGGGTTTCCCTGCTTAGGCTGTTGCCCCCGCGACCCGACCTCGGATAAGCGGAAGATGATGGATGATGGATGGATATATAAACTATCAGACTGCGTGGTGGGTAGTAGTGGGTTTCAGTAGGCCTTTAGGTCGGGGTCCACGTTAATCAATTAATTGGTCATTTGTAGGTTAGTAGGGAGACTTTGTATTCAATCCTGAGTGGAACAGGAATCTACTGGTCACATTTACCATTACACCATGTACCAATTACATTTTTTTTTAGATCAGTAAGCACAACCAGAATTATGAAGCGCACTGTCGGATTTTGAGAAAATGAAAGGATTATAAATGCGCCTTATAGTCAGAAAAATACAGTATATTAATTTTACGTTGTCATTTTAGGACATTATTTTCTTTCGGCTTTCATATTGAAATGGCACAAAAAATACTCCCCATGGCCTCAGTGCTTGAGGCCCCACAATTAGATTCAATCCCCATATTTTTAAAATATAAATACATTGTCCGACAGCATCATTCAAAACAAACTCTTTTTAATTGGATCTCGTCAGATTGTGCAGATGTCAGCAAAATACCGTGAGCACATCACATTGTGTTTTCTATTTCACAATGTTCTTTTTTGAAGTATCATAGATACATACTCGTGTTTACAACTATTGGGAATAGTAGGCATAAACATACGAACCCTGTTTCCGTATGAGTTGGGAAATTGTGTTATATGTAAATATAAACGTAATACAATCATTTTCAACCCATATTCAGTTGAATATGCTACAAAGACAACATATTTGATGTTCAAACTTATTAACATTTTTTTTTTTGCAAATAATCATTAACTTTAGAATTTGATGCCAGCAACACGTGACAAAGAAGTTAGGAAAGGTGGCAATATATACTGATAAAGTTGAGGAATGCTCATCAAACGCTTATTTGGAACATCCCACAGGTGTGCAGGCTAATTGGGAACAGGTGGGTGCCATGATTGGGTATAAAAGCAGCTTCCATGAAAATGCTCAGTCTTTCACAAGAAAGGATGGGGCGAGGTACACACCTTTGTCCACAACTGCGTGAGCAAATAGTCAAACAGTTTAAGAACAACGTTTCTCAAAGTGCAAATTGCAAAAAAAATTAGGGCTTTCAACATCTACGGTCTATGATATCATCAAAAGGTCTATAATATCATCAAAAGAATCTGGAGAAATGACTCCAGACGGCACTGTATCAAAAACCGACATCAATCTCTCAAGGATATCACCACATGGGCTCAGGAACACTTCAGAAAACCACTGTCACTAAATACAGTTCGTCACTACATCTGTAAGTGCAAGTTAAAGCTCTACTATGAAAAGCGAAAGCCATTTATCAACAAAATCCAGAAACGCTGCCTGCTTCTCTGGGCCCCAGATCATCTAAGGTGGACTGATGCAAAGTGGAAAAGTGTTTTGTGGTCTGACAAGTCCACATTTCAAGTTGTTTTAAGTAATATTCGACATCGTGTCATCCGGACCAAAGGGGAAGCGAACCATCCAGATTGTTATCGACGCAAAGTTCAAAAGCCAGCATCTGTGATGGTATGGGGATGCATTAGTGCCCAAGACATGGGTAACTTACACATCTGTCAAGGCACCATTAATGCTGAAAGGTACATAGAGGTTTTGGAACAACATATGCTGCCATCTAAGCGCTGTCTTTTTCATGGACGCCCCTGCTTATTTCAGCAAGACAATGCCAAGCCTACATTCAGCACGTGTTACAACGGTGTAACTTCGTAAATAAAGAGTGCCGGTTCTTTCCTGGCCCGCCTGTCTCCCTGTCTGGCGCATTATGAAGCGTAAAATACGACAGCGGAGACCCCGGACTGTTGAACGACTGAAGTTCTACATAAAACAAGAATGGCAACGAATTGCACTTTCAAAGTTTCAACAATTAGTTTCTTCAGTTCCCAAACGTTTATTGAGTGTTGTAAGGTGATGTAACACAGTGGTGAACATGCCCTTTCCCAACTACTTTGGCACGTGTTGCAGCCATGAAATTAAAAAAAATATATATATGAGTTAGAACATCAAATATCTTGTCTTTGTAGTGCATTCAATCGAATATGGGTTGAAAAGGATTTGCAAATCATTGTATTCCGTTTATATTTACATCTAACATAATTTCCCAGCTCATATTGAAACGGGGTGTGTGATTGAATAAATCCTTGTTACCACAGGTCAGGCTCCACCCAAACAATCTTCCTCTGCTCCACCGAGATGACACTGCGTAACTTGGTCAGCAGTGAATTCTGGCCACACCACAAGTCAGGGGCCACTTTGTGATACAAACACGGAAGTTTGTCCAACAGCGGCTCTTCGCTCTTTGAACACACCAGCAGCTGCTCCTCCGACAGGCTGTGCCGGTGAAGCTTTAACCTGGGGTAAAAAAAGTTTGGATATTAAATCAAATCATCTTATTTAACAGCTTCAATTGATCCCTACTTTGGTGAATTTAGTTAAAATAAAAGAGTAATTCATTGGAAAAGTAATGGAAACATTTTTGTTGTTTAAAAATTAATCTTATGACTTTTGTGCTTTTTACAAATAAAAATAAAATGTGTGCTTTTTTAGTGTTTTAACATATCATCCTAAAGTAGTTTAATAATCTTAAACACAGCTACAATACCCTATTTTCCAAACCATAGGCCACGCTATATTATAAGGCGCATGGTCTATTTTCAATCTTTTTTTATATATATAAGGCAACCAATAGTATTTTTTTTTCTACATGTAAACCACTTCCTTGTTTTCTACATAACGTGATGGTAGTTCTTTGGTCAAAATATTGCATAGATGATGTTTCTAGATTTAAGTTCAAGTTAAAGTACCAATGATCGTCACAAACACACTAGATTTGGTGAAATCTGCCCTCTGCATTTGACCCATCCCCTTGATCACCCCCTGGGAGGTGAGGGGAACAGTGAGCAGCAGCGGTGGCCGCGCCCGGGTATCATTTTTGGTGATTTAACCCCCAATTCCAACTCTTGATGCTGAGTGTTAAGCAGGGAGGTAATGGGTCCCATTTTCCTAGTCTTTGGTATGACTCGGTTGGCAGAGCGGCCGTGCCAGCAACTTGAGGGTAGCAGGTTCGATCCCAGCTTGCACCATCGTAGTCACTGCCGTTGTGTCCTTGGGCAAGACACTCTACCCACCTGCTCCCAGTGCCACTCACACTGGTTTTAAATGTAACTTAGATATTGGGTTTCATTCTGTAAAGCACTTTGAGTCACTTGAGAAAAGCGCTATATAAATATAATTCACTTCACTTCACTTCGGCCGGGGTTTGAACTCACAACCTACCGATCCAACCACTAGTCCACTGAGTAGATCGTCTTCAAACCGCTTTCTGACAGTCGCTTTGTGGGCAGTCTTATTTACGTGGCTCACCTTCGACAACATCTTCTACCCGCCATCTTTGTTGTAGCGGTGTAGCGTGCAAGGACGAGAGTGGAAGAAGTGTCAAAAGATGGCGCAAACTGTTTTAACGACATTCAGACTTTACTTCAATCAATAACGGAGCAGCGGCTCCTCATCCGTGGCTCACTAGTGCAACAACACCGCCGGAAATGTGGTCCATGCAAAAAACTATTGACCGGAACTCTCTAATAAGTAAAGCTCCATCCATCCATCATCTTCCGCTTATCCGAGGTCGGGTCGCGGGGGCAACAGCCTAAGCAGGGAAACCCAGACTTCCCTTTCCCCAGCCACTTCGTCTAGCTCTTCCCGGGGGATCCCAAGGCGTTCCCAGGCCAGCCGGGAGACATAGTCTTCCCAACGTGTCCTGGGTCTTCCCCGTGGCCTCCTACCAGTTGGACGTGCCCTAAACACATCCCTAGGGAGGCGTTCGGGTGGCATCCTGACCAGATGCCCGAACCACCTCATCTGGCTCCTCTCGATGTGAAGGAGCAGCGGCTTTACTTTGAGTTCCTCCCGGATGGCAGAGCTTCTCACCCTATCTCTAAGGGAGAGCCCCGCCACACGGCGGAGGAAACTCATTTCGGCCGCTTGTACCCGTGAGTAAAGCTCCTCGGGTGAATAATCTAAAGTCACTACACCGGTATTTTTTTAGCGCTTTTTTACACTACTCTGTATTAGAAATGGCAACAGCGGAGGTTGAATGTCCCATAACAAGAAGATTGTGTCCCGTCGGGGTCGCATTTTTATGCGGGGTCGTTCTCCCAGGAATGCAGAACGGACAACTCTGGACGAAAGCGTGAAGATAGGAATCATTTATTGTCCATAAATCATGCAAAACACAAGACAAGCAAAGACAGCACGCGGAAGCTGAAGCAAAAACCTGGCGCAGGAAACATAGAAGCTCGCCCTTAACGTGGACTTGAGACAAGTAATACTTGTCCATTGCATACGGTCTCCCCTAGAAGGGGGTGGGGGGATGGGGTACCAACATTTGCGGTCCTCTCCAAGATTTCTCATAGTCATTGTCATCGACGTCCCACTGGGTTGTGAGTTTTTCCTTGCCCTTATGTGGGCGCTGAACCGTGCAGCCCTTTGAGACACTTGTGATTTAGGACTATATAAATAAATATTAATTGATTGATTGAAGTGAAGTGAATTATATTTATATAGCGCTTTTCTCAAGTGACTCTAAGCGCTTTACATATTGACACCCAATATCTAAGTTACATTTAAACCAGTGTGGGTGGCACTGGGAGCAGGTGGGTAAGGTGTCTTGCCCAAGGACACAACGGCAGTAATTAGGATGGCACAAGCGGGAATCAAACCTGCAACTCTCAAGTTGCTGGCACGGCCACTCTACCAACCGAGCTATGCCACCCGATTGACATTCAATACTCACGAAACTTTGGCACGAAATAAACAACTTCCGTAGCAGGTTGCATGAAGCAAATAATGACGCCAGACCGAGTCTGGCGAGCAATGTGAATAATTAGCTCTCTGATTAGTGCTCGGTAGCAAGGTATACGTGCTGAACACTAATCAGAGGGCAGGTGAAAATGATAAGTAACCATGGTAACTGACAAGGAACTAAGGGAGTCCAAAACTAACAGAACATGACAAAAACATAATCCGGACCACGGATCCTGACAGAGAAAAATAAACGACTACGGCGTCCGCACAGACTACAAAGGCAGACGTGCAACATTTTTCAGGACTTATGCAGATCCCAAATACACATCATCAGGTACCAGACGTAAGAAAGGTTGATTGGTTTTGCATGGATAATGACAGGTACCTTACACACACACCATACGTTGAAGCACAGTACAATCCATCAAGCGGTGTGGCTTCACAGCTTACCAAAGTCGTACTAAAACATCATAAAGGATTTTTGAGCACCATGCGTAATGTTCTATATTTTCAATGCGACATATAAAAAAAGTTGGTGTTGTTTACTTGAGTCATATTGCAGGGTACACAAATATCTTGTGCGTGACTGCCATCATATAGCAGTCTACACGTATCTCCTATGTTTGACTGCCATCTACTGGTCACACTTATCATTTCACCATGCACCAAATAAAATAGGCGCTCGTTCCCACTGGTTAGACTGTAACTGTATGGAGAAGTTTGAATTTGCCTGAATTGTCACATCCTGGTACATCAGTGTCAAATTTTAGTTTAAGACGAAGCATTTACCTGAGTTTGCGTGCGCTGCATGTAGACTGACAAAAGAAGATTATGATGGGGAATATCTCAGCCCTGTGCAGACGACGCACACAGTCCAGACCAAGTGGGAGTACACAGTGAATACCCTGTAGGATGAGGAGGAAAAAAATATACAGTCATCTCAAAATAACGTGTGACATCACGTGAGAGTTTAGAGTAACGAGTATCAAATACATGTACCTCTATTTTTGCAAATATTAGCTCATTTGGAATTTGATGCCTGCGACATGTTTCAAAAAGCTGGCACAAGTGGCAAAAAAACAGAGAAAGTTGAGTAATGCTCATCAAACACTTATGTGGAACATCCCACAGGTGAACGGGCTAATTGGGAACAGGTGGGTGTCATGATTGGGTATAAAAGCAGCTTTCCAGGAAATGCTCAGTCATTCACAAACAAGGACGGGACGAGGGTCACCACTTTGTCAAAAAATGCTTGAGCAAATTGTCCAACAGTTTTAGAACAACATTTCTCAACCAGCCATTGCAAGGAATATAGGGATGTTGCCATCTACGGTCCGTAATATCGTCAAAAGGTTCAGAGAATCTGGAGAAATCACTGCATGTAATCGATGATATTAAAGACCTTAGGTCCCTCAGGCGGTACTGCATCAAATAGCGACATCAGTGTGTAAAGGATAGCACCACATGGGCTCAGGAACACTTCAGTAAACCACTGTCAGTAACTACAGTTTGTCGCTACATCTGTAAATGCAAGTTAAAACTCTAGAATGCAAAGCCATATATCAACAACAGAAGAAGAAAAGAGTGCAGGTACTAGATTATAAATAGGTAAGTACTAAATCAGAAGACCTTTCAAAAAGGACAAACAACTACAGCCCAGATCTTGGCACTTAGGAGATTGATTGAGGAGGCGAAAAAGGACAACCTGATTGCAGTCCTATGCTTCATAGACTTCAAAAAGGCATTTGACACTTGGGGACAAGTCTTGAAGGCATGCAGTATTCCTCCGAACCTACTCCGAGCAATATCAATCATCAATCAATCAATGTTTACTTATATAGCCCTAAATCACTAGTGTCTCAAAGGCCTGCACAAACCACTACGACATCCTCGGTAGGCCCACATAAGGGCAAGGAAAACTCACACCCAGTGGGACGTCGGTGACAATGATGACTATGAGAACCTTGGAGAGGACGAAAGCAATGGATGTCGAGCGGGTCTAACATGATACTGTGAAAGTTCAATCCATAATGGATCCAACACAGTCGCGAGAGTCCGGTCCAAAGCGGATCCAACACAGCAGCGAGAGTCCCGTTCACAGTGGAGCCAGCAGGAAAACATCCCAAGCGGAGGCGGATCAGCAGCGCAGAGATGTCCCCAGCCGATACACAGGCGAGCAGTACATGGCCACCGGATCGGACCGGACCCCCTCCACAAGGGAGAGTGGGACATAGGAGAAAAAGAAAAGAAACGGCAGATCCACTGGTCTAAAAAGGGAGTTTATTTAAAGGGTAGAGTATACAAATGAGTTTTAAGGTGAGACTTAAATGCTTCTACTGAGGTGGCATCTCGAACTGTTACCGGGAGGGCATTCCAGAGTACTGGAGCCCGAATTGAAAACGCGCTATAGCCCGCAGACTTTTTTTGGGCTTTGGGAATCACTAATAAGCCGGAGTCCTTTGAACGCAGATTTCGTGCCGGGACATATGGTACAATGCAATCGGCAAGATAGGATGGAGCTAGACCGTGTAGTATTTTATACGTAAGTAGTAAAACCTTAAAGTCACATCTTAAGTGCACAGGAAGCCAGTGAAGGTGAGCCAGTACAGGCGTAATGTGATCAAACTTTCTTGTTCTTGTCAAAAGTCTAGCAGCCGCATTTTGTACCAACTGTAATCTTTTAATGCTAGACATGGTGAGACCCGAAAATAATACGTTACAGTAATCGAGACGAGACGTAACAAACGCATGGATAATGATCTCAGCGTCTTTAGTGGACAGAATGGAGCGAATTTTAGCGATATTACAGAGTCCATGTACGCAGAAACAAGAGCCAGGGTGGTGACAGCGAGGCGTTTGACATCCTGGCTGGAGTTCTACAAGGGGATATACTAGCCCCCGTCTTCTTTATCATGGTGCTTGATCATGCGCTCAGGAAGGCAATCAATGGGCGAAAGCAGGAACTTGGCTTCACGCTGACGCCAAGGAAGTCGACTCGACAACCGGCAGTGGTCCTGACAGACCTTGACTGTGCGAATCACATCAGTCTGCGCTCCAACAACGTGGAACAAGCACAAGAACTACTACACAGGGTAGAGCTAGGGTGCGCCAAGGTTGGCCTTAGGCTAAAGGCCAAGAAAACTGATGTCATGACCTGCAACGTTCCACCAGAACATCAACCTCTGATAGCAGCAGGAGCTACTGTGCTGAAAGAAATTGGGGACTTTAAATACCGGGGCGCCTGGGTCAACTCAACTGACCAGTTTATGGAACTCCTCAACTGACCAGTTTATGGAACTCCAACCTCCCCCGCCAAATCAAACTCAGCTTCTTCTACGCGAGAGTTGTGTCCGTTCTCCACTATGGCAGCGAATGCTGGATCCTGAAGCCAACCCTGGAGAAGTCTCTGGATGGTTGCTACACCAGGATGTTGCGTGCAGTGCTTAACATCAACAAGAGTGTGCACGTAACCAACAGAATCCTCTACAAGGGAATACCAAGCGAGAAGATTTCTGTAAGGAGAATCAGACTAGCAGGACACTGCCAAACACATCAGGAGCTGCCAGCCAGATAATTGGTGCTGTCGGACCCAACACCTGGGCATTGGTCAAGAGGACGTCCCATACTAACATACGTGGACATACTCAAGAAGGATGCCGCAGCTCAGAGTACTAAGGAATTGGCAAAATGTATGGAGAATCGGGACGACTGGAAGCAACGGTCATCTGTCAAGAGGACGTCCCACACTAACATACGTGGACATACTCAAAAAGGATGCCGGAGCTCAGAGCACCAAGGAACTGGCCAAATGTATGGAGAATCGGGACGACTGGAAGCAACGATGGAAGGCTCGTCTGAGGACGACCCAGAGAGACTAGACTGCCCTGCCCAAAGTCCGTATTGATGTCGGTTTTTGATACAGTGCCGTCTGAGGGATCGAAGGTCACGGTCATTCAATGTTGGTTTCCGGCCATGCCGCTTATGTGGAGTGATTTCTCCAGACTCTCTAGACCAGGGGTGTCAAACTCAAATACAGATTGGGCCAAAATGTTAAACTTGTCAAGATGGGGGGGTCGCAGCTTGCTGCGGGGTCGTTCTCCCAGGAAGGCAGACAGACTACTCAAAACATGGCGTTCAGGTAAAAACATGATTAAATTATAACTAAAAAAAGGTACAAACAAAAAGCACTCGCTGCGGAGGCACAACTTGGGAAAAGAGACAAAACTAACATTTTAACAAACTATGAACACAATGCAAATAACACTTACTATGGCTGGACAAGAGTAGCAAGGACTTTGGCATGAAAAAACTGGCATGGACAAAAGCATGAAAAGAAACACAATGACGCCAGGACGACCAACATAAAATGACAGGCTTAAATAGAGATGTGGTGATTGAAAGCAGGTGTGAGACATGACAGGTGAACTGATTGGTCGTCATGGTGACAAAACAGAGTGAGAGAAAAAAAAGGAACTTAAAGAGTCCAAAGGTCGAACAGCACCTGGTATTCCTAAGCAGTCTCCCACCCAAGTACTAACCAGGCCAGACACTGCTTAGCTTCAAGAACCAACGAGATCGGGGATGCTCAGGGCAGCACGGTCACACAAAATCATGACCAGACATGACAAAACTGAACAAAGCCGCGGGCCAAGGTTAAACAAATTACCCTTTTCATAGGAGCCCAAACAAGTATTGCATTGAATATTAAACAATCAAGGATTATATTACTTGATAGTGACATGCAAAATTGAGTGTCAAATAATAATAATAATAATAATAATAATAATAATAATAATGAAAACGTATCAATGGCATATCAATTAAAATGTAAATAAAAAAATTGTATTTGCAGCCTTCTGAGGTAAAAATCAAAATATATATTTTTTTCCACAGGTTAATAATACATATGAAAATACAATTACAATATTGAATGAATCAAACGTTCGAGCCTTGAAGTAGCAAGAGAAAGTGCATTAATTAATTATTTTGCTACACTGGTTTGCTTTAACACTGAATAAGGAACAATCAACGCTTATATAACTTAATAGTGCTAAATCAACTTTCGGAAAACAAACGTAAAAACATCAATGTTATATTTTAAAAAATGTAAATAAAAAATGTAATGCCTCTTTTCTATTTCCAGCTTTCTGAGGTAAATATCAATATTAACTTTTTCCACAGGCTAATTAATTTGGAAATTAAATAACAATGTAACAATGAGGTGGGCGGGGTTGGGGGGTGGAGTTTGGTGTTAGCAGGGGGGGTGTATATTGCAGTTAGTGCTGCAAGGGTTTCTGGATATTTGTTCTGTTGTGTTACGGTGCGGATGTTCTCCCAAAATGTTTTTGTCATACTTGTTTGGTGTGGGTTCACAGTGTGGCGCATATTTGTAACAGTGTTAAAGTTGTTTATACGGCCACCCTCAGTGTGACCTGTATGACTGTTGGTCAGGTATGCTTGCATTCACTTATGTGTGTGTACAAGCCGCATATATTATGTGACTTACAAACTTAGCGATTTGTATGGAGAGAAAGCGGACGCTCGACTTACTGCCGGCAGTAAGTCGAACACATTTCCAGTGAGGGTTGGACTCCGCCAAGGCTGTCCTTTGTCCCCGAAGTTATGAACAGAATTTCTAGGTGCAGTCAAGGCGTTGAGGGGTTCCGCTTTGGTGACCGCAGGATTAGGTCTCTGCTTTTTGCAGATGATGCGGTCCTGATGGCTTCATCCGACCGGGATCTTCAGCTCTCACTGGATCGGTTCGCAGCCGAGTGTGAAGCGACCGAAATGAGAATCAGGACCTCCAAGTCCGACTCCATGGTTCTCGCCCGGAAAAGGGTGGAATGCCATTTCCGGGTTGGGGAAGAGACCCTGCCCCAAGTGGAGGAGTTCAAGTACCTAGGAGTCTTGTTCGTGAGATCGACAGGCGGATCGGTGCGGCGTCTTCAGTAATGCGGACGTTGTACGGATCCGTTGTGGTGAAGAAGGAGCTGAGCCGGAAGGCGAAGCTCTCAATTTACCGGTCGATCTAGTTTCCCATCCTCACCTATGGTCATGAGCTTTGGGTCATGACCGAAAGGATAAGATCACAGGTACAAGCGGCCGAAATGAGTTTCCTCCGCAGTGTGGCGGGGCTCTCCGCTAGAGATAGGGTGAGAAGCTCTGCCATGCGGGAGGAACTCAAAGTAAAGCCGCTGCTCCTCCACATCGAGAGGAGCCAGATGAGGTGGTTCGGGCATCTGGTCAGGATGCCACCCGAATGCCTCCCTAGGGATGTGTTTAGGGCACGTCCAGCTGGTAGGAGGCCACGGGGAAGACCCAGGACACGTTGGGAAGACTATGTCTCCCGGCTGGCCTGGGAACGCCTCGGGATCCCCCAGGAAGAGTTGGACGAAGTGACTGGGGAGAGGGAAGTCTGGGTTTCCCTGCTTAGGCTGTTGCCCCCGCGACCCGACCTCGGATAAGCGGAAGAGGATGGACGGATGGATGGAAAGCGGACGTGACGACAGGTTGTAGAGAAGGTTGAAGGCAGTGCCTAAATGAAACAACCCCAAAATGTATTTCTGGGTGGAAATTGGGAGAAAATCGGGAGAATGGTTTCCCCGGGAGGGGCACTGTAATTTGGGAGTCTCCCGGGAAAATCGTGAGGGTTGGCAAATATGAGTATTAGCGGTGAATTTGGTGTTACAGTGGAACTGCCGCTGTATAACACCGGCGGGCCAGCTCTAATGTTAAGTTGACATTGCCTCAAGGGCCAAAGAAAATTACACTGCAGGCCAAATTTGGCCCGCGGGTCAGAGTTTGACACCCATGCTCTAGACCTTTTGATGATATTATGGACCGTAGATGTTGAAATCCCCACATTTCTTGCAATTGCATTTTGAGAAACATTGTTCTTAAACTGTTTGACTATTTGCTCACGCAGTTGTGGACAAAGGGGTGTACCTCGCCCCATCCTTTCTTGTGAAAGACTGAGCATTATTTGGTAAACTGTTTTTATACCCACCTGTTCCCAATCAGCCTGCACACCTGTGGGATGTTCCAAATAAGTGATCAGTTTGAACATCAAACATGTTGTCTTTCTAGCATAATCCACTAAATAAGGGTTGAAAATGATTTGCAATACATTGTATTCCGTTTATATTTACATCTAACACAATTTCCCAACTCATATGGAAACGGGGTTTGTAACACAGTGGTAAAAATGCCCCTGTGCCAACTTTTTTGCTACATATAGCTGCCATTAAACTCTAAAATTTTCATTATTAGCAAAATATATTAAGTTTCTCAGTGTGAATACTAAATATATTGTCTTTGCAGTCAATTCATTTGAATATAAGTTAAAAAGGATTTGGGGTTTGTATTATTTTCCTGTATAATAAGCAGATAGTGGGTTGTGGCAACATTAAAATGCAAAAACCGAGGGTTGAGCCTTGCTTTTGCACCGGCACATGTGCAGCGACAACACAAATGTGTCTTAATTCAGTCATTTTCAATCCTAAGGTGTACCTGGGGAAAAAAATAAACATGTATTACAAATCTTGATGCTCTGGCTATACCAGCTAAATGCAGTCACAGCAGAGTATTCACATGTGTGACCCCTATATGACAGTGACTAATTACTTGTGCAAATATGTGCCTTGGCTCAATAAATTTTTTGAAATACTGATATAACTAAATTGAAAAATCCTCCAGCTAAATATGATAATCCCTTGGCGCAAGAAAATTACTCAAAATAATCCACAAATTTGTAATAATACCACAAATGCTCCGATTAAAGTCGGTGCGTTCAACCTCTGAGTTTTCTATTGTAAGTGTTGTAAATAACCCAGAGTATGTAAAATAATCTAATGAATGGATTGGGAACCAAAAAAATTATTTTAAATCCAGTTCTTTGCAAAGAAGTAAACAAACACAAAATTTGCTGTGCTCCCAACAACACGTGTCTATCAACAAGTTTCACTGTTGAATACACTTTGGACCCAGAGCAAATTGTGACACACACATGACGGACTGGTGTCCAGCTTAAAGAGATTGCACGAGCAAAAGTTGTTTGACTTGCTCATAAATGCACCAAAATGTGTATCTTTATACAAAACCCAAAACCAGGTAGCTTGGCACCTTTTGTAATTTGTTAATAAAAACGGAATACATTTATTTGCAAACCCTCCTCAACTTATATTCATTTGAATAGACCGCAAAGAAAAGATGTTTAATGTTCGAACTGAGAAACGTAATATTTTTTGCAAATAATCATTAACTTAGAATTTAATGGCTGGTTGTAACACGTGCAGAATGTGGCTTGGCATTGTCTTGCTGAAATAAGCAGGGGCGTCCGTGATAACGTTGCTTGGATGACAACATATGTTGCTCCAAAACCTGTATGTACCATTCAGCATTAATGGTGCCTTCACAGATGCGTAAGTTACCCATGCCTTGGGCACTAATAGACCCCCATACTATCACAGATGCTGGCTTTTGAACTTTGTGCCTCTTTGGTCCGGAGGAGACAAAATCCACCCGAGTCCAAAAAAAATGTGAAATGTGGACATGTCAGGACTTTGCATGAGTCCATTTTTATTTGTTTGGGCCCAGCAAAGCCGGCAGTGTTTCTGGGTGTTGTTGATAAATGGCTTTCACTTTGCATAGTGAAACCCAATATCTAATTTCTACATTAAAACCAGTGTGGGTGGCACTGGGAGCAGGTGGGTAAAGTGTCTTGCCCAAGGACACAATGGCAGTGACCAGGATGGCGGAAGCGGGGATCGAACCTGCAACCCCTCAAGTTGCTGGCAAGGCCGCTCTACCAACCGAGCTATACCGCTCCGTAGCGACAAACTGTAGTTACTGGCAGTGGTTTTCTGAAGTGTTCCTGTGCCCATGCGGTGATATCGTTTACACACTGATGTTGCTTTTTGATACGGTACCACCTGAGGGATTTAAGGTCTGTAATATCATCGCTTATGTGCAGTGATTTTTCCAGATTCTGTGAACCTTTTGATGATATTACAGACCGTAGATGGTGGAAACCTCAATTCTTTGCAATAGCTTGTTGAGAAATGTTGTTCTTAAACTGTTGGACAATTTGCTCACACATTTGTTCACAAAGTGGTGACCCTGGCCCCAATATTGTTTGTGAAAGACTGAGCATTTCATGGAAGCTGCTTTTATACCCAATCATGGCACCTACCTGTAACCAATTAGCCCGTTCACCTGTGGGATGTTCCAAATAAGTGTTTGATGAGCACTCCTCAACTTGTCTCAGCTTTTTTGAAACATGTTGCAGGCATCAAATTCCCAATTAGCTAATAATTGCAAAAAATAACAGTTTGAATGTTAAGTATCTTGTCCTTTGAAGTCTATTCAAATGAATATAATTTGAAAAGGATTTGCAAATCGTTGTATTTTGTTTTCCTTCACGATTTACACAACGTGCCGACTTCACTGGTTTTGGGGTGTGTAAAAAACTAAACGGCACGAGCCATAATGAAGACCAAATTAACTTAGTAGGTTAAGCGCTGACCTTCTTCATGACTTTCTGCACACTCTGCAGGGTATAACAGCAGTTTCTTCCCTGCCCACACTCCTCCAGAACCTGGGATTTCTGCAGTCGGACTGAGTGATCACTCGGGCTCAACACCTCTGAAATGAGCCAGAAAAGTGATTTTGAAGAAAAAAAATAAAAATAAAATATATATATATATATATATATATATTGATGTAACATTGTTTTACGACATTTTTACATTTTACAATTGCACTACAGTAAAACACAAGCCCCGGGGACCCGGTCTGGCCCACCACATCATTTTTGGTGGCCAGGGAAAGCCTTATCATAATATCAATAAATCAATCAAAGTTTATCCATATAGCCCTTAATCACAAGTATCTCAAAGGGTTGCACAAGCCACAACAACATTCTTGGCTCAGATCCCACATCAGGGCAAGAAAAAACCCAATGAGAAGACGATGAGAAACCTCGGAGGGGACCCCAGGTGTGGGCGACCGGTGCAATGGACGTCGAGTGGATCTAGTTAATAGTGTGTATGCTTGGAAAAAGTACTGAGACCCATAGTAATAGTTTTGATGGAAAATATGGAGTTTGTTAATTAATAGGAAATATTTTTGCTTCGTTTGTGGGCCCTACCGAGGATGTCGTAGTGGTTTGTGTTGTGGTTTGTGCAGCCCTTTGAGACACTATTGATTTAGGGCTGTATAAAATGTACTGTTTATATAAAAAGCATGACAGAAATATATCAGTGGCTAATGATTCAAAAAACATTCGATAAAGTTTGATCATATTACGCCTATACTGGGCGGTATAGCTCGGTTGGTAGAGTGGCCGTGCCAGCAACTTGAGGGTTGCAGGTTCGATTCCCGCTTCCGCCATTCTAGTTACTGTCGTTGTGTCCTTGGGCAAGACACTTTCCCCACCTGCTCCCAGTGCCACCCACACTGGTTTAAATGTAACTTAGATATTGGGTTTCACTATGTAAAGCGCTTTGAGTCACTAGAGAAAAGCGCTATATAAATATAATTCACTTCACTTCACATACCTTTATATGCCTATATACATATATACCTATATACATACTTATACTGGCTCACCTGCACTGGCTTCCTGTGCACTTAATATGTGACTTTAAGGTTTTACTATTAACGTGTAAAATACTACACGGTCTAGCTCCATCCTATCTTGCCGATTGTATTGTACCATATGTCCCGTCAAGAAATCTGCCGTCAAAAAACGTTGGCTTATTAGTGATTCCCAGAGCCCCAAAAAGCCTGCGGGCTATAGAGCGTTTTCTATTCGGGCTCCAGTACTCTGGAATGCCCACCCGGTAACATTTCGAGATGCTACCTCAGTAGAAGCATTTCAGTCCCATCTTAAAACTCATTTGTATACTCTAGCCTTTAAATAGACCCCCTTTTTAGACCAGTTGATCTGCCGTTTCTTTTCTACTCTGCCTCGTGGAGGGGGGGAGGCACAGGTCCGGTGGCCATGGATGAAGTGCTGGTTGTCCAAAGTCTGGACCCGGGATGCTTCGGTTGGGGACATCTCTGTGCTGCTGACCCGTCTCCGCTTGGGATGGTCTTCTGCTGGCCCCACTATGGACTGGACTCTCACTATTATGTTAAATCCACTACGGACTGGACTTCACAATATTATGTTCGACCTACTCGACGTCCATCGCACCGGTCTCCCCTAGACGGGGGCTGGGGGGTTACCCACATTTGCGTTCCTCTCCAAGGTTTGTCATAGTCATTCTCATCGACGTACCACTGGGTTGTTAGTTTTTCCTTGCCCTTATGTGGGCGCTGATCCGCGGATGTCGTTGTGGCTTGTGCAGCCCTTTGAGACACTTGTGATTCAGGGCTATATAAATAAACTTTGATTGATGGATCGATTGAAAGTTTAGAAAGGCACCTGAGACACCTATGGACCCCAAACAGGAGTCCTTCATTGTTCAGTCGTTGATGTACTGTGTGTTGCAGGCAAGGAAGTGACTATTTCTAACTTTTAAACTCGTGCTGAGGATGTTTATATATGCATGGGCCAGGTTGACGTAATATTGAATTGTGATTTTGGCATAAGTGATGAATGCGAAGGAACACGGAGACGGCGAACGTTGCTTAATGAGCTGTGTGGCGGTTGCAGGCGTGTTTTTTTAAGCTAAAAATTCTGGTGATGATGTTGTGGTGGGGCAACACGGTGGAGCAAGGGTAAGTGCATGTGCCTCACGATACAAAGGTCCTGAGTTGTCCTAGGTTCAATCCCAGGCTCGGGATCTTTCTGTGTGGAGTTTGCATGTTCTCTCCGTGACTGCTTGGGTTCCCTCCAGGTAGTCCAGCTTCCTCCCACCTCCAAAGACATGCACCCGGGGATAGATTGATTGGCAACACTAAATGGGCCCTAGTGAATGTTGTCTGTCTGAGGTAGCGACTTGTCCAGGGTGAACGCCGCCTTCCGCCCAAATGCAGCTGAGTTAGGCTTCGGCGACCCCCCGCAACCCCAAACGGGACAAGCGGTAGAAAAATGGATGGATGTCATGGTGGTTGTGGTGGTGATGCTCTGTGGCCTTGTGGTCAGAGTGTCCGCCCTGAGGCTGGAAAGTCGTGAGTTCAAAACCCCGGCCGAGTCATACTGAAAACTATAAAAATGCTACTCATTGCCTCCCTGCTTGGCACTCGGTATCAAGGGTTGGAATTGGTGGTTGAATCACCAAAATGATTTCCGAGCGTGGCCACCGATGCTGCTCACTGCTCCCTTCACCTCCCAGAGGGTGAACATGGGGATGGGATAATTTTCCCACACCTAGTAAGTGTGTGACTATTGTTGGGACTTAAATTTAACCAGGTGGACGTTAATCAGGAAATAAAGAAGATTCTATGGACAGTGTTATTGATAATGAAGAATATTCATCCATCCATTCATTTTCTACCGCTTGTCCCTTTTGGGGGTGCTGGAGCCTATCTCAGCTGCATTCGCCACCTCATCCCAGAGCCAACACAAATAGACAGACAACATTAACACTCACATTCACACACTGAGACCAATTTAGTGTTGCCAATCAACCTATCCCCAGGTGCATGTCTTTGGAAGTGGGAGGAAGCCGGGGAACCCGGAAGGAACCCACGCATTCACGAGGAGAACATGCAAACTCCACACAGAAAGATCCCGAGCCTGGGATTGAACCCAGGACTACTCAGGACCTTTGTATTGTGAGGCAGACTCACTAACCCCTCTTCCACCGTGCTGCCCAACTTCCTATTTAGAGCCAAGAGATGGTGGGTCAGATGGACAATACAGTACTGAGCTGAGAATTGTGTCCTGAGTATGTCTCAAAACTGCATCCGGTGATGAGGCTCCAGTTCAGGAGTTTTAGGGAAGGTGGAGTTACCCCTCAGCCATCATTGCTCCCGGGTCCTCCCTGTTCTGGGGTTTTAGTACCTGTCAGGGTCCCAGCTATGGGTTAAATAGCTTGCAGAGACCGCCTCAAAAGTCTCTGTCTCCCGCTGCCTTGTGGGACAGGCTTTTAAACCAAAGGCTAAGGGTGAGATCCCTGACAGAAACCTCCCGTGTTTGCAGTTTCAGAAGGGCGCTTGATATTTCTACACAGAATATCCCACTGGCCATCTGCTGCAGCGGTGTGCGGGTGGCACTGTCGTCTTACTTCGGTAAGCAAGTGTCCACCCTCACACAGTCAAGAGTGCGGATCACCCCTTGCACAGGGGCTTCTTCCCAATAATCAATCATGCACACACCAGCCCTCTTGCTAAACTTTCTGGAGTGGTTGTGAAGATACAGTACTGAGCTTTTTCAAAATATTTTCTTACGGTCAATTAGTACGGGGCTGTTAAGTGATCACATCCCGTTTTAGCTCAAAGCTTATCTTCAATCAATCAATCAATGTTTATTTATATAGCCCAAATCACAAATGTCTCAAAGGACTGCACAAATCATTACGACTACGACATCCTCGGAAGAACCCATAAAAGGGCAAGGAAAACTCACACCCAGTGGGCAGGGAGAATTCACATCCAGTGGGACGCCAGTGACAATGCTGACCATGAGAAACCTTGGAGAGGACCTCAGATGTGGGCAACCCCCCTCTAGGGGACCGAAAGCAATGGATGTCGAGCGGGTCTAACATGATACTGTGAAAGTTCAATCCATAGTGGCTCCAACACAGCCGCGAGAGTTCAGTTCAAGGCGGATCCAAGACAGCAGCGAGAGTCCCGTCCACAGGAAACCATCCCAAGCGGAGGCGATTCAGCAGCGTAGAGATGTCCCCAACCGATACACAAGCGAGCGGTCCATCCTGGGTCCCAACGAGCGGTCCATCCTGGGTCTCGACTCTGGACAGCCAGTACTTCATCCATGGTCATCGGACCGGACCCCTCTATCTTCATGATCTGACAGTAACAACTAAGACTTTGAACAAAAAATCTCTTTGTGAATTAGAGAGGCAGTCAAAGCAAAGGAAAAATGTGTATAATAATGTCTCAAAAAAAATGAAATACATGCAGACGCTGAGTCAGACTACTGAAGAAGCCAAATGTGGGATCCATGAACAGTCAGCTGATACTGTAAGGCATGAGAGCCGCAATCACCAGCTATAGATACTATTAAAGAGTCGGGGCTCCATGAGACTGTCAGGGTGTTACGAAGGGAAATGGCTGAAATCAGAAAGTTAAAGTACCAATGATTGTCACACTCACACTAGGTGTGGTGAAATTTGTCCTCTGCATTTGACACATCCCCTTGATCACCCCCTGGGAAGTGAGGGGAGCAGTGGGCAAACAGCGGTGCAGCGCCCGCGAATCATTTATGGTGATTTAACCCCCAATTCCAACCCTTGATGCTGAGTGCCAAGCAGGGAGGCAATGGGTGCCTTTTTTTTTTCATAGTCTTTGGTATGACTCGGCCGGGGTTTGAACTCCCGACCTACCAATCTCAGAGCAGACACTCTAACCACCAGGCCACTCAGTAGAACAACCCTTGCTCAAACTCAAAGGCCTGCTCGATGGGCAAAAACAGCTCTAAAGGCTAAGAAAGGGTGCAGAGCTTGTCGGGAACAGGAAAGGGTGACCAACATGAACGGACGGCGTGGCGCAGTGGGAGAGTGGCCGTGCGCAACCCGAGGGTCCCTGGTTCAAATCCCACCTAGTACCAACCTCGTCACGTCCGTTGTGTCCTGAGCAAGACACTTCACCCTTGCTCCTGATGGGTGCTGGTTGGCGCCTTGCATGGCAGCTCCCTCCATCAGTGTGTGAATGTGTGTGTGAATGGGTAAATGTGGAAGTAGTGTCAAAGCGCTTTGAGTACCTTGAAGGTAGAAAAGCGCTATACAAGTACAACCCATTTATCATTTATCATTTATGAACACTGTTTCAAGTGTGGACAGTCAGGGTATTTTTCAAGAGGCTGTAGGGGGCATGGAGGAAAACCCGATGGCAGGAATTTAACCATTGAGTCAATCACTCCACCTGGACAGGTAGCTCAAGCACAGGGTGAGCCCGATGCAAAGACTCTTGAACATTAGTCAGCTCAGTGGTTAGTACCAGCTTTTACCATCTCAGAACACTAGCAAAGACCAAGGCCTATCTCTCCCAGAGCGACCTGGAAACTGCTATCCACGCCTTCCTCACACACCGGCTAGATTACAACAATTCACTCCGCCGTTTGCAGCTTGTGCAAAATGTGGCTGCCCGTCTCCTCACTAGCACCAAAAAATGCGAGCACATCACCCCAGTCCTGGCCTCACTCCACTGGCTCCCAGTTCGCTACCGCATTGATTTTAAATTACTTTTGTTTTTAAATCCCTAAATGGTCTGGCCCCACAATACCTGACCGAGGTTCTGCATCATCATACCTCGTCTAGAGCCCTAAGGTCACCTGACCAACTGCTGTTGGCGTTCCCTAGATCCAGGCTAAAGACTAGGGGGGACAGAGCCTTTTCCGTTGCCGCCCCTAAGCTCTGGAACAGCCTTCCGCTCCACATTAGATCAGCCCAGAGCCTGGGGGTTTTCAAAACCCTTCTTAAGACCAACGTCTTCTCGCTAGCCTTTGACCTGAGCTGAGTCTGCCCACTAGGTCACCATTTTCTAGTCCTACCCACCCACCCCTTCGCTTTATTTTTATTTTTCTATTTGTCGCATATTTTATTACTTTGATTTTTATTCAGCAAATGTTCTACTCGAAGACCTTTATGAAGATGAAAAACCATGGACCCAGATTTCCCTCGCCCGGACGCGGGTCACCGGGGCCCCCCTCTGGAGCCAGGCCCGGAGGTGGGGCACGATGGCGAGCGCCTGGTGGCCTGTTCCCATGGGGCCCGGCCGGGCACAGCCTGAAGAGGCAACGTGGGTCACCCCTCCAATGGGCTCACCACCCATAGCAGGGGCCATAGAGGTCGGGTGCAATGTGAGCTGGGCGACAGCCGAAGGCAGGGCACTTGGCGGTCCGATCCTCGGCTACAGAAGCTAGCTCTTGGGACGTGGAACGTCACCTCACTGGGGGGGAAAGAGCCTGAGCTAGTGCGCGAAGTCGAGAAATTCCGGCTGGATATAGTCGGACTCACTTCGACGCACAGCAAGGGCTCTGGAACCACTTCTCTCGAGAGGGATTGGACCCTCTTCCACTCTGGCGTTGCCGGCAGGGAGAGGCGACGGGCTGGGGTGGCAATTCTTGTTTCCCCCCGGCTCAAAGCCTGTACGTTGGAGTTCAACCCAGTGGACGAAAGGGTAGCCTCCCTCCGCCTTCGGGTGGGGGGACGGGTCCTGACTGTTGTTTGTGCTTATGCACCAAACAGCAGTTCAGAGTACCCACCCTTTTTGGGAACACTCGAGGGAGTACTGGAAAGTGCTCCCCCGGGTGATTCCCTTGTCCTACTGGGAGACTTCAACGCTCACATTGGCAACGACAGTGAAACCTGGAGAGGCGTGATTAGGAAGAATGGCCGCCCGGATCTGAACCCGAGTGGTGTTTTGTTATTGGACTTTTATGCTCGTCACAGTTTGTCGATAACAAACACCATGTTCAAACATAAGGGTGTCCATATGTGCACTTGGCACCAGGACACCCTAGGCCGCAGTTCCATGATCGACTTTGTAGTTGTGTCATCGGATTTGCGGCCTCATGTTTTGGACACTCGGGTGAAGAGAGGGGCGGAGCTTTCTACCGATCAACACCTGGTGGTGAGTTGGCTGCGATGGTGGGGGAGAATGCCGGACAGACCTGGGAGGCCCAAACACATTGTGAGGGTCTGCTGGGAACGTCTGGCAGAGTCTCCTGTCAGACAAAGTTTCAATTCCTACCTCCGGAAGAACTTTGAACATGTCACGAGGGAGGTGCTGGACATTGAGTCCGAGTGGACCATGTTCCGCACCTCTATTGTCGAGGCGGCAGATCGGAGCTGTGGCCGCAAGGTAGTTGGTGCCTGTCCGCTTATCCGAGGTCGGGTCGCGGGGGCAACAGCCTAAGCAGGGAAGCCCAGACTTCCCTCTCCACAGCCACTTCGTCCAGCTCTTCCCGGGGGATCCTGAGGCGTTCCCAGGCCAGCCGGGAGACATAGTCTTCCCAACGTGTCCTGGGTTCTTCCCCGTGGCCTCCTACCGGTTGGACGTGCCCTAAACACCTCCCTAGGGAGGCGTTCGGGTGGCATCCTGACCAGATGCCCAAACCACCTCATCTGGCTCCTCTCGATGTGAAGGAGCAGCGGCTTTACTTTGAGTTCCTCCCGGATGGCAGAGCTTCTCACCCTATCTCTAAGGGAGAGCCCCGCCACACGGCGGAAGAAACTCATTTCGGCCGCTTGTACCTGTGATTTTATCCTTTCGGTCATAACCCAAAGCTCATGACCATAGGTGAGGATGGGAACGTAGATCGACCGGTAAATTGAGAGCAACGCCTTCCGGCTCAGCTCCTTCTTCACCACAACGGATCGGTACAACGTCCGCATTACTGAAGACGCCGCACCGATCCGCCTGTCGATCTCACGATCCACTCTTCCCTCACTCGTGAACAAGACTCCTAGGTACTTGAACTCCTCCACTTGGGGCAGGGTCTCCTCCCCAACCCGGAGATGGCATTCTACCCTTTTCCGGGCGAGAACCATGGACTCGGACTTGGAGGTGCTGATTCTCATTCCGGTCGCTTCACACTCGGCTGCGAACCGATCCAGCGAGAGCTGAAGATCCCGGTCAGATGGAGCCATCAGGACCACATCACCTGCAAAAAGCAGAGACCTAATCCTGCGGTCACCAAAGCGGAACCCCTCAACGCCTTGACTGCGCCTAGAAATTCTGTCCATAAAAGTTATGAACAGAATCGGTGACAAAGGACAGCCTTGGCGGAGTCCAACCCTCACTGGAAATGTGTTCGACTTACTGCCGGCAATGCGGACCAAGCTCTGGCACTGATAGTACAGGGAGCGGACCTCCACAATAAGACAGTCCGATATCCCATACTCTCTGAGCACTCCCCACAGGACTTCCCGAGGGACACGGTCGAATGCCTTCTCCAAGTCCACAAAGCACATGTAGACTGGTTGGGCAAACTCCCATGCACCCTAAAGAACCCTGCCGAGAGTATAGAGCTGGTCCACAGTTCCACGACCAGGACGAAAACCACACTGTTCCTCCTGAATCCGAGGTTCGACTATCCGGCGTAGCCTCCTCTCCAGTACACCTGAATAAACCTTAATGGGAAGGTAAACGAGTGTTTCCCTCAATCATCAGGAGATCTCCTGATGATTGAGGGAACCCCTCATGAAACAGTTCTGTAGAGATGAAGTAGTCTTGTGATTTTTCCCACACCTACATATTGCGCTGTACCACGGTATCGAGCACTATTCTCTGGATAATCCAATCAAGACATACATATATATATATCTATATTATATGTATAACATTATATGTGTATATGTGTATTTGGCCCTTAATGAAAATTACTTTGGCCCCATTTGAAATAACAGTAATGCACTGTAAAAACATAAAACATATAGTTTACAAAAAAAACGGTCAGCTCAGTTGTCAGATTTTTCCCGTAAAATAACAAGTTCAATGCCCATGCTTGATTATCTCTTACCTGGTTCACAGAGCTCAAAGCCTTGCCAACTTGCAACCTTCTTGTCCAGGATGCGTCCCAGAATAGAGGGCAGTAACAGGACTGGTCTGCATACGGGAGGGAAGTGGGGGGTGACCAATGTATAGGGCATCAGGGTCATGCAACTTCTAGGTGAAGATGTTTCACCTACAGGGGAGGTAATAGAACCAAATTATGACTAATATATATATATTTTTTTGTCACTGTAGAGCAGGGGTGTCAAACTCATTTTAGATCGGGGGCCGCATGGAGAAAAATCTAGTCCCAAGTGGGCCGGACTGGTAAAAACAAAACTGGCCAGGATCTTCAGCTCTCATTGGAGTGTGGAGCGAATGGGATGAGAATCAGCACCTCCAAGTGCGAGTCCGTGGTTCTCGCCCGGGAAAGGGGGGAGTGCCATCTCCGGGTTGGGGAGGAGACCCTGCCCCAAGCGGAGGAGTTCAAGTACCTCGGAGTCTTGTTCACGAGTGAGGGTAGAGTGGATCGTGAGATCGATCCGTTATGGTAAAGAAGGAGCTGAGCCGGAAGGCAAAGCTCTTAATTTACCGGTCGATCTACGTACCCATCCTCACCTATGGTCTTCAGCCTCATTGGATCGGAACGCAGCCGAGTGTGAAGCGACTGGGATTATAATAGCACCTTTAAGTCCGAGTCCGTGGTTCTCGCCCGGGAAAGGGGGGAGTGCCATCTCCGGGGCGGGGAGGAGACCCTGCCCCAAGTAGAGGAGTTCAAGTACCTCAGAGTCTTGTTCATGAGTGAGGGAAGAGTGGATCGTGAGATTGACAGGCAGATCGGTGCGGCGTATTTAGTAATGCGGACGCTGTATCGATCCGTTGTGGTGAAGGAGGAGCTGAGCCGGAAGGCAAAGCTCTCATTTTACCGGTCGATCTACGTTCCCATCCCCACCTATGGTCTTCAGCTCTCATTGGATCGGTTCGCAGCCGAGTGTGAAGCGACTGGGATGAGAATCAGCACCTCCAAGTCCGAGTCATGGTTCTCGCCCAGGAAAGGATAAAGCGCCATCTCCAGGTTGGGGAAGAGACCCTGCCCCAAGTAGAGGAGTTCAAGTACCTCGGAGTCTTGTTCAGGAGTGAGGGAAGAGTGGATCGTGAGATCAACAGGCGGATCGCTGCGGCGTCTTCAGTAATGCAGACGCTGTATCGATCCGTTGTGGTGAACAAGGAGCAGAGCCGGAAGGCAAAGCTCTCATTTTACCGGTCGATCTACGTTCCCATCCCCACCTATGGTCTTCAGCCCTCATTGGATCGGTTCGCAGCGGAGTGTGAAGCGACTGGGATGAGAATCAGCACCTCCAAGTCCGAGTCATGGTTCTCGCCCAGGAAAGGATGGAGTGCCAGCTCCAGGTTGGGGAGGAAACCCTGCCCCAAGTAGAGGAGTTCAAGTACCTCGGAGTCTTGTTCAGGAGTGAGGGAAGAGTGGATTGTGAGCTCGACAGGCGATTCAGTGCGGCGTCTTCAGTAATGCGGACGCTGTATCGATCCGTTGTGGTGAAGAAGGAGCTGAGCCGGAAGGCAAAGCTCTCAATTTACCGGTCGATCTACGTTCCTATCCTCACTTATGGTCATGAGCTTTGGGTTATGACTAAAATGACAAATTAGTTTCCTCCGCCGGGTGGCAGGTCTCTCTCTCCCTTAGACATAGGGTGAGAAACTGCCTTCCGGGAGGAACTCATAGTAAAGCCGCTGCTCCTCCACATGGAGAGGAGCCAGATGAGATGGTTCGGGCATTTGCTCAGGATGCCACCCGGACGCCTCCCGAGGGAGGTGTTTAGGGCATGTCCGACCAGTAGGAGGCCACAGGGAAGACCCAGGACACGTTGGGAAGACTATGTCTCCCGGCTGGCCTGGGAACGCCTCGGGATCCCCCGGGAGGAGCTAGACCAAGTGGCTGTGGGGAGTGACGTCTGGGCTTTTCTGCTTAGGCTGCTGCCCCCACGACTCAACCTCGAATATGCGGAAGAAATGGATGGATGCATGGAAAAATAGCCCATTCTGAAATAGGTCATAATGTTGTTTGGTTTTTTTGCACTTACATATTGCGGTTAATACTATTTTATCTTTATTTGGTGTTATCTATATTTTCTGAATAAATTATGTGATCATGTTCATCAGTCGACTCATTGGTGTTATATATTTTTTTTGATCGTGACGGATTGAAAATGATCAAAATCCAATTACAGTATGTTATTTTTGTAGTTTGATCATTTTCCTTGACTGATGTACACATGAAGCATCATCTACAAAGATACAAATAAGAGCTATTGCGACATCTAGTGGACATAATTAGAACAGCTGTTTCATTCGTTCAAAAATTTCAGGTTAATTTATACTTCGCTGATGAGAGTATTTGGCGAGCGCCGTTTTGTCCTCTTAATTTCAGCGGCCCTTGAACTCACCGTTCTGTGGACTGTGACTCGACGTTTTTTTTTATATGTACGACTTTCTCCGACGCTGCCACAGAAAGACGTGTTTCATTGTCTCATTTTGTCCACCAAACGTTTTATGCTGTGCGTGAATGCGAATAAAACCTGTTTGTGGGCCTAATCGTTTGACACCCCTGCTGTAGAGACTTGAAGACTTGTGACTTTCCGAATGGTGTGTCCTCGTACCCAATTCCGTGCTTTTGGTTTTTTCATTTTCCACGCTGACCCACAAAGGGTTTCGGCCCTGCTGGTACGTGCTCACGATTCTCACTGCCTTCCGTGTATTCTGGGCCACAACATGTCCTTCCTTTTGAGAGCACACAAGTATAAAACAAACCGATTAGGGTATAGGAAGTCATTACTTAACATTACTCGTACCTTCTCAGACTTCCGGGTTTGAAAGTTCATTTCTTCAATAGCCCGAATAAGCAGTCGCTGCGCTCTGTGACAAATCAAGAACATTCTTTTCTGCATCCAAACGTTTCATTTACCAATGTGGTTTGATCAATAAAGACCTGTAGTAGTTGGGTACAAGTTGACTCTGGTGTGCCAGAAGCTTGTAGGCGTCAACTTGACTGGCGTACCATGAGTCATCAGTGTTGGCAGGGCGTGTGTTGGTCACATGCAGAATGTCGTTGCAGGAAATGGCCATGGTCCCTTTTGGACCTGCTGGGATGGTCACGTTGACGCGCACGTAGAAGGAGTCACCCGATGACATTTCATCGTTTTGCAATTGTTGCAGCAAAGCTTCATAGTCTGGAAAATAACAGTGTTTTAATTAGTACAGAAATCTAAGTGATTGTGATTACATTCAAGTACTGTCGGTCAGCAACCCGCAGCTCTTTAGCGATGCCCTGGTGACCCAGTCGTCTTCTTAAGCCAGTGCAAACCTGCGTTCCGGGCCAGAACGTAGTGCCCTGTTCAATACAGTAAGCCGACTCATCTAGCTCTATGCACCCCCTCTCTCTCTCTCTCTCTCTGTGTGTTTTCTCCCCCTACTTGTTCATTTGTCTCGTGTCCCCTTGTCGCCTTCCAGCAGCATTTCTTCGTTGCCGTGTCACGAGATGTGTGTCTCGACTCCCCGTATTCCCTCCGGTTCCCTGGCTGCCTCTTGGATCTTGACCTCCCGCCTGGACACGGACTTTTGACGCCTCGCTATTGCCCCCGACTTCCTGCCTGTCTCTGGACCTTCGAGTCTGCCTTGCCCCTCTTCGACTTCCGCCTCTCGCGCAACACTCCTGGTAACACTCCTCAGTTAATCGCTACACATGGTCACACCATACACATTTTTTCACGGCCAGGGCGCATTGCCTCATTTTTGCGCTCTGCTTGCCCGCGGCAAGGCTGTGGGCGATCAGCAATCAGGGCACTTGGTTCAGATGAGAGGGAGCTGTATAAAGGACCAGTGGACCGAAGGATCCATGCGGGAACTTAGCTTCTCAATGGTGTACCGTAAGCCTACTCTAGCTTGATGCTGTCTGTTTTCCCTCTGCGTTTTCCCTCCGTCCCTGACTTCCTTGTTTGTCCTCCCTCAGTGCCCTGCCGAGTTTTGCCCTTGGTGATTCTTCCGTTGATTTCCCCTGTGGACTTTGGACTGCCTTCCTCGATCCTTGACCCTCGCCCGGACATGGACCTTGTCACTCCTCGCCTGCTCTGGACCACATGCCTGCCCCCGCGGACTGCCTCGTTCCTTCGCTCTCAACACTTGGTAACACACACTTCAACTAACTACACACATAGCCTCACACACACAAACACACGTTCGTGGGTTTTGACACTCTCCATTTCCATTTCCTGAGTTTAGTTTATTAGTTAGTATTGTTTATTATATATATATATATATATATATATATATATATATATATATATATATATATATATATATATATATATATTGACTGTATATATAAAAAAAATATTGAACATTACTCCCCCCTGTGTCTGAGCCGTCATCTTCCTCTGTACACGTAACAAATATATCCAACCATCCATTTTATGCCGCTTGTCCCTTTTGGGATCGCGGGGGGTGCTGGAGCTTATCTCAGCTGCATTCGTGCGGACAATTTGCCACCTCATCGCAGTAACAAATATATGTTTTTTTTGTTGTAATATGGTTTCTGTCGGAGGATAAACAAACCTTCCTAAGTGTTAGGAATCCCGCTGCTTAAAATGTTTGCGTTAATGCGTCACTGATGACAGTATTTGTGCGGTTTTGTCCTACAAATTTCCTTGGCCCTTAAACTCACCTTTCTGTGGACTGTGACTCGACACTTTGTTTACAGGTACAACTTTCTCCGACGCTGCCACGGAAAGACGTGTTTTTTTTTGCCACTTGTTCTTTGTCTCATTTTGTCCACCAAACATTTTATGCGGTGTGTGAATGCACAAAGTTGAGTTTTGTTAATGTCTCAAGAAGTAATGACATAATTACGTACGTCCGTAACAAATGCCCGCACATCAACTTTAGGTGTTGTTCGCTAATAATAGCAATTTGGAGAGCTAGCGTACATGTTGACGAGACCAGGTGAGTGACAGCCGTAAACACCAATCATATTATTATTATAAGATTGTTAATAAAAAAACGTGATTGTGAAAAATAGACAACTGTCGAACAATTGTGTTCTGTTTAACCCGGGGTCAGCAACCCACGGCTCTAGAGCCACACGCGGCTCTTTAGCGGCACCCTGGTGGTTCCAAAAAAATGGGGTGAAAAATATTATTTTTATTGTAATATGGTTTCTGTAGGAGGACAAACATGACACAAACCTTCCAAATTGTTAGAAAGCCCACTGTTTAAAATGTTTGGGTTTATGCTTCACTGATGACAGTATTTGGCGACCGCAGTTTTCTCTGACTGATTTCAGCGGCAACGTCCCGTGGACTGTGACTCCACAGTTTGTTTACATGTACGACTTTCTTTTCCGCCACCAAAGAAAAAACGTGTTTTATGCCACTCATTCGTTGTCTCATTTTGTCCACCAAAGGTTATATGCTGTGCGTGAATGCAGCACTGGCAACGTTTGGGGCGGCATGTCGTAGTGGGTAGAGCGGCCGTGCCAGAAACCTGAGGGTTGCAGGTTCGCTCCCCGCCTATTGACATCCAAGTCGCTGCCGTGGTGTCCTTGGGCAGGACACTTCACCCTTGCCTCCGGTGCCGCTCACACTGGTGAATGAATGACGAATGAATTATTGGTGGTGGTCGGGGGAGCCGTAGGCGCAAACTGGCAGCCACGCTTCCGTCAGTCTACCCCAGGGCAGCTGTGGCTACAGATGTAGCTTACCACCACCAGGTGTAAATGAATGATGGGTTCCCACTTCTCTGTGAGCGCTTTGAGTATCTAATAATAGAAAAGCGCAAAATAAATCTAATCCATTATTATTATTATTATTATTATCTCCCTCCACAGCAGGGTTCACCCTGGACAAGTCGCCACCTCATCGCAGTGCCAACACAGATAGCCAGACAACATTCACACTCACATTCACACACTAGGGCCCATTTAGTGTTGCCAATCAACCTATCCCCAGGTGAATGTCTTTGGAGGTGGGAGGAAGCCGGAGTACCTGGAGGGAACCCACGCAGTCACGGGGAGAACTTGCAAAGTCCACACAGAAAGATCCCGAGCCCAGGATTGAACCAGGACCTTCGTATTGTGAGGCACACCTATTAACCCCTGCAAAACCTTTCCATCCTCCCATTTCCTCCGGTATGCCCCAGGACACAGTTCTGGGGCCTCTGTCTTTCATCATCTACATTCTAACCCTTGACAAAATATTTCATAAGTTCAAAATAAATGTTTATTGTTACACGGGTGACACCCAGCTCCACCCACCACAACTATCTCACTGACATCCTTGCTACACTAAGGCAGTGGTGCTCATCCAAGTTTTTACAACCGAAATCCTACTTCCTTCCATCCATCCATCCATTTCTTACCGCTTATTCCCTATCTCAGCTACAATAGGGCGGAAGGCGGCGTACACCATGGACAAGTCGCCACCTCATCGCAGGGCCCGAAATCCTACTCGTAGGTGCCAAGTCCGCACAAGCCAAAACCAAAGATTGACGACATCTCTGTTCGTATGAGTTTAGAAGTCTTCCTCGACAAGTTACACACTCTCTTTTCAAGATCACATAAACAACATCACCCGGTTTACCCGTATGATCTACGTAACATGAATAATCTCCGCCTGTCCCTCAGACTGCTGCCATCCCTGTCCAAAGCCTCGTCACTTCCCGTCTGCACTATTCAACTCCTTTTTCAAAATGTGTTTTTGGGGAAAAAGAGGTGTGTTGAGGTCAGGGGCGGGTGTTGTTGAGATTTTGGGGTGGGCTCCCAACACCCCCTCAGGCCCAGGGCCCCACCTTAGGTTGTAACTGCCCTGACATCACACCAGTCTTGCAACAACTCCACTAGCACAATCCATCCACTTCAAAATAATTCTGTAACGAGTCGGTCGCATGGTGATGCGGATTTCGTTCTCCCAGGGATGCAAACGGGCTTTGGACACAGCATGCAGGTAGGAAAAAGTATTTATTTAAAATATAAATCGGACTGAAACAAGACTAAAAGAGCTAGCATGGGAGCTAGAAAACAAAATAGCCTAGAGTGGAAGCTAGCAGGTAGCGAGCAGGAAACAAAAGGTCGTTACTTGTGCGAAGACAAATTAGGAAGCAAGACAGACTGACGGGAAAAGGCGGGCTAAATAATGAGAATAATCACAAAACAGGTGCGTGTCAGGAGCAAGCGGCAGGTGAAAATAATGAGTAACCATAGAAACAAACTGAGAGGTGCACAGACATGAACCGAAGGAGTCTAAAGCCAACAGAAAACGCAAAAAGACTCAAAAATCTAGATCATAATATGATTCGGGCAGCGGATCATAACAGGACCCCGCCCCTAAGGGACAGATTCCAGATGTCTCCAGGAAAAAACTTAACCCCCCCCCCCCCAACTATAAGACAGTTAAAGAGTCAAGGGAGGGCGCTGGGAGGACATGGCGGAGGGTCGCCATGCCACGTGTCCCCTAATCCATTGGGGACAAGTCAGGTGGTGGCGGCGAATGGAACGCCTCATTGTCGAGGCGGGCGACCTCGAAAAGGCCACATTGGTGGCCGCCAAGAAGATGGGCGTGAGTGGCGCCAGACATTCAGCAGCCAGAGAGTTCTACGACAAAGTCTTGGGTGTCGCTGCTGTCTGCGCCACTGGCGTCCATACACTGACCTCCGAGAGAGCCGCTTGCAGGCCCCTGATTGCTGCTTGCGCAGCAGGCCAGCTGGAGGTCGCTGAGACGTCGTCGTGGAAGCAGGAGACGACGCCATCGTCGCCGTGGAAGCAGGAGGCGTCGTCGCCGTGGAAGCAGAAGGCGGAGCCGTCGCCGTGGAAGCAGGAACCGGAGCCGTCGTCGCCTTGGAAGCAGGTGGCGGAGCCGTCGTCGTCGTGGAAGCAGGAGGCGGCGTCATCGCCTTGGAAGCAGGAGACTGTGTCGTCGTTGTCGTCGCCGTGGAAGCCGGTGCTGGTGTGGGAACCAGCCTTTGAGCAGGTGCTGGTGTGGGAACCAGCCTTTGAACTGGTGCTGGTGTGGGAACCAGCCTTTGAACTGGTGCTGGTGTGGGAACCAGCCTTTGAGCAGGTGCTGGTGTGGGAACCAGCCTTTGAGCAGGTGCTGGTGTGGAAACCAGACTTGGAGCAGGTGCTGGTGTGGAAACCAGACTTGAAACAGGTACTGGTGTGGAAACCAGACTTGGAGCAGGTGCTGGTCAAAAGACTGGTGGTGGTAGCTGCGCCGGAGGTTGCGGCTTGGCTGGGCGCAGCTGTACTACCGCCGTAGCACAGCTCCCAGCACTAGTCCCCCCCCCCCCTCAAGAAGCGGATACCAGACGCGCTCCCTGTGGTCTGAAACTGTCCTTAAGGGTGGGTGGAGGGAAGTCAGGAGGGGGGTAGACTCCTTCCCTTTTGAATGTCCAAAATGTCTATTACGCTCCCCAATAGCAGGCGGAGTGTTCTCTGCCGCTTGAGAATGTTCTTCCAGTTCCAACTCAATCAGAACCTTCCGGTACCACTCATCCACCCAAGCAGGACTGTATTTTTCAAAGTGTATCTCGAAAGATGGCTGAGTTGGAGCAGGAAGTGCAGTAGACAAGGGAGTGGTTCGGAGCCTGAGCCATAGGGGGTGGGGCCAAAGTTATTGGGGGCTGAGTTTGGAAGTCAGCAAGTGACTGGGACAGACGAAACCTATATATAATTAACAAAAATGTCCTGATATTGTTTGATTTTAGCATTAAAGTCATTTGTGACTGGCAGAGTGGAAGAATTTACCGAATTTAAAAAAAAATGTCTTCGTCGCTGACGTCATCACCGGTGGACGGGGTGACGTCATCCACGCCAGTCTCCTGCGGACTGATAGCCCAATTAGTGAAATGTTTGGCAAAATGAGAGATGGGATTAGCAAACATCGGCTGGGAGGAAGACTGGGCTGCTTGTGGCGGGCTGTGTTCCGGAAGGGATAAGTACGGGTTTGGAGCGTCTCTGTCTCGAGTCGAAGCGCTCTTGTGCGACTCCCGCCTTCGCTGACGCGTGCGAGCTTGCTGGGAGCGGACATCACCGGGCCAGAAAGAATCGATCGGATCCATTGCTCGGAGCACCATCCACGTACCTTCCTCAACTTCCTCCACACCCGCAGCGAGAAAACTTATTCTTGCTTGCTTTCTACTGTAACGAGTTGGTTGCATGGTGATGCGGATTTCGTTCTGCAAACGGGTTTCGGCCACTGCGTGCAGGTAGGAAAAATTATTTATTTAAAATATAAATCAGACTGGGACAAAACTAAAAGAGCTAGCATGGGAGCTAGAAAACTAAATAGCCTAACGTGGTAGCTAGCAGGTAGCGAGCAGGAAACAAAACATTGTTATTTGTTGTAAGGGTACAACCTTTGATGTATTCACGGATCACAGTGTCCTTTCATGTGCATTCAACTGCCCTAAGACCTCATCCCGACTTAAACGGTGGACGCTCAGACTCCAGGGATTCACATTCAGAGTCCATTACAAAAATGGCTGCTGCAATGTGGTACCAGATACTCTGTCACGGGCACCCCAATCACTAGAAGGGCAGATTTGCCTACTTGTCCCGAAAACCTACTGGTCAGATCTCTCCAGCACACCGCAATATCTTTCTGAAGCCCAAAAAACTGATACAACATGTTTGGAATGTGGACCCTCTGTTGACCAACCTGCAACTGGCCGGATACACTATCAACTTCAGCAAGGGGTGTGGTACCAGGGAGTACCATCTAAGTATGGCGGCTTCAATTACCAGCTGGTAGTGCCATTGGCTCTGGTGCCACAGTTCCTGGCCTACTTTCATGACAGTCCTTTCGGAGGACATCTAGGGAGAATGAAGACACTCCTGAAGATTCTGGAAGTAGTTGGTGGCCGACAGTAAGGAAAGACGTCTGGAGTCACGTCTAATCATGCAGGACTTGTCAACAATACAAAAACCCCAATGACAAGCCAGCGGGGCAGCTCTAGTCCTCTACCGTCAGCGCCCTAGGAGAGATGCTAGGGGTGGATTTCATGGGACCTTTCCCCCTCAGTAAGGTCCGGAACTCTGTGCTAATGGTGGTGGTGGATTACTACTCTAAGTGGGTGGAGCTTTTTGCCCTGAAAGATGCCAAAACTCCCAAAGTCTGCCAACTTCTTAAAAATTGGCAGTTCCCACATATCTTGTGTCTGAGCGAGGGCCACAGTTCACAAGCCAACTGATGTCCCGTCTGTGCGAATCCTGGGAGGGTAACCCATAAGCTAACCACAGTTTACCACCCACAAACCAACATGACAGAACGAGTCAATCGCACCCTCAAGACTATGATTGCTGCCTTCGTAGAGAACCATCATTAGGACTGGGATAAGTGGCTGCCTGAATTCCGGTTTGCTCTTAACTTCGCTGTCCATGAGACGACCGGACAACCCCTGCCAGGTTGACCCTCGGTCGGAATCTGATGGGACCCCTGGAATGACTGGTGTATAAATCTCCCCCACCACACACATCTGCATATCACACAATACCTACACACACACACTTAAAGCAGGAAGTAGAGAAACATGTAGTTGCGTCCAAAAGCTCGAAAAGCCAGATATAATAATGCACGACACAAAGATGTATGCTTTGTAGTTAGGGATCTGGTCTGGATTAGGGCGCACCCACTTTCCAAAGCTTCAACTAAATTTTCTGCCAAACTTGCACCCAGGTGGTTATGGCCTGAAGAAGTTGGGTCCTGTAAATTACAGTATTCGTTGGGTGAATGATAAGTCAAAGGTGGACACTATTAATGTGGTAAACATGAAACCCTATTATGGGCCCCATAAGCCGCTGGCGTATTAAATCATCTTAATATTAAAAAATGGAACGTAAATGAGACTTGTCCAGGGTGTACCCTGCCTTCAGCCCGATTGTAGCTGAGATAGGCGCCAGCGCCCCCCGCGACCCCGAAAGGGAATAAGCGGTAGAAAATGGATGGAGGGATGGGATGGAACGTAAATGAATGTGGGGATATAAAAGGCATCCGGTCCAATCAGACCGGGCAGAAGCGGAGGCAGAAGCGGAAGCGGAAGTGGAAGAAGTAGAAGACACACCCCCTTGGAGCACCTGTCAGCCACAGCGTTTTTACCACGGAGCCACTTTATGGAAGTATCCTCATTTTGGACTATTTTTGTGACTTACCATTGGCCTGTGGAGAACCTGGACAACGCAGACTCTTACCAGGAGGACTTCTGAGTTGGATGCACAGACACGGTACCGTGAGTACACAGCTGCGGCTTCCGAACAATTGATTGTTTGCCCGTACGTGCGTGCCGCCGTCCACAAGTCTCGTACGTAACTTTGGGGACTTTGGGGGAATATTTGTGTGGTATAAACTTTGGGGAGATGAACGGTACTTTGGGCTGTGGGATTGTGTGTGTTGTGCGGGTGTTTGATTTATATTGGTGTGTTATATGGACGGGAAGGGGGTGGTGTTTGTTATGCGGGATTAATTTGTGATATAGTAAATATAAGCCTAGTGGTGTTGTGGCTAATAGTTATACCTGTCTTGTGTTTATTCACTGTATTAATCATTCCCAGCTGAATATCAGGTCCCACCCGGGATTCCTTAATTAGCGTAGTGGCAGAGACACCTGGGGAACTTGGGTGCATTTGTTACAATGTTTTCCCAGCGATATTTGAGTGACACGTTAAAAACAAACAACTATATTTAGAGTTGTGGCATGTTTTACGAGTGTTATTTCCATTGCACTACTGCATTTGTAAATTATGACAGGTTGTAATTAATTTGATTATCCACCATGACATCCTGTGTCGGATCAAATTAGAACCATCTACCCTTCTGATTTTTCTACTTGCTCATTTTGATTCTCCATTATCGCAGGGTTGGTCTGTTTGGATACAAAAGGTGTTTTTATTTTTTGATTGGTGGATTTTAATAATAGCCAGAATAAAAACGATAACTTCTTCAGTGCCATCCTAGTGGCTACCAGGAGCTTTCTTAAAAAAAGGATTAAATTAGGAATATGATGGGGGGAGAATGTATTTTTTATTTTTAATATGTTTTCTGTGGTTGAGGACCAACATGACACAAATCCTCCCAATTGTTAGAACTACCACGGTTTAATATGTTTGTGTGTATGCTTCACTGATGACACTATTTGGTCAACGTCGTTTTGTCCTACTAATTGCGGCGGTTCTTGAACTCACCATTGTGAGAACTGTGATGCAACACTTTGTTTACACGTAAAACTCACTTACTTACTGGGATGACAGTTTTTCCTTGCCCTTGTGTGGGATCTGAACCGAGGATGTCTTTGTGGCTTGTGCAGCCCTTTGAGACACTCGTGATTTAGGGCTATATAAATAAACATTGATTGATTCCAAAGACATGCACCTGGGGATAGGTTGATTGGCAACACTAAATTGGCCCTAGTGTGTGAATGTGAGTGTGAATGTTGTCTGTCTATCTGTGTTGGCCCTGCGATGAGGTGGTGACTTGTCCAGGGTGTACCCCGCCTTCCGCCCGATTGTAGCTGAGATAGGAGCCAGCGCCCCCCGCGACCCCAAAAGGGAATAAGCGGTAGAAAATGGATAGATTGAAAATCTTCCACTTCTTTGTCTCATTTTGTCCACCAAAAGTTTTGTACTGTGCGTGAATTTAAAAAAGGGGAACTCTTGATATTATTGACTTGTTGGAGTGCTAATCAGGCATATCTGGTCAGAGCATGACTGCAAGATAATCAATGATAACATGCTATTTAGGCCAGCTGTATGTACATATTGCATAATTATGCCTCATTTGTAGTTATATTTCAGCTCATTTAATATCCTTTACTTGTGTATAATTTAGTTTTGCAGGTCTCATGACGCATTATCTGCATGTAATCTTGCCTGCATTTCTGATGGTTGTTTGTGTGCCATGTTGTTCCAGACGACAGCAAACCTTAAATAGCCTGCCAAAGATTTATTTTGATAAATTTATTACAGACAGCCTGCCGTTTCCTTAAACTAGGACACACACATCTATACCTTTCGTCATTAAAAGCCAGTAATTTCCAGGAGTTATCTCACCTTCTGAGTAGCCTCTGCTTTACTAATGGTTTATTTTGTTGTCAAAATGTGTGGAATAAATATTACATTTCAACATTTCTGTCATTTCATTTGAGTCAGCCTGCGACACATAGTCATTTTGATAGTAGGCTACTATAGCTCATATAGACACTTACGTCATGTGTTGCCTTCATTATAAAACTTATATACATACTTGCCAACTCTCCCGATTTTCCCAGGCGACTCCCGAATTTCAGTGCCCAACCCTAAATTCTCCCGGGGCTACCATTCTCCCGAAATTTCTCCCGATTTCCACCCGGACAACAATATTAGGGACGTGCCTTAAAGGCACTGCATTTAGCATCGTCTACACACTTTCGGAACGTCACAACATCCGCACCCTAACACAATAGAACGAATACCCAGAACCCAGTGACCTGCTGTCAGGGGAGACAAGTGCCTCATGTGCCACCAGGTGGCTTAACCATGTTCCAAAACAAAGTAATAAAACAAAATACGTTTTAATATTTCTCTTTTGGTTTATGCTTTCTATGTGATTTTGGTGTAGTTCCTGTATATTTTGATAATTTTCATGGTCAAAATCGCGTAAATTCCATGTTTCCTGATCAAAACAACGCAGCATACAAGAAGTGAGGCAGACACAGGCGGTGCCTCCACGGCTACACACAGTGTGTACTGGGCGTGTGCGTGCGAGTGAACAAAGGCTTGTTGCCACGTGGAAAAAGCAAGCCAAGAGGCAGCATGTACCTCTGCCTCAATGTAGGGAGCGATATATTGTCAACTTGCAGTTCAATGCCTCAGCAGTACTCTGACTCGCCACACTGGGAAGAGTGGGGAGGCCCAAGCTAGCAGACACAGGTCTTTCCAGCGGAAGCCAGCATTTTTTTTACAAACCCCATTTCCTTATGAGTTGGGAAATTGTGTTCGATGTAAATATGAACGGAATACAATGATTTGCAAATCCTTTTCAACCCATATTCAATTGAATGCACCACAAAGACAAGATATTTGATTTTCGAACTCATTAACTTTGTTATTTTTTGCAAATAATAATTAACTTAGAATTCCATGGCTGCAACACGTGCCAAAGTAGTTGGGAAAGGGCATGTTCACCACTGTGTCACATCACCTTTTCTTTTAACAACACTCAATAAACGTTTGGGAACTGAGGAAACTAATTGTTGAAGCTTTGAAAGTGGAATTCTTTCCCATTCTTGTTTTATGTAGAGCTTCAGTCGTTCCGCTGTCGTATTTTACGCTTCATAATACGCCACACATTTTCCTTCGGAGACAGGTCTGGACTGCAGGAAAGGACTCGCACTCTCTTTTTACGAAGCTACGCTGTTGTAACACTTGTCTTGCTGAAATAAGCAGGGGCGTCCATGATAATGTTGCTTGGATGAGAACAAATGTTGCTCCACAACCTGTATGGACCTTTCAGCATTAATGGTGTCTTCCCAGATGTGTAAGTTACCCATGCCTTGGGCACTAATGCACCCCCATACCATCACAGATGCTGGCTTTTCAACTTTGTGCCTATAACAATCCAAATAGTAATTTTCCTCTTTGTTCTGGAGGACACTACGTCCTTTGTTTGCAAATTTAATTTGAAATGTGGACTCGTCAGACCACAGAACACCTTTCCACTTTGCATCAGTCCATCTTAGGTGAGCTCGTGCCCAGCCAAGCCGGCAGCATTTCAGGATATTGTTGATAAATAGGTTTGGCTTTGCTTAGTAGAGTTTTAACTTGCACTTACAGATGTAGCGACCAACTGTAATTACTGACAGTGGTTTTATGTAGTGTTCCTGAGCCCGTGTGGTGATATCCTTTACACACCGATGTCGGTTTTTGATGCTGTACCGCCTGAGGGATCAAAAGTTTGTAATATCATCGCTCACGTGAAGTGATTTCTCCAGATTCTCTGAACTTTTTGATGATTTTACGGACCGTAGATGGTAAAATCCCTAAATTCCCTGCAATAGCTCGTTGAGAAAGATTGTTCTAAAACTGTTCGACAATTTGCTTACAAAGTGGTGACCCTCGCCCCATCCTTGTTTGTGAATGACTTAGCATTTCATGGAAGCTGCTTTTATACCCAATCATGGCACCCACCTGTTCCCAATTAGCCTGTACACCTGTGGGATGTTCCATATAAGTGTTTGATGAGCATTCCTAAACTTTATCAGTATTCATCGCCACCTTTCCCAACTTCTTTGTCACGTGTTGCTGGCATCAAATTCTAAAGTTAATGATTATTTTCCCCCAAAAAATGTTTATCAGTTTGAACATCAAATATGTTGTCTTTGTAGCATATTCAACTGAATATGGGTTGAAAAGGATTTAAATGAATGTGTCTGCCAATATGGAGGATTATATACAGTACTGTATCCAAGATGAAATACTTCTCTAAACTGGACTTTAAGACAAAATGAATGCGTTCTTACAAAGTATGTTTTCACGTAGGATAGCTATTTATGCTTCAGATACAAATTTAGAAAAATAATATATACACTCACAATACTTGCTTTATTTTGTTAAAAGCAAATGGGACCAAAAAGTATTCAATAACAACTTTATCAAATACTTTTTGGAACCATTTATCATGGGGTTCGGGAACCTTTTTAGCTGAAAGAGCCAAGAAAGCCAAATATTTTAAAATGTATTTCTGTGAGAGCCATATCATTTTTTATTAACACTGAACACCATGAATTGATTAAAGTGGACCCCGACTTAAACAAGTTGAAAAACTTATTGGGGTGTTACCATTTAGTGGTCAATTGTACGGAATATGTACTGTACTGTGCAATCTACTAATAAAAGTATCAATCAATCAATCAATCAAAAACACAACTAAACGCGTGCATTTTATAAAAGGTCTCTTATTCTTTGGAATAATATTGTTATTCTGAAGCTAACTGTTGAAGGGGCGTGGCCTGCGGGCCTGCAGCGAAGCAGGGTGTGCCAGTACCGGCTTCGAAATCAGCGACAGGTGCGAAAATGGCCTACCTGGGCCTTGTTATCTAATCACCTGTCGCTCTATTATAAGCAGCAGCCAGGAGGAGAAACGGGGTCAGGGCTAGAGTCAGAGCGCGAGCAAGAACGAAAGAGAAAAAGACAATTGCTGGAAAGCAATTGAGAGACTTGTTGAAAAATAAAATATTGTAACCCTGAAACAGGCTCTCATGTCGGTGCTTGGTGGTCTGAAGAACCTACAGGAGGGCAAGCCCCACACTAACCAACAATAAATAAATAACTTCTGACCATTAACGCAACTTCTTGAACAGGTGCGGTAGAAACGGATGGATGGATTAAAAATACATGAGAATGTCTTATATTTTTAACACTGTGATTACAAGTGGAATCATTCATTATTTATCGTGTTAAGAAATGCCAGCTCAGATTTATCTGAGAGCCAGATGCAGTCATCAAAAGAGCCACATCTGGCTCCCGAGCCATAGGTTCCCTACCCCTGATTTATCATATCATAATATCATTATGATAACGTTTTTAGGAAAGCGAATAACTCCCTTTTTTTTCTATAACTCTAATGTGCAACCTAAATCAACAATGACTAGAGCAGCACATATGAATTTAAGTAAAAAAAAGAAAAAAAAAAGAAGAAAAAAAATTATGCATACCTTATCTGGTGTTTAGTTCACCGCACGTCACTGCCAGAACCCCTTGCAGCACTAACTATTCCGGGACGCTACAATATACACCAAACCACGCCCCCCTCAACACCCCCAATCCATCATCTCCTGAATTCAGAGGTTTACAGATTGGCAAGTATGCTCATATGCGGCTTTACATTTTTTGCGGCTCCAGACTGATTTGCAAAAATTTTTGGTCCAATATGGTTCTTTCAACGTTTTGGGTTGCCGACCCTTGCTTTAGTGTTATTTAAAAGCCTACTGAAATGAGATTTTCTTATTTAAACGGGGATCGCAGGTCCATTCTATGTGTCATACTTGATAATTTCGCGATATTGCCACATTTTTGCTGAAAGGATTTAGTAGAGAACATCCACGATAAAGTTCGCAACTTTTGGTCGCTAATAAAAAAGCCTTGCCTCTACCGGAAGCAGCAGACAATGTGCGCGTGACGTCACGGGTTGTAGGGCTCCTCACATCCTCACATTGTTTACAATCATAGCCACCAGCAGCTAGAGCGACAATTTCCCCATTAATTTGAACGAGGATAAAAGATTTGTGGATGAGGAAAGTGAGAGTGACGGATTAGGAAAAAAAAAGGCGAGGGCAGTGGGAGCGATTCATATGTTATTAGACACATTTACTAGGATAATTCTGGGAAATCCCTTATCTGCTCATTGTGTTACTAGTGTTTTAGTGAGATTATATGGTACCTGAAAGTCAGAGGGATGTGGCCACGGGTGTGGTGACCGCCAGTGTCTCTGAGGGAAGCTGCAGGAGCATTATTGGGACGGCGTGGCGCAGTGGGAGAGTGGCCGTGCGCAAACCGAAGGTCCCTGGTTCAATCCCCACCTAGTACCAACCTCGTCACGTCCGTTGTGTCCTGAGCAAGACACTTCACCCTTGCACCTGATGGGTGCTGGTTAGCGCCCTGCATGGCAGCTCCCTCCGTCAGTGTGTGAATGTGTGTGTGAATGAGTGAATGTTGAAATAGTGTCGAAGCGCTTTGAGTACCTAGAAGGTAGAAAAGCGCTATACAAGTACAACCCATCACCATCACGAAAGCTCCGCTCATAACTACTATAATAGCCGACTTATTACCACAATTTTCTCACCAAAACCCGCCGGTTGACATTTTGTTGGGGTCCATTTTTGCTTGACCGCTTCTGTTCCATAGTACAGCTTCATCTTCGGGAATTTTAAACAAGGAAACACCGGCTGTGTTTGTGTGGCTAAAGGCTAAAAGCTTCCCAACTCCATCTTTCTACTTTGACTTCTCCATTATTAATTGAACAAGTTGCAAAATATTCAGCAACACAGAAGTCCAGAATACTGTGTAATTATGCGATTAGAGCAGACGACTAATAGCCTGGATCGGGCTGGAAAAAAATGTCCGCTACAACCGGTGACGTCAATACATACCACGACTATTTCAAACGGTTAGGGTTAAGGTTAGGGTTAGGGTTTAGGGTTTAGGGTTTAGGGTTCCAACCCTAACCCTAATTAGGGTATTGGCATGTGTTGCAATGTTAATATTTCATCATTGATATGTAAACTATCAGACTGCGTGGTCGGTAGTAGTGGGTATAAGTAGGCCTTTAATGAAGTAACAATGAAGGGAAGTAGTGTACGAATAAATATAATACATACTGTAACAATTTCTAAATAGTCACTGTGGGACATACCATCTTGTCTGGGCCGAAGAGATAGGTGGCAGAGGTCTGTGACCTGGCCCAGAGCCCACATAGCTTCTTCTAAAGTGGAATCTTCCAGGACCACCCTTATAGCTTTCTGGTTCTGTTGGTATTTCACCTGCAAAGGACAAATGTTTGGTCAGCGACTTTACATACCCCAAAAGATGTGTTAGGTAGTCAGAAATACTTAACCCTGACCTCCACTATTTGTGCTCCAGGGCTGACACCCGCAGTATGTGCGGCACTCCCTTCTGTGACTTGATGCACAAAGACTCCGGTCTTATTGCCTCCTGCCACCACAATCTGATTTGGTAGTGCATCTCCCCTGAAGGAAATGGTGACCACTCGGCCACTGATGCGAATAGCTTTTGGACGGGAACGAACAAGGAACGGTGGTACGGAGTTCTTATCCAGGCTGGGGAAAGGTTCAGAAGATTAGAATCAATTATTACATTTGCCCCATGGCATCACAATAGATGACTGGTTGACAGATGAGGTGTAAGAGTACATGTATGTCCTGGGCATGACGTTAAAGTGGAGGCTCCTCTATGGGGTCTTGGGGGACTAGGAGGTTAACCCCTTTACTACTGTTACCCCAGGTGGCCCCTGGCAAAGGTCTAGTACAGGGGTCGGGAACCTTTTTAGCTGAGAGAGCCAAGAAGCCAAATATTTTAAAACGTATTTCCCTAAGAGCCATATAATATTATTTTTAACACTGAACACAACTAAACGGGTGCATTTTTAAGTAAGACCAACATTTCCAGAGTATAATAGGTCTCTTATTCTTTATAATAACATTGTTATTCTGAAGCTACCTGTGGAGGGGGCGTGGCCTGTGGGCCTGCAGCGGAGCGGGGTGTTGCCAGGACCGGCCTTGAAATCAGCGACAGGTGCGCAGACGGCCCACCTGGGCCTTGTTATCTAATTACCTGTCGCTCTGTTATAGGCAGCAGCCAGGAGGAGAGACAGGGTTGGGGCTGGAGCCAGAGCGCGAGTGAGGACGAAAGAGAAAAAGACAATTGCTGGGAAGCAACTGAGAGAAAAATTAAATAAAACAATGTTGTAACCCTAAAACAGGCTCTTGGTGGTCTGAAGAACCCCCAGGAGGGCAAGACCCACATTAACCAGTAATAAATAAATTACTTCTTATCATTAATGCAACTCTTTCAACATAAAAAAGCATGAGAATGTTTTCTATTTTGAATGTTATTTTTAACACTGTGGAATTATTCATTATTTATCGTGTTAAGCAATGTCAGCTCAGATTTATCCGAGAGCCAGATGCAGTCATCAAAAGAGCCACATCTGGCTTTAGAGCCATAGGTTCCCTACCCCTGGTCTAGTACCTGATTGCCCTCTAACTAGGGATATGGTGAAGACCTCAACGGAGCAGGCCGAGACGGTAGATTTAAAGGGGAACATTATCACCAGACCTATGTAAGCGTCAATATGTACCTTGATGGTGCAGAAAAAAAGACCATATATTTTTTTAACCGATTTCCAAACTCTAAATGAGTGAATTTTGGCGAATTAAACGCCTTTCTGTTTATCGCTCATGTGGTGATGACGTCAGAACGTGATGTCTCCGAGGTAATACAGCCGCCATTTTCATTTTCAACACATTACAAACACCGGGTCTCAGCTCTGTTATTTTCCGTTTTTTCGACTATTTTTTGGAACCTTGGAGACATCATGCCTCGTCGGTGTGTTGTCGGAGGGTGTAACAACACTAACAGGGAGGGATTTAAGCTGCACCACTGGCCCAAAGACGCGAAAGTGTCTGCCGCCAGACCCCCATTGATTGTACCAAAGTGTCTCCACATTTTACCGGCGATGGCGGACATGGCACAGAGATGTATGGATAACCTGCAGATGCATTTGCAACGATAAAGTCAGCGAAATCACAAAGGTGAGTTTTGTTGATGTTGACTGCCAGCTAATCGATGCTAACATGCTACGCTAATCGATGCTAACATGCTATTTACTGGCGGTGCTAAAGCAGACATGGCACAGAGATGTATGGATAACCTGTAGATGCATTTGCAACGATAAAGTCAACGAAATCACAAAGGTGAGTTTTGTTGATGTTGACTTATGTGCTAATCAGACTGGTTGCGGCGTGACTGCCAGCTAATCGATGCTAACATGCTACGCTGATCGATGCTAACATGCTATTTACCGGCGGTGCTAAGGCAGACATGGCACAGAGATGTATGGATAACCTGCATATGCATTTGCAACGATAAAGTCAACGAAATCACAAAGGTGAGTTTTGTTGATGATGACTGCCAGCTAATCGATGCTAACATGCTATGCTAATCGATGCTAACATGCTATTTACCGGCGGTGCTAAAGCAGACATGGCACAGAGATGTATGGATAACCTGTAGATGCATTTGCAACTATATTACGTTTCCTTCCACCCACATTTAATGTGAAAAAAACACTTACCAATCGACGGATTTAAGTTGCTCCAGTGTCAACAGATGCGAAAGTCCTGTTCGTTTGGTCTGCACATTTTACCGGCGATGCTAACGCAGCTATTCGGCCATGCTATGGCTATGAATAGCGTCAATAGCTATTGGCTCAATAGCTTCAGTTTCTTCTTCAATACTTTCATACTCCGACCATCCGTTTCAATACATGCGTAATCTGTTGAATCGCTTAAACCGCTGAAATCCGAGTCTGAATCCGAGCTAATGTCGCTATATCTTGCTGTGCTATTCGCCATTGTTTGTTTACATTGGCAGCACTGTATGACGTCACAGGGAAATGGATAGTCGCATCGTAAATAGCGAAAATCAAGCACTTTAAAGCTTTTTTTAGGGATATTCCGGGACCGGTAAAATTTTGAAAAAAACTTCAAAAAGTACAACAAGCCACTAGGAACTGATTTTTTATTGTTTATAACCCTTTTGAAATTGTGATAATGTTCCCCTTTAAGAACTACCACAACGGCTGCGATGGCAGGAGAAGGCTGCAGCAGAAAAGGGTCCCCAGTCGTCTTGGACGCCATGCCACTGGACCCTGACCCGATTCTGTCAAGGATGGTGTGGTGATTGTCTGTGCACCAGTCTCCCCACGTTCAACTAAGTCATGCACAGGCATCCTTCATAAAGGGATTCACCCCTACCTGGAGGATCGTCATACTCGTTCGAGTGACAGCTTGGAATTTGGGACATGCTCTCCCTGAGAGAGCATAAGAAGGTTGAGGTGGGCGGGGTTGAGGTGTGTGGGGGGGATTAGGGGGTAGCGGGGTGGGGGGGGGGTGTATTGTAGGTTCCCGGAAGAGTCAGTGTTGCAATGGGTTCTGGGTATTTGTTCTGTTGTGTTTATGTTGTGTTACGGTGCGGATGTTCTCCCGAAATGTGTTTGGCATTCTTGTTCGGTGTGGGTTCACAATGTGGCGCATATTTGTAACAGTGTTAAAGTTGTTCATACGGCCACCCTCCGTGTGACCTGTATGGCTGTTGACCAAGTTTGCATTGCATTCACTTGTGTGTGTGTAAAAAAGCCGTAGATATTAAGTGTTTGGGCCAGCACGAAAAGGCAGTGTACCACTCCGTACAGCGGCGTTTTAAATACATTATCCTTTTTGAAATCGATACCGATAATTTCCGATATTACATTTAAAGCATTTATCTCTACATTAAACAAATATGTTTAAAACTGTTTAGCTACATTAAAGGCCCGGTTATGTAATTGTTTTATCCTTCGGTGAGAACACAAAAGCGACTTCAATAGATAGGCTTGACAAAAAAAACTTGTTTGTTCTAATCTGAGAGTAAGAGTAGCTCGAGTCAGTCTGCTCCCTTCCGTAAATACTTTTTGACGAAATACACATTTGTGAAAAATTAAGCATCCAAATCCTCACTCCTAAACTTACATTTAGAACCATTTCACTGCTTTACATACACAGATAGTACATGCAAGCTGTTGGAGATCTTTTATCAGTCTGTTGAGGCCAGTGCCCTGTACTTTGCAGTGGTTGGTTGGGGGAGCAGCACCAGCAAAAGGGACTGACAAACTGATCCCAGCCGGCCAGAAAATTGGCACGCACTTGGAGGCGTTTGTGTCATTGGGGTATAGGAGGACACTGGACAAACTGCTCGCCATCATGGACAATCCTTTCCATGCATCACCCACTCCACCAGACAATTGAGAGACAGCGGAGCTCATACTCCAACAGGCTCCTTCAGCTTCGTTCCCACAGTGTTCCATCCGAGAACTCCTTCATTCCGCGCTCCATCCAGCTGTATAATCACTCGCCATACAGAAGTAGTTTATATATGTCTATTACCTGACACCTTCTATGTTAGCTGTTAGAATAATTTTATCTAAGTTATCACAAAAACTTTGTGTTGAAATGAGTTCCAGGCGAGAAGACCAAAAGCCTTCTTTGAACCTACCAAGAAAAAGGCTTGTAAAACTCCACTGTGGAGGGGGGAAAGCAACATGTTTCTGTTTCTTTCATGTATTGTAATCAACGGAAAGATATTGTCTGACCCAAGAACTACAAAAGCAAAGAGGAAGCAGGGTGGAGGGGGGAAAGCGACATGGTGTTTCTTTTTCTTTGATGTACTGTAGTCAACGAAAAGATATTGTCTGACCCAAGAACTACAAAAGCGAAGAGGAAGCAGGACCCGACTCCCCTCCAGGCACCGTTTTTTTTAACTCTTTTACGAAATTCTTTCTTGAACTCTTTTTTGAACCGACCTTTTCTTTTGAACCATTGTGTAATCAAAAGCTTGTAAAACTTCACTGTGGAGGGGGGAAAGCGACATGGTGTTTCTTTTTCTTTGATGTACTGTAGTCAACGGAAAGATATTGTCTGACCCAAGAACTACAAACACGAAGAGGAAGCAGGACCCGACTCCCCTCCAGGCACCGTTTTTTTTAACTCTTTTACGAAATTCTTTCTTGAACTCTTTTACGACCTGTTTTTTAAACCGACCTTTTCTTTTGAACCGTTGTGTAATCAAAGGCTTGTAAAACTCCACTGTTTGGGGGAGCGACATGAAGGTGTTTCTGTTTCTTTGATGTATTGTAGTCAACGGAAAGATACTGTCTGACCCAAGAGCTACAAAATCAAAGGGGAAGCAGGACCAGACTCCAGTTTACACCAAAATGGATACATGGATGATACAGCAGAGGATTGGGAGAATGTCATGTGGTCAGATGAAACCAAAATGGAACTTTATGGTATAAACTCAACTCGTCGTGTTTGGAGGAAGAAGAATACTGAGTTGCATCCCAAGAACACCATACCTACTGTGAAGCATGGGGGTGGAAACATCATGCTTTGGGGCTGTTTTTCTGCTAAAGGGACAGGACGATTGATCCGTGTTAAGGAAAGAATGAATCGTGAGATTTTGAGCCAAAACCTCCTTCCATCAGTGAGAGCTTTGAATGGTTGACCAAATACTTATTTTCCACCATAATTTACCAATAAATTCTTTAAAATTCCTACAATGTGAATTCCTGGATTTTTTTTTCACATTCTGTCTCTCACAGTTGAAGTGTACCTATGAAGAAAATTACAGACCTCTGTCATCATTTTAAGTGGGAGAACTTGCACAATCGGGGGCTAACTAAATACTTTTTTGCCCCATTGTATAATGTAATATATCAGTATATATTACATACCGCATGTTATATTTTTTATTGCTACTATGGTACATTTTCTGTCTACTTTATAACTTTTGTTTTCGCCCTTGTGTGCCCATGTGTGCATTATCCTTTCCATCCTTACCCTTTCCAGCCTTTGTAACTGAGCTACTGTGTGGAACAATTTCCCTTGTGGATCATTAAAGTTTGTGTAAGTCTAAGTCTATGCTCTGTATAACTATAGTCTTGTTTTATGATCAGTCAAGAATGGTTTATATGTATGCCTAAAGCCGGACAAATAATAATAATAAAACAATTTAAAACAAAACAGTTGATGTGGGGATCACCTCACCTGTACATGGAGTTGGTTCTTCCAGGTACAAAAGGTGTCGATGTTTCTTTGCCTTCATTCAACACTGAACAGAAAAGAGGGAGTTAAATGTCAAAGTTGGAATTGCCACATAACACATTTCAAAATATTCAACACTCTACTGCCATCTGGCGGCTAAAGTGGATAGTGCAACTCGCTTTTTTGTCACGTTTCATGTGTCACGTAAACCGCAACGAACCGTATGAATCACCTTCCTACAGTATTTAATGTGAATTTTTTTCTGGATATTTCTTTTTTTTTTTGCATATATCCCTTCCATTTTACAATGAAGACAGTACAAACATTCTGAATTTCTCGTATCAAAGTAAGGAACCAAACTGTAGGTTTGCAAAACGCACCATTGGGAAGAATCACAAAGTCGTCCAATGAGAAATCATCAGTCTCCACTGTTTCCAGGCTGCAAAAAAGAAAACATTTGAGTCAGATTCGGGACTCACACATGCACACAAACACATATTTAGTGAAACGCTGAACATGGAATTACGGTCTACTAAGCAAAACCCAAGACTGGTTTGACAAGTTAGCGTTATCGCTCCGTGTAAACTAGATTCTTTCCACGTTGCGTCACGGACTGGATCCTGTGCCAGTACGGCAGAGACACGACAATGGAAAATACATGCCCTGTGGCAGGTGTCTTTAATAGCTTTTAAACAGTGTTTACTTAGAAAAATGTCATATCCTCGAACTGAGCCCAGAACAAAAATAGACCAAACATAAACACGCTCACCTGTTTTCTTCGTGAAGAGCTCCCTTTCCTACGTGTAGAGACTGAGGACTTGGAGGTTCTACACTACTGGCCATTGAATCGTCACACTTTAAGGGAGACAAACACGCATGCAAACAGAATAAGTGTTTATGATTACGTAACGCTGAATTATAGTATGAGTATTGTTATAAAGATATTTAAAGACAAATATGTATTAAAGTTTTGCATTTTCATTTCCATCCATCCATCGATCCATCTTCTTCCGCTTATCCAAGGGCAGCAGCCTAAGCAGGGAAACCCAGACTTCCCTCTCCCCAGCCACTTCGTCCAGCTCTAGACTATGTCTCCCAGGCCAGCTGGGTGACATAGTCTTCCCAACGTGTCCTGGGTCTTCCCCGTGGCCTCCTACCGGTTGGACGTGCCCTAAATACCTCCCTAGGGAGGCGTTTGGGTGGCATCCTGACCAGATGCCCGAACCACCTCATCTGGCTCCTCTCGATGTGAAGGAGCAGCGGCTTTACTTTGAGCTCCTCCCGGATGTCAGAGCTTCTCACCCTATCTCCAAGGGAGAGTCCCTTCCACCCGACGGAGGAAACTCATTTCATTTGTGATCTTGTCCCTTCGGTTAGAACCCAAAGCTCATGACCATAGGTGAGGGTGGGAATGTAGATCGACCGGTAAATTGAGAGCTTTGCCTTCCGGCTCAGCTCCTTCTTCACCACAACGGATCAATAGAGCATCCGCATTACTGAAGACGCCGCACCGATCCGCCTGTCAATCTCACGATCCACTCTTCCCTCACTCGTGAACAAGACTCCGAGGTACTTGAACTCCTCCACATGGGGCAGGGTCTCCTCCCTAACCCGGAGATGGTACTCCACCCTTTTCCGGGCGAGAACAATGGACTCGGACTTGGAGGTGCACACTCGGCTGCGAACCATTTCCACTTATTCAATTGGGACAGTGCACATTAATCAACACTCGAATAAGTGTGCCAGACTCAACATGAATGCTCTCTTTCAGCCGTAGACCCAAGGCAGGTTTCTAAAATAACACATGACTTTAAAACCACGATGACAGAAATACGAACCAAATAAATAAGGCAGTATAAAACAGACAAGACAAGCAGATGCAATACACAAGTACAAGACAATAGACCAGGACAGAGCTTCAAATACCCTGGCCTGAAACCCACTGGAACGGGCTGGAGTCTGGAGACAGTGTTTAATGGTTTAACGGGTGAATGTTTGATTCATTTTTAGCCAGCGTTCAAGTTTTTTTTGGAAAATGTGGATAGTTATTACAGTCTCTATTGTGTGTGGGCAACTTATTCCAGGATTGCGTTCTTCTCACAGAGGCGACCATTTGACCGAATTTTGTTCTTGGTGTATTACAATCATCTCGAGACCAGGCCCTAGTTCTCCGTTCTTCACTGTTTCTCCTCTGAATGAATTTGTCTAATAGTGGTGCAAGCGCATTTAAAACGTTGTAGATGAGAACCGCATCCATAAGATGTATATGCCGATTTCAAAAGGAAACCACCCCCTGACAACCCTTCTCAACTGTCAAGGCTTGGTTAGCCCAGAATTTTTCAATAATGAATGAGGGAAAAGCTGAAATTTTAGTTTTTGGTCCAGCCCTTCAGACCAAGACTCAGCTGTCTACCTGCACCTCAAGGAGAAACAACACTCCTTTGAGAACAAAAATGTGCAGATTCTGGATGGGGAGGACGGATGGTAAGAAAGACGACTGAGGGGAAGCTATCCATGTCAAGATTGAAAAACCCTCCCTGAACAGAGGAGGTGGTATGCGACACATACAACACTATCCTTATCCTTTCAACCATTCCTATAAGACTCTGCAATTTAGCCTCCAACTAATAACAGGAGTTAGAAACAGTCTGGTCCCAGAACGGGACCAGTATGCCATTAGTGCCATGTGTTTACAACTGACTGGAATGCTGGGGATTCCGACTATTTTGGACTACTAGTAGTCGATCCACAGTGGTTGTGCCACACAAAACTTCAATGATAACGAGGGGACATTACACATCAACGACGGTCATTGCCTTTGACAGTAGGATTGATCGTTTGCATCAAGAGTTTATTTTCCCACTGCGATAGGGCGAAACTATTCTTACCCAGAAGTACCCTCCTGGTTTTGGAGTCTTAATAACAAGGGTTGGCAGCACGGTGATACAGGTCCTGAGTAGTCCTGAGTTGAACCCAAAGCTCGGGATCTTTTTGTGTGGAGTTTGCATGTTCTCCCCGTGACTGCGTGGGTTCCTTCCGGGTACTCCGGCTTACCCACACCTCCAGAGACATGCAATTGGGGATCGGTTGATTGGCAACTAAATGGTTCCTCGTCTGTGAATGTGAGTATGAATGTTGTCTGTTTATCTGTGTTTGCCCTCCGATGAGTTGGCGACTTGTCCAGGGTCTACCCTGCCTTCTGCCCGAATGCAGCTGAGATAGGCTCCAGCCTTGGCGTTTCTGGATTGATTGATTGAAACTTTTATTAGTAGATTGTACAGTACAGTACATATTCCGTACGATTGACCACTAAATGGTAAAACCCGAATAAGTTTTTCAACTTGCTTAAGTTGGGGTGTACGTTAATCAATTCATGGTCACTATAGACGGCGATTTTAAACTTGACAAACAAGTCAATGGCATTTTAAAATCGTTTTTATCATCTTTGTCTTTTAGCAAACGTAAAACCGTTTTTGTGGTTTAATCTTTTTGAACTAGTCGCGTATGCTTTTATTTCAAGTCGCCTGGACTATTGGAATGCACTTTATGCTGGCACACTGCAAAACGTCAGTGTTCAAAAACAAGAAATAAAAATACAAAAATGAGGGGTATTTTATTGGAACTAAGCAAAATTATCTGCCAATAGAACAATAAATTTCTGCTTCTGAAGACTTTCCAAAACAAGTAAATTTAGCTAACCTCAATGAACCCAAAAATACCTTAAAATAAGTATATTCTCACTAATAACAAGTGCACTTTCTTGGTAGGAAAAATATACCTTTTTGCTCAATATGTTGAAAAATATTCTCATATAATGATATGCGCTCAGCATCATGATTTTTTTTTCATGCTTGAAGTAAAACATTATTAATATAAAAAAGTAGTTTTATATTTGTGAGTGTTGATGACACAGCTTTGCAACAGTTGACATTCTAGTTTCAAGCATGTTTTACTCAAAATAGGTCTTAAAATCTCAGCAACAAGCTTTAATATCTTACTGTTGGAATAATTATATATTTATTATCACACAACTCTTATGCTTAAGCCCGTTGCTATAGTTATCATCAATTGTGCTAAAGTTGTACTTTTTCTATCTGTGCAAAGCAAGTCGTCTCGTATCAGTCTTTTCAGACCCTGAATCGGCCTGCTGACTGCCAAGGGAACATCGAGTGCCCTGACGCAGACAGAGCAGGGACAGGGCGATATCACGAGTGTCAGCACATTTGCATTTCTGAATAATCCTATATTGCTGCTGAGATAACTAACCCCTCTTCCTTCAGAAGCAGCCTCAGTGATGTAACTAGGGACCTCCCAAATAAATACCGGAAGCATGTGGACTGGACTTTAGAGCGTATTTTGGAACTGTAACTAAGTGTATAACCCAATACGTCTCTGCCTGTTTCCTTGTTTCTTGTCTGTTTGATTTATGTTTGAACCTGACAATCAAGGTAATTTAGGACCAAAACACTTAAAACAAGTAAAACACATACAATCTGCGTCATGAGAAGAATTATCTTATCAGACAGAAAATAAGCAAATATCAACCTTATTTGAGATACTTCATCTTACTTAGATTTCAGTTTTTGCAGTGCATTAGCCAAAAAGCTCTCTCCCGGTCGCAGTTAGTCCAGAACACGGCAGCACGACTTTTAACAAGGGCAAGGAAACACGAGCATATAACCCCCGATTCTTGAGACTCATTATATCTCGGACCTCATCCAAATTTACACTCCTGCGCGCGCACTGAGGTCCAAGAGCCAGCTCCAGCTCGTGGGGCCCAAGACCAGACCAGACCAGACCATGGCCTTTTCTGTGGTCGGCCCTAAGCTCTTAGCTTTTTGTTTGTTTTTATTCAGTCATTGGTGGAGCTAAGGATTTATTTGAATATTGTTTCTAATATTGTTGTGCAGCACTTTGGAAACGTTCCAAATTCAACTGTCGGCTTTATTATAAGAAAATGGAAGAGTTTGGGAACAACAGCAATTCAGCCACGAAGTGGTAGGCCACGTAAACTGACAGAGAGGGGTCAGCGAATGCTGAAGTGGATAGTGCCAAGACTTTCTGCACAGTCAGTTGCTGCAGAGCTCCAAAGTTCATGTGACTTACCAATTAGCCCACATACATTACGCAGAGAGCTTCATGGAAAAGGGTTTCCATGGCCGAGCAGCTGCATCTAAGCCATACATCACCAAGTCCAATGCAAAGCGTGGGATGCAGTGGTGTGAAGTATTTCATCATTGGACTCGACAGCAGTGGAGACGCGTTCTCTGGAGTGATGGATCACGCTTCTCCATCTGGCAATCTGATTGACCAGTCTGCGTTTGAAAATTGCCAAGAGAACTATTTTCTACCACTTATTCCCTTTTTGGGTTGTGGGGGGCGCTGGCGCCTATCTCAGCTACAATCGGGCGGAAGGGAGAACGGTACATTAGGACTTCATTGGGCCGAGTGTAAAATTTGGTGGGGGAGGAATTATGATGTGGGGTTGTGTTTCAGGAGTTAGTTCCAGTGAAAGGAACCTTGAATGCTCCAGGATAGCAAAATATTTTGGACAATACCCATGCTCCCAACCTTGTGGGAACAGTTTGGAGCGGGCCCCTTCCTCTCCCAACATGACTGTGCACCAGTGCACAAAGCAAGGTCCATCCATAAAGACATGGATTACAGAGTCTGGTGTGGATGAACTTGACTGTCCTTCACAGAGTCCTGAACTAACAACCTTTGGGAGGAATTACAACAGAGACTGAAAGCCAAGCCTTCTCGACCAACATCAGTGTGTGACCTTACCAATGCGCTTTTGGAAGAATGGTCGGAAATTCCTATGAACACACTCCGCAACCTTGTGGACAGCCTTCTCAGAAGAGATGAAGCTGTAATAGTTGCAAAAGGTGGACCCACATCTTATTGAACCCTATGGGTTAGGAATGGGATGGCAGTTCAAGTTCATATGTGAGTCAAGGCAGGTGGCCAAATACTTTTGGCATTATAGAGTATGTAAAAATATAATGGCGTACATATATATTCTCTTCACCCTGTAAACCGCTGACTTCTGCATAAATTCAGAACTGTGTCACATCCAGAAGTACGCGGATGACACAGCCATCGTCGGGTGCATCAGTGACGGCAGAGAGGAGGAGTTTCGGAGCCTGGTGGGAGACTTTACCGTCTGGTGCCACAGGAACCTCTTGCGAGCTCAATCCGTCAAAGACCAAGGAGCTGGTCATTGACTTTGGGAGGTCGAGTCCAAGGTCACAACCTATTGTGATCGAGGGAGTCGAGGTACAGACCGTGGACCCATTCAAATACTTCGGGGTGTGGGTGGACAATAAGCTGGTCTGAGTTGTTAAAGGGGAACATTATCACAATTTCAAAAGGGTTAAAAACAATAAAAATCAGTTCCCAGTGGCTTGTTGTATTTTTTGAAGTTTTTTTCAAAATTTTAACGGTCCCGGAATATCCCTAAATAAAGCTCTAAAGTGCCTTATTTTCGCTCTCTTCGAAACCACTATCCATTTCCCTGTGACGTCATACAGTGCTGCCAATACAAACAACATGGTGGTTACCACAGCAAGATATAACGACAATAGCTCGGATTCAGACTCGGATTTCAGCAGCTTAAGCGGTTCAACAGATTACGCATGTGTTGAAACAGATGGTCGGAACATGGAGGCAGATAGCGAAAACGAAATTGAAGAAGAAATTGAAGCTATTGAGCGAATAGCTATTGACGCAATTCGGCCATAGCGTGGGTGTACCTAATGAAGTGGCCCATAGCATGGCTGCCTTTTTAGCATCGCCGGTAAAATGTGCGGACCAAACGATCAGGACTTTCGCATCTTGTGACACTGGAGCAACTTAAATCCGTCGATTGGTAAGTGTTTGTTTCGCATTAAATGTGGGTATCTAGTTTCAAATGTACATACAGCTGAGCGTAAATAGCATGTTAGCATCGATTAGCGTTGCATGTTAGCATCGATTAACTGGCAGTCATGCCGTGACCAAATATGTCTGATTAGCACATAAGTCAACAACATCAACAAAACTCACCTTTGTGATTTCGTTGACTTAATCGCAGGTTATCCATACATCTCTGTGCCATGTCTGCTTTGGCACCGCCGGTAAATAGCATGTTAGCATCGATTAGCGTAGCATGTTACCATCGATTAGCTGGCAGTCAACATCAACAAAACTCACCTTTGTGATTTCGTTGACTTTAAATGCATCTGCAGGTTATCCATACATTTCTGTGCCATGTCTGCCTTAGCACCGCCGGTAAATAGCATGTTAGGATCGATTAGCGTAGCATGTCAGCATCGATTAGCTGGCAGTCACGCTGCAACCAGTCTGATTAGCACATAAGTCAACATCAACAAAACTCACCTTTGTGATTTCGTTGACTTAATCGTTGCAAATGCATCTGCAGGTTAGCCATACATCTCTGTGCCATGTCTGTCTTAGCATCGCCGGTCAAATGTGAAGACACTTTGGTACATTCAAAGGGGGTCTGGCGGCAGATTTCTTGCCAGTGGTGCAACTTGAATTCCTCCCTGTTAGTGTCGTTACACCCTCCGACAACACACCGACGAGGCATGATGTCTCCAAGGTTCCAAAAAATAGTCGAAAAAACGGAAAATAACAGAGCTGACACCCGGTGTTTGTAATGTGTTGGAAATGAACATGGCGGGTGTGTTACCTCGCTGACGTCACGTTCTGACGTCATCGCTAAAAGACCGATAAACAGAAAGGCGTTTAATTTGACAAAATTCACCCATTTAGACTTCGGAAATCGGTTAAAAAAATACATGGTCTTTTTTCTGCGACATCAAGGTATATATTGACGCTTGCATAGGTTTGGTGATAATGTTCCCCTTTAACACGGACCTGTTGGACAGGAAAGGACAGAGCAGGCTGTACATCCTTAGGAGGCTGCGCTCCTTCAACATCTGTAAAAAACTCTTGTGGATGTACTACCAGTCCGTGGTTGCCAGTGTTTTGTACTACATGGTTGTGTCCTATGGGGGGCAGTACATCTAAGAAGGACAGCTCCAGACTGGAAAAACTGATCAGGCAGGCCGGTTCCACGATCGTAAAAAAACTGGACTCACAGGTGACGGTGGCAGAGAAGAGGACTGTGGAAAAACTAGTGAGCATCCTGGATGATGCCAGTCACCCTATGCATAGCGTTATCAGTAGCCAGAGGAGCCTGTTCAGTGCTAGACTGCTTCATCCCAAATCCGATCTCAATTCTATACACTGCTGCTGGAGTTTTAATTTTCCTGAGGGAACTCTTCTGAAGGAATCATTAAGTACTATAAATCTATCTCTCTAGACTTTAGCCGTCTTGGAAGAGAGGAATGGTCTTATATGATTGAAGTTTGACAGATAGTATTTAACGATATTTGGAATTTTTTTTAACATGCGCTTTGAATGATAAATTTGTGTCAAAGACCACTCCAAAATGTTTGAATTTTTCTAGAATATGAAGACTTTCTCCATTAACCGGTTGCTCGCCCTCTTCTGACTCACGAGAGAAGAACATGCAATACATACAGTCTTTTTAGTATTGAGGTGTAAACAAGATTTATTGAGCTAGTGAGATCATTATTGACATGGCTTTCTGTTGTATTTATTGTAAGGAACTTTACTTTACTAAAATGTATAATAATTCAGTTCCATTTCTTATTGTTGCACTTTCTTCAAAATAAAACATTTTAAACTATTTTAGGTTAGATTCAGGTGTACTGGAGAGGAGGCTACGCCCGATAGTCGAACCTTGGATTGAGAAGGAACAGTGTGGTTTTCGTCCTGGTCGTGGAACTGTGGACCAGCGCTATACTCTCGGCAGGGTTCCTGAGGGAGTTTGCCCAACCAGTCTACATGTGCTTTGTGGACTTGGAGAAGGCATTCGACCGTGTCCCTCGGGAAGTCCTGTGGGGAGTGCTCAGAGAGTATGGGGTATCGGACTGTCTTATTGTGGCAGTCCGCTCCCTGTACGATCAGTGCCAGAGCTTAGTCCGCATTGCCGGCAGTAAGTCGAACACATTTCCAGTGAAGGCTGTCCTTTGTCACCGATTCTGTTCATGACTTTTATGGACAGAATTTCTAGGCGCAGTCAAGGCGTTGAGGGGTTCCTGTTTGGTGACCGCAGGATTAGGTCTCTGCTTTTTGCAGATGATTTGGTCCTGATGGCTTCATCTGACCGGGATCTTCAGCTCTCACTGGATCGGTTTGCAGCCGAGTGTGAAGCGACCGGAATGAGAATCAGCACCTCCAAGTCCGAGTCCATGGTTCTCGCCCGGAAAAGGGTGGAGTCCCATCTCCGGGTTGGGGAGGAGACCCTGCCCCGAGTGGAGGAGTTCAATTACTTAGGAGTCTTGTTCACGAGTGGGGGAAGAGTGGATCGTGAGATCGACAGGCGGATCGGTGCAGCGTCTTCAGTAATGTGGACGTTGTACCGATCCATTGTGGTGAAGAAGGAGCTGAGCCGGAAGGCAAAGCTCTCAATTTACCGGTCGATCTACGTTCCCATCCTCACCTATAGTCATGACCTTTGGGTCATGACCGAAAGGATAAGATCACGGGTACACGTGGCCGAAATGAGTTTCCTCCGCCGTGTGGCGGGGCTCTCCCTTAGAGATAGGGTGAGAAGCTCTGCCATCCGGGAGGAACTCGAAGTAAAGCCGCTGCTCCTCCACATCGAGAGGAGCCAGATGAGGTGGTTTGGGCATCTGGTCAGGATGCCACCCGAACGCCTCCCTAGGGAGGTGTTTAGGGCACGTCCAACCGGTAGGAGGCCACGGGGAAGACCCAGGACACGTTGGGAAGACTATTTCTCCCGGCTGGCCTGGGAACGCCTCGGGATCCCCCGGGAAGAGCTAGACGAAGTGGCTGGGGAGAGGGAAGTCTGGGTTTCCCTGCTTAGGCTGTTGCCCCCGCGACCCGACCTCGGATAAGCGGAAGAAGATGGATGGATAAACTATTTTATACTACATTTCAACACAGGTACCAACCGAATCTCGAATATGGCCTACCGTTGTTCCTCATTTGTAGTTCACACCTAACAGACAGGGATTACATGATTGCTGGCTGCTTTCCAGTATTGTGAAATGCATGCGGTTAACTGGGCTAGTCAAGAATGTTAACAAGCAGTTCGCCGTTGTGAAGCCATCAAAAGTGTGTTATGTTGCTCGTGAATGAGGAAATGTTTTCAGACATAGGATCGCATTTCCAAAAAAACTTCCCTTTAACTTAACATGGCACATATTTCAAGCATCTCAGCAAAACCTCATTGGCGCACCTCTGAGGAAAAGCGATTTGGCGATGAAGGATTGACTGCGTCCTTGCGACAAAGCTTGCGTCTGTTCGGGATCGAGGAGTGGTCACACTTACAGGCAATCCCACTCACCTGTAAATAAACGATTATACGTCATTGAAAATTTCTCTTGGTCTTACGCTGGCGATGTTGAGTCAGATATTACATCAGAGCTCTGAGGGTCTTTGCTGCATTTGTCGTGCAAGCTAAAAGCTTTCTTGAGCTCCATTATCTGAGACCTCAGGCTGTCCTTCTCAGCCAGAATGGAGGCTATCTGGATCTGTGCTTCGTTTCGGGAGAGGAATGCCTGCAGAGACAGAGGTGCCATTTACTGAAATCATTCAAGCAATCATTAACTGCACTGAGGATGTCTTAAGATACAGTAGTCAATGATTTAATTGAGTCCCTCCAGAGCATACTTGCAAACCCTCACAATTTTTCCAGGAAACTCCCAAATTTCAGTGCCCCTCCCGAACATCTCCCAGGGCAACCAATCTCCCGAATTTCTCCAGATTTAGGGGGCATGCCTTAAAGCCACTGTCTTTAGCATCCTCTACAACAGGGGTCACCAACGCGGTGCCCGCGGGCACCAGGTCGCCCGTAAGGACCAGATGAGTCGCCCGCTGGCCTGCTCTAAAAATAGCTCAAATAGCAGCACTTACCAGTGAGCTGTCTCTATTTTTTTTTATTTTTTTTTATTTACTAGCAAGCTGGTCTCGCTTTGCTCGACATTTTTAATTCTAAGAGAGACAAAACTCAAATAGAATTTGAAAATCCAAGAACATATTTTAAAGAATTGCTCTTTACTTGTTTGAATAAATTCATTAATTTTTTTTACTTTGCTTCTTATAACTTTCAGAAAGAAAATTTTAGAGAAATAATACAACCTTAAAAATGATTTTAGGATTTTTAAACACAGATACCTTTTTACCTTTTAAATTCCTTCCTCTTCTTTCCTGACAATTTAAATCAATGTTCAAGTACATTTATTTTTTTATTTTAAAGAATAATAAATACATTTTAATTTAATTCTTCATTTTAGCTTCTGTTTTTTTCAACAAAGAATATTTGTGAAATATTTCTTCAAACTTATTATGATTAAAATTCAAAAAAATTATTTCAGCAAATCTAAAACATCTGTAGAATCAAAATAAAATCTTATTTCTGTCAGGCTTTCCCCTGACAGTTTGTCTATGTTTTAGTTTTTTCCTCTGCATTTGTCTGTTTCTTCTGTGTTTAGTATCTCCTGTCTTTAGTTCCTGTCTAGTGCTCTTATTTTGTCAGCTTCCTGTCTTGTGCCCTGAGTGCTGTGTTCCTCCTCAGCTGCAGCTGATTGGCACCTGTTGCCAATCAGCCCGCTCCTAATTGTACCTGCTTTGTCTTGTGTCAGTTGCTGGATCATTGTATTGTCGTTGCCACATGTCAGTCATGTCGTGCTACCTGTCGTGTCGTTTTGTTACAGCTACTACCTGTCGTGTTACATTTTTTCCTGGTCGTCGTAGCGGTAAGCTGTTTCTGTTAGCATTAGCCATTTGCAGTTTTTCCTGTGTGCTAGCCTTCTAGCTTCCACGTTAGGTCCTTTTTTGTTTCTTGCTAGCTTCTATGCTAAAGACCCTTAGTTTGTCATTCCGCCCATCTGCGCGCTTTTTGTTGGTCCTTGTTCTATTTATTTAAATTAAATCATGTTTTCCCATTCAATGCCTGCCTCCATCTCTGCATATTTGGGTTCGACAACAAATAACTCTGACAATTTCAAAGTCTTTTGAATTTCTTTTAAAAAAAAATTCTGGAGAATCTAGAAGAAATAATGATTTGTCTTTGTTAGAAATATAGCTTGGTCCAATTTGTTATATATTCTAACAAAGTGCAGATTGGATTTTAACCTATTTAAAACATGTCATAAAAATTCTAAAATTAATCTTAATCAGGAAAAATTACAAATTATGTTCCATAAATTCTTTTTTTTAAATTTTTTCTAAAAGATTCAAATTAGCTAGTTTTTCTCTTCTTTTTTTCGGTTGAATTTCGAATTTTAAAGAGTGGAAATTGAAGATAAAATATGTTTCAAAATGTAATTTTAATTTTTTTGCCTGTTTTCTCCTCTTTTAAACCGTTCAATTAAGTGTTTTTTTTTCATCTTTTTGTTCTCTACAAAAAACCTTCCGTAAAAGGAAAAAATAATGTACGACGGAATGACAGACAGAAATACCCATTTTTTTATATATAAAGATTTTTTTATCAAAGGTAAATTGAGCAAATTGGCTATTTCTGGCAATTTATTTAGGTGTGTATAAAACTGGTAGCCCTTAGCATTAATCAGTACCCAAGAAGTAGCTCTTGGTTTCAAAAAGGTTGGTGACCCCTGCTCTACAACCTCTACCAGTCACATGATATATGTAGCTTTTACACACAGACAAGTGAATGCCATGAATACCTGGCCAACAGCCATACAGGTCACACTGAGGGTGGCCGTATAACAACTTTGACACTGTTGCAAATATGGGTCACACTGTGAACCCACACCAATCAAAAATGACAAACACAAATCGGGAGAACATCCGCACTGTAACACAACATAAACACAACAGAAGTGAAGTGAATTATATTTATATAGCGCTTTTTCTCTCGTGACTCAAAGCGCTTTACATAGTGAAACCCAATATCTAATTTTTACATTCAAACCAGTGTGGGTGGCACTGGGAGCAGGTGGGTAAAGTGTCTTGCCCAAGGACACAACGGCAGTAACTAGGATGGCGGAAGCGGGGATCGAACCTGCAACCCTCAGGTTGCTGGCACGGCCACTCTACTAACCGAGCTATACAAATACCCAAAACCCCGTGCAGCACAAACTCTTCCGGTATGCTACAATATACAACCCCCCCCCCCCCCCCCCCACCCCGCTAACACCAAACCCCGCCCCCACCAGTATCCAATCACGGCGTAAGGCCAGCTAGAAGGCCTTACTAACTCGTGATCTGATTGCCTGTGGCACTTATCTATCAACTGTTTGTGTCCGCCTGCATAGTTGATTCTGAAAACCGTTTCCTCTTCTGTACTTTTTAGAAGTCAAACAATCCAGGTAATGGGGACTCACTCCAAAATATCCCCGAATTTGTACTTTTAAGGGTTTTTATTGAACGTTTGATATCCACTCACTCTGGTGAGTCTGCCATTTGAATTATTTTAGATAGAACTGCCGCTTTAGACACAGTAAATCTCTAGTCGGTGGCTTGTGGGTTTAAGAGGCAAACCCTTAAACTGGTTCAAGTCATGTCTGACAAACAGCTATTTTAAAATCTGAATCGATGACTTCCGCCTGTGCTCCGTGTGTCCGGGGCTCGATTCTTGAATCTGTTGTGTTCTAATTTCACATCCTACTTATGGAACACATTTCAAAAGATACAATAAATCATATCCTCTTCATGCTTATGACACACAGTCTATCCGGAAAGTATTCACAGCGCTTTACTTCTTCCACATTTTGTTATGTTACAGCCTTATTCCATAAATTGGGCCGTTTCATGCATTCCACTTTGCCCACTTTTCTTTGCAGCATCTCTCAAGCTCATCAGATTGGATGGGAAGTGTTGGTTTTCCTCCGGGATGTCTCTGTAAATTGCTGCATTCATCTTGCCATCTAACCTGACACGTCTCCCAGTTCCTGCCGCTGTGAAACAATCCCACAGCATGATGCTGCCACCAATATGCTTCATTGTAGGTACGGTATTGGTCTGGTTATGAACGGTGCATGGTTTCATCCAAACAGTACGCCTGGCATTCACGCCAAAGAGTTCAATCTTTGTCCCCTTTTTGTTAATCAATTCCGCCTGGCCACTATACCATACAGGTCTGATAGGTAGATTGATGCATTAATCTTCTGTAATTCCATTGTGTACGATAGGAGGAGACGGGAGGGGTTATCTATTGTCATCCAAGACTTGCCCAAGCTCGATCCAGGACCAGCCCAACCCCAAGGCATCTTTTTCTTTTGTGTTAATGTGAGCGAAAACAATGGCTGTTTACAACCCCCCCCCCCCGTTCCTTTAGAAACAGCTGTTGTTATGTAATTAGGGAAAGTCCAAATAAAAAGAGGTGGCAAACAATCTTTTGCCAGAGCGTGCTGAGACACTGTACAAGGGAACAGTATCCAGGCGTCTCTCCTCAAATTGAGCCAAATTGAATTCGGTCTCTGTTTATTTCCTTGCCTCTTGTCTGTTTCAATAAATGTCATCGATGTTTAAACCTGACATAGCTAAAGACATATTTTGGTAATCACTTTATACTTTAAGTTCTTCATCAGGTACACAGCTACTCCCCCCTCCGTTTTTATTGATTCTTTCTTTTAAAGGTTCGAGACGTTCATCATAATTGTTCTTCTTTGTACTTTGTGAACACTAGCAGTTTGAAAAGTTTCTTGAACTGAATCATAATGGTGCTCTGTTTGATTTCCTTGCTTAATCCATTCCATAAACAAATTCCGCAAACAGACATTCTAAAGGTCTTAAGTGTTGTACGTGCATACAAATGTTTTAAATTAGATTCTCCTCTAAGGTTATATTTCTCCACTTTTGTTGAAAATAATTATTGTGCATTATAGTTTGCTTTGTACATAATTTTATCTGTTTATATAGTTAATTTCTTATGTTATTATTTGTACTATCTTCTGTGTGTTCTCTCCTAAACAAAATACAGTCGCATCATCTGCAACTAATACTAACTTTAAGTCCTTTGTAATTTCACAAATGTCTTTTATAAAAAGATTGAACAATTTTGGTCCAGGTATTGATCCCTGAGGTACGCCACAAAATATTTTCAGCTCTGTGGAAGGGTGTTCTCCTATCTGCACGTATTGCTTCCTTTTGGTTAAATAGCCTCATACCCAGTCCAAGACCAACCTTCTGATTCCATACCAATCACATTTGACGTTGAGATGTTGGCTCTGTATTGGTTGTCTGTGAGTATTTTGTTTTTATTTATGAATTTGTCTAATCTTTTGTGAAACAGTTTTTCAATGTTTTTTTTTAATTGTGAAAGTAGATTGTGTTTTGTCTCTGGTCTTCTGGTCTTATAAACTGGTATGATTTTTGTTATTTTCATTTTGAATTTGCTTGTTTGAAATGATAGGTTGCTGATACATGTTAAAGGTTCTCATTTTTTCAAGGTGGTTGATGTTTTTTTTCCCTAAGTTGTTTCAATGGACAATGTTGTCATAATACATCATGAACGTATTAAAATACTTAGCATTTGCATCATCTGTATCATTTTCACTGCAGACATTGTCCCAACTTTGATCTCTCAGATCATTCTTGAAAGCTGTCATACTTTGTTCTGTACATGATTCTATGAAATGGGTTTTTGTCATCAATTATCCTCTTCATTTAGTTTCCATCATAGAAAATGAAAAGTCTATGACAACTGATGTTGGATATCACCAGACCACTATTGGTATTATTATCATCAAAACCATATTAAAAATGTTATAAATAAGTGTGGCGCTGTGTCCTGAGATGTTGCTTGGTCTTGTGATTTTAGGATGTAAACCCAGGCTCTACATTGTGTCCATAAAGTCATCTATGGGCTATGGTTTGTTCGGGTTCAAGAAGTCAATGTTGAAGTCTCCATGTAAGAAAGTTATTTTTTGACTGATTTCAGTAAAAATTGCCTTAATCCAATTCTCAAACTTATTAATGTATGACTTTGGTGATCTACTGTATATACGCAGCTAATTAATATGTTCTTGCTTTGTTCATGACATATCTCAATGTTGAGGGATCAGACAAAGAGCATCTCGAAGACCTCTGAAAAATACAAACAAAAGAGCCAGATTTCCCTTGCCCGGATGCGGGTACCAGGGCCGTGGGTGGGGCCAGGCCAGGCACAGCTCAAAGAGGCAACATGGGTCCCCCCTCTAATGGGCTCACGACCCATAGCAGGGGCCATAGAGGTCGGGTGCAATGTGCAATGGGACGGTGTGCCGCAGTGGGAGACTGGCCGTGCGCAACCCGAGGGTCCCTGGTTCAATTTCCACCTAGTACCAACCTCGTCACGTCCGTTGTGTCCTGAGCAAGACACATCACCCTTGCTCCAGATGGGTGCTGGTTAGCGCCTCGCACGGCAGCTCCCTCCATCAGTGTGAATGTGTGTGTGAATGGATAAATGTGGAAGTAGTGTCAAAGCGCTTTGAGTACCTTGAAGGTAGAAAAGCGCTATACAAGTACAACCCATTTATTATATAATGTGAGCTGGGCGGCAGCCGAAGGCAGGGCACTTGGCGGTCCAATCCTCGGCTCTTGGGACGTGAAACGTCACCTCGCTGGGAAGGAAGGAGCCTGACCTAGTGCACGAGGTGGAGAAGTTCCGGCTAGATACAGTTGGACTCACTTCGATGCACAGCAAGGGCTTTGGAACCAGTTCTCTCGAGAGGGGCTGGATTCTCTTCCACTCTGGCGTTGCCAGCAGTGCGAGGCGACAGGCTGGGTTGGCAATTTGTGTTGCCCCCCGGCTCAAAGCCTGCACCTTGGAGTTCAACCCAGTGGATGACAGGTTGGCTTCCCTCCGCCTTCAGGTGGGGGGGACGGGTCCTGACTGTTGTTTGCCAAACGGCAGCTCAGAGTACCCACTCTTTTTGGATTTACTCAAGGGAGTACTGGAGAGTGCGCCCCTGGGTGATTCCCTCGTTCTACTGGGGAACTTCAACGCTCATATTGACAACGACAGTGAAACCTGGAGAGGCGGGATTGGGAAGAATGGCCGCCTGGATTTGAACCCGAGTGGTGTTTTGTTATTGGAGTTTTGTGCTCGTCCATAACAAACACCATGTTCAAACATAAGGGTGTCCATATGTGCACTTGGCACCAGGACACCCTAGGCAGCAGTTCGATGAACCACTTTGCAGTTGTGTCATCGAATTTGCAGGTGAAGAGAGGGGCAGAGCTTTTTACCGATCACCACCTGGTGGTGAGTTGGCTCCAATGGTGGGGGAGGATGCCGGACAGACCTGGCAGGCCCAGATGCATTGTGAGGGTCTGCTGGGAATGCCTAGCAGAGTCTCCTGTCAGAGAAAGTTTCAATTCCTGCCTCCGGAAGAACTTTGAACATGTCACGAGGGAGGCGCTGGACATTGAGTCCGAGTGGACAATATTCTGTACCTCTATTGTCAAGGTGGCCGATTTGAGCTGTGGCCGCAAGGTGGTTGGTGGCCGTCGTGGCGGTAATCCTAGAACCCGCTGGTGGACACCAGCCGTGAGGGATGCCATCAAGCTAAAGAAAGAGTCCTATCGGGTTCTTTTGGCTCATAGGATTCTGGAGGCAGCAGACAGGTATCAACAGACCAAGCGGTGTGTGGCTTTAGCGGTCACGGAGGGAAAAACTCGGACATGGGAGGACTTCGGGTAAGCCATGGAAAACAACTTCCAGATGGCTTCAAAGCGATTCTGGACCACCATTTGTCACCTCAGGAAGAGGAAGCAGTGCACTGTCAACACCGTGTATTGTGGGGATGGTGTTCTGCTGACCTCGACTATGAATGTTGTGGATGGGTGGAGAGAATATTTCGAAGACCTCCTTAATGCTACCAACACATCTTCCTATGAGGAAGAAGTGCCTGGGGAATCTGTGGTGGACTCTCCTATTTCTGGGACTGAGGTTGCTGAGGTAGTTAAACAAACTCCTCGGTGGCAAGGCCCTGGGGGTGGATGAGATCCGCCCGGAGTTCCTTAAGGCTCTGGATGCTGTGGGGCTGTCTTGGTTGACACGACTCTGCAACATCGCGTGGACCTCGGGGGTGGTACCTCTCAGACCAGGGTGGTGGTTCCTCTCTTTAAGAAGGGGAACCGGAGGGTGTTTTCCAATTATCGTGGGATCACACTCCTCAGCCTTCCCGGTAAGGTCTGTGCAGGTGTACTGGCGAGCCCGACAAAATTAGATCCCTGCTTATTAACAACGGGTGTGGAAAGGATGCCAATCAGCAGCAGGTGAGGGGATAACTGCCTATAAGGAGACAAGCAGGACATTTAACCAAAATAAGAGCTCTGAAATAAACACAAACAGAAATGAAGGGACAGATCGTCAAACTATCCTTTTTTCTGAGATAATCACTTTGAAGGGTTCTTTTAAAAATTCAAAATGTCAAAAAATGCTTCACATTGTTGTCATTTGAATCCAAACTTCTGCTGTTAAAATGAAAAATAGTTAGATTTTTATTTTAATGTTTCCGTTTTATTGTTCATCTGCATATTAAAAACAATTATTCTTGGTATGAAATAGAAACATTTTCTTCTGGTTCTATATCCGAATCTAATTCTGGACCATTATGATCTATGTTGCTGAAGGTTTTCAGTTCCATACATTCCTGTTCACCAATCATTTATGTTGCCCTATGGACGTCTATAAGTGTAGACGAATGTGCACCAGAGTACAGATCTTTTTGTTCGGTAATCCCTTGGAGTGTTGTAATTTTGTAGTTGAATGTCGATGTATGTTTTCCTACTGACTTCATGATTGTTGCATTTTTTGTGGTTGCTTTAGGAGTTTCAATGTTTGTCCAGATCCTTGATGTCTTTGACAAATAGTACTCTTGTGTCTGGACCCCCAATTAGTTTGATGTAGATTTTGCAGTTGGCACTTGAGGTTCCCTGATATATGTATATATATTCACCCAGTCCCTCTCCCAGGCCGTCATCCCATCATGCCTGAAGACCTCCACAATAATCCCGGTGCCGAAGAAGAACTCTGTCAGATGTCTGAATGACTACCGTCCAGTTGCACTTACACCTATAGCTATGAAGTGCTTCGAGAAGCTGGTACGGACCCATATCACCTCAGTCCTCCCTCCAGAGCTAGACCCACACCAGTTTGCCTACAGAGCCAACAGGTCCACAGAGGACGCTATCGCCACAGCCCTACACTCCTCCCTGGGTCACCTGGAGACGGGGGGGAGCTACGTGCGGCTGCTTTTTGTGGATTATAGTTCGGCATTTAACACCATTATTCCTGATAGACTGGTGTCCAAACTGTCAGACCTGGGTCTCTCGAACTCCATCTGCATGTGGATTAAGGACTTCTTATCCAACCGCCCCCAGAGGGTGCAGTTGGGTCGCCACATGTCATCAAGCCTGCACCTCAGTACCGGCTCTCCACAAGGCTGCGTGCTGAGCCCCCTTTTCTACTCCATCTACACATACGACTGCACACCTGCCCACTCCAGCAACTCCATCATCAAATTTGCGGATGACACCACCGTAGTGGGGCTCATCTCGGAGGGAGACGAGGCTGCATATCGGGATGAGGTGGAGAAGCTGTCGGATTGGTGCAAAGTCAACAACCTGGCCCTGAACACCTCCAAGACCAAGGAACTGGTCATAGACTTCAGGAGGGAAAAAAACGGACATCCTGCCCCTGATCATCAGTGGTGACTGTGTGGAGAGGGTCTCCGACTTCCGCTCCCTGGGAGTCCACCTGGCCGACGACCTATCCTGGAGCACCAACACCACGGCTACCATCAAGAAGGCACACCAGAGACTGCACTTCCTGAGAATACTCAGGAACAACCACCTCTCACAGGAACTGCTGGTGTCCTTCTACCGGTGCTCCATTGAGAGCATCCTGACCTACTGCATCTGCGTGTGGTTCAGCAGCTGCACGGCCGCAGAGAGAACGGCGCTCCAGAGAGTCATAAAGACCACCCAGAAGTTAATCGGATTCCCCCTCCCCCCCCCTGGCTGACCTGTACAGCTCCCGCTGTCTCAGGAAAGCACAGAGCATCCTGAAAGACCCATTCCACCCCGGGCACAGCCACCTGGAACTGCTACCCTCAGGCAGACGCTACAGGGTGCTAAAAGCGAGCACCAATAGACTAAAAAATAGCTTTTACCCAAGAGCCATAGTAGCATTAAACAGGCACTGAGTCAGCACAATATGTCCATCATGTCCTCATGTGTAATGTTTAAATGTTTTTTCTATTTTTTCGGACTACAATGTGAAATAATGTTTTATGTATGTGTGTATATGTATTCATATGCATGCAGATATGCATCTGTGTGGATACATATACATATACATAGATACATCTGTCATCTCTATCTTTTTTTTTACTATTTATACTACCATATTGTATATGCACCTTAGGAGGAGCTGCTCCAATTTCGTTGTTCTTTGAACCTGTTCATTGCAATAATGACAATAAAACTCTATTCTATTCTATTCTATTCTTCTATTCTATATGTCCACCGTTATCTTTCTTGGAGATTTCAGCATTGCGTTCAGTTCACATGTACACATGTGCGCCTTTCAGCTTTTTTCCCCTGTGTCAGCAATGCCATTTTGGATTTTTTGTTGGGGAACTTAACAATGGTGACTGGCGTGGTGTTGTTGCGTCTTCTATTCAGTGAAATAAACGCATCAATGGTGTCAATATTGACATCAATTCCCTTTGATTGCAGAAAGTTAAATGATAAATGGGTTGTACTTGTATAGCGCTTTTCTACCTTCAAGGTACTCAAAGCGCTTTGACACTACTTCCACATTTACCCATTCACACACACATTCACACACTGATGGAGGGAGCTGACCACTTGTTGCTCCGTTGAAGTGTTCTTGTGATCTGGTTCTCTTCTGTTGTCAACTGCTCTTGCATTGGATCAAGGATCGATGCGTCGCCCTGTGTAAACCGATTCATTTCCTCTTTGATGTTTTCCAAAATACTGATATTCCCCAGATTGGTGACGTCTTCATGTTGTCTGGCATTGAGCTTTTGTCTCAATGCAGCCATCTCCTCCCAATGGGACACTGCTGTTGTCCCAATGGATGTTGGCATTCTACTGTTTCATTCTCCTCTTTCAGCTTCTCCAGTCTTCTTTTTAATGCTGTATTGTATTCACTGAAAACCTTAACTTCTTCTCTGAACTTTCGAAATTCCATCCTATCATCCCAAGATTATTTGGGCTGTCTGAAAATCTGTTCTCGGAGATCTGTAACATCCCTTTGTACACCACTGACAATCTGTTCATGAAGATTGTTGACATTGCTTTGTACCTCATCAACATCGTTTTGTAGAGTTACTATTAAAGATTATACCTCTAGTAACTTGATCCCAAAGACTTTAAATACCATATTGTGGTTTTATTGTTACTTACTTACAAGTAAACTTCCCTAATAAGTGTGCAGAGTGTGTTTCATTATAAATTCATTTGTATTTATGTATTTTTTTCATTTTATACAATTTTTTTTTGTAAATTCTGCAGTTTGGCGCCCATTCCAGGAGATTGTGCCTCAGGCAGGAACCTAAGCCGGTTTTCCTCCAACCTGATGGAGCTTGAAAGGTGCTGCAAAAAGGAATGGGCTGAAACTGCATAAAGATAGGTGTGCCAAGCATTGCATTCAAAAAATACTTGAGGATGTAATTGCTGCCAAAGGTGCATCGACAAAGTATAGAGCAAGGGCTGTGAATACTTATGTAAATAAACCTTATCACAGTGTCATTGTTATCATTATTGTGCACCTCAGTATTTCTGACCTTGTAAAAATCTACACCCGTACACGGTCTCTGAGGTCTGCTGATTAATCTCTTCTTGTCGTCCTCACTACTCAATTCAAATCCAAAGGGAATCATGCTTTCTCTATGGTTGCTTCAAAGCTTTGGAACGATCTACCTCTTTTAAGACTTTTAATCACGTCTTAAACCAGCACGAGAGTCCGATAAATCAATACATCACACTTTATTTATGTACCTCTTAATCACAAGCGCATGAAAGGTGTTCAGAAACCACAACAACATCCCCTTATCTATTCTCAAGGCATTCAATCGTTCGCAACTGGACTGTTCGGTTTTGTCTTAGAAGACTTTCACCTCTCCCCCAAGTAGACTTAATCAGTTCATGCTCATAGACTTAGATTGCTCATATCTAGTCTTCGACTTAGAATAGTCAGAGCTAGTCTAGCAGCTGGTGCCAAAACCCCAACTATTTTTACTACAATGCAATGAAGGTGTGCCTGGGAAAAGACGGATCCGCCCTATTGTGGTGGGAAAAAAAAGATCTACTGTTCTGTCAATGACAGACACAAACATATTGTCATTCCATTTGTATCTATCTGAGAAACTCAGAGGATTTTTTAACCAACACAACATCCCAGTACACCTGATACCAACACCCTGAGACAGAGACTAGTGAATCCTAAAGACCGGACACCCCACACCCACAAAAACAATCTGGCGTATGCTATCCAGTGTAATGATGTATGCACTGATTCATATATTGGTGAAACAAAACAACCATTAAGCCGATGAATGGCACAGCATAGACGGGCAAACTCTTCAGGCCAAGACTCAGCTGTCTACCTGCACCTTAAGGAGAAACAGCACTCCTTAGAGAACAAAAATGTAAAGATTCTGGACAGGGAGGACGGGTGGTAAGAAAGAGCAGTGAGGGAAAGCTATCCATGTCAAGATTGAAAAACCCTTCCTGGACAGAGGAGGTGGTATGCGACACCACCTGTATACCACATACAAATCTGTCCTTTCAACCATTCCTAAAATACTGCAATTTAGCCTCCAACTAATAACAGGAGTTAGAAACATTCTGGTACCAGAACGGGACCAGTATGCCATTTGTGCCATGTGTTTACAATTGACTGGAATGCTTACGCTGGGGATTCCGACTATTTTGGACTACTAGTAGTCGATCCACAGTGATAACGAAGGTAGATTACACTTCAACGACTGTCGTTGCCTTTGACAGTAGGATTGTTCGTTTGCATCAAAGGTTTATTTTTCCACTAGGATAGGGCAAAAGCAATCTTGCCCAGAAGTACCCTCCTGGTTTTGGAATCTTACTAACAGGGGTTTTGGCAACAACGGCTAGAATAGATCTGAGCAATCTAAGTCTATGGGCACAAACTGATGAAGCCTACTCGGATGAGGGACTGAATGTCTTCTAAGATAAACCAAACAGTCCAGTTGCAATCGATAGAATGCTCTGAGCAGACAATGGCCTGGATGAATGAGAACATTCATGGACACTAAATCTACCCTAAATGTAATGTTAAATGTAAACATAAATGTTGAATCCAAATGTAAATGATCAATCTAAATCTAAATGTTCAATCCAAATCTAAATAATAAATGTAAATCTAAATGTTCAAATCCTAAATATATATCTAAATGTAAGCATGCTATGTTAAACCTAAACCTAAATGATGAATCTAAATCTTGAATCTAAATGTGAGCGCTACATGTTAAATCAAAACCTGAATGCTGAATCTAAATATAAATGTTAAATCTAAATCTTAAATCCAAATATTTAATATAAATCTTAATGTTAGATCTAAACCATAATGTTAAATGTAAATCTTAAATCCAAACCTAAACTCAAATGGTTTGTACTTGTATAACGCTTTTCTACCTTCAAGGTACTCAAAGCGCTTTGACACTACTTCCACGTTCGCCCATTCACACACACATTCACACACTGATGGAGGGAGCTGCCAAGCAAGGCGCTAACCAGCACCCATCAGGAGCAAGGGTGAAGTGTCTTGCTCAGGACACAACGGACATGACGAGGTTGGTACTAGGTGGGGATTGAACCAGGGACCCTCGGGTTGCGCACGGCCACTCTCCCCCTGCGCCACGCCGTGCCGAAACTTAAATCCAAATGTTTTTAATTTAAATCTTAAATCTAAACCTACATGCTAAATTTAAAATCTAGATTTTAAATCTAAATATTAAAACTAAATCTTAAATCCATATCTTAAATCTAAATGAGAGCACTGAATGTTAAATCCAAACCTAAACTTAAATCCAAACATTTAATGTACATTTTTAATCTAAACCTAAATGTTATATCTAAATTTAGATTTTAAATCTAAATGTTAAAAATAAATCTTAAATTAAAATCTTAAATCTAAATGAGAACAGTGAATGTTAAATCCAAACCTACATTTCAAATCTAAATCTTAAATCTACATCTAAATGTGGGCGCTAAAAATCTCGCCAGGTGTAAAGATAGATAATTCAATGCCGCAAAGACAGGCCCACATCTCTGCCTCTCAGCGCACAACAAACATAATCTGACTCTCGCCAGATCCTTGTATTTGACTGAGCTCCACACAAAGATCTGGGACTTCTGAATGGGAGATGTATTTCAGAAGGCGGGGCCTTGTAGAAAAAAAAAAAAAAAATCATTGTATGTGATAACTTGTCCGTTATCTTGAATGACGTGCCACTTCAACCACTCACATCAAAATCAACCCGTGATGCTGATGAGAGCCATGCTGGGAAGTCCAAAACAGAACAGCCGACATATTGGATAACGACAGAGCAAAAATATAGAGAACTTTTACTGAAACAACGCAGTCATGTCAGTAGACGATCGATGTTGTTTGTGCAAAGAAAATAAGTCAGCACACGACTACGTGAATCACACAGTCGCTTCAACGCAATGTCAGATCTATGAAATCCCGCCTGGCTATCCTGAAAGGTTCATTATTTCTTGCTATCTTGAAAGAGTTTGCATTGCCTCCGAGCCCAGATCCTGGTGTGGAGCTCAGCGAACTACAAGGATCTGGCCAAGTTACAACAAACACTATTACATATTTCTTACTGCGAAAGAAGGAAACAAAACAGATGGTTAATGACAAATTAGTGCCAATAAAGTTCCATGTTGTTAAAAATGTTAGCTTCAACCGTGTAAGAGTGTTGCATAGACATATCTGAAAACAAGACGCTCGAACTGATCACTTCTGTCTGAAATTGTTTCCCTGGCTTCGAGACTCTCTCGAAGGAAAGTGTGGCGAAGACACAACAAACTCCCTTCTTGTCTCTCATGGACCTGTTGACTTTGGATGAGCGACTGCACGATATCAAGGCCGAGGAACACACAAACATGCATCCACAAAAATATATGCCACACAAACATACCCCACACCCCCCAATCCAACGCCCTCGACGCAAATCCCATAGGGTTGATGAAAGGATGGTCAGCGCCTGAGAGCTGCGGCCTAACACCATGACCCCGCACTCCCTTCCATTTGTTGCTAGATATCTCGAGAAGTATGTTGTAATATGTATTTGTGCTTTTTTTCCCCACTCCAGACTATGCCCCCTTAGGAGCTCAGTCAAGATTGTATTTTTTTACTCATCCTTCCCCAGCGTTTTACTTTTTCCCCCGTCTTTTACGGGGCGCCTTGTGGCGACCCATCAGCGTTCCTGTTCTGTAACCCTGTACACTGACTGTTTGTCTAATCTTGAACGGGTTTGTGCTCAAAACAAAGTTTTGTTGTACTTGTGCAATGACAATAAAGACCTATCCTATCCTGCGTTTGAAGAGTAACGGAATTGATAATTACACCGAGGCCGTCAGGCATGAATACACCTATTTCTATTTCCATGTGTCTTTCACCATTTTGCCGCGCTGTCACATATGAACATTACATTGCTGTAAACAATGCGATCACAGTATATCCGGTAGAGTCTTGATACCAATCCCTGACTCAGCCACGGACAAAATAAGTAATAGGTCTCTGCGTTTTTGTAAGTTTTCATCTGTTTTGCTGTGGAGAATAACGTCTGGAGCACCAGATAGTTCGAGATGTCTGGGAACGCGACCGACGAATCACTTGGAAAAACTCTTTTTGATAACATATACGGAACATTTTAATGGTAAAACCTAGCCCCCTTTACGTACTCAGATAGTTTGCACAGGGTTTGGTACACGGTAGCCATATTGGTTTGGTAAACCAGTCAGAAAAAGTCACTTGACTGAATGCAACCTATACTTTGTTTGATTGGCTGAGACGAATCGCAGGGTCTTTCTGTACACTGCAAAGTGAGGCTTGTGGTGTCCGTTTTATATTATGTTCCCAATCATAGTTCATTGCAATACAAAGGCCTACATTGTTTTCCCTTTCTTACTTGGTCTCTTTCGGTTTGCAACTCTCTCATCTGGTTCTGGATCACAGTGCTCTTCTGTTGGTGCATGTTACAGTCCAGGGTCAGCTGATGCACTTGGACGGTCACACTTTCACTCTGATCCAGAAGCTAAACAACAATACACCAAAATGATCAATGTAGCACGGGAGAGTGTGTACACAAAATAGGATGTCAACATTCAAGCACAGTTGACCACTCACAGAAACCACAATCATATACAAACGTTTGTAGAACTGGGCAACAAAGGTGTTGGCACAACCATTCTTCAAACCATACTCAGTCAAGCAGGAGTACACGGTTTATTTTAAGGTCCATCCATCCGTCCGTTTTCTTCCACTTATCCGACGTCGGGTAGCCGGGGCAGCAGCCGGACGAGAGAAGCGCAGACTTCCCTCTCCCCAGCCACTTTGTCCAGCTCCTCCCAGGGGTTCCTGAGGTGTTCCCAGGCTAGCCGTGAGACATTGTCTTCCCAGCATTTCCTGGGTCTTCCCAGTCGGACGTGCCCTAAACACCTCCCTAGGGAGGCGTTCGGGTGGCATCCTGAGCAGATGTCCGAACCACCTCATCTGGCTCCTCTCCATGTGGAGGAGTAGCGGCTTTACTCTGAGTTCCTCCTAGATGACAGAGCTTCTCACCCTATCTCTAAGGGAGAGACTCGTCACCCGGCGGAGGAAACTCATTTTGGCCACTTGTACCCGTGATCTTGTCCTTTCAGTCAGAACCCAAAGCTCATGACCATAGGTGAGGATGGGATCGTAGATCGACCGGTAAAATGACAGCTTTGTCTCCCGGCTCAGCTTCTTCTTCACCATAACGGATTAATACAGCGTCCGCATTACTGAAGACGCCTGTCGGTCTCACGATCCACTCTTCCCTCACTCGTGAACAAGACTCCAAGGTATTTGAACTCCTCCTTGGGGCAGGGTCTCTTCCCCAACCCGGAGATGGCACTCCACCCTATTTGCTACAGTAAACATTGGGGCGGTATAGCTCAGTTGGTAAAGCGGCCATGCCAGCAACTTGAGGGTTGCAGGTTCGATCCCCACTTCCGCCATCCTAGTCACTGCCGTTGTGTCCTTGGGCAAGACACTTTACCCACCTGCTCCCAGTGCCACTCACACTGGTTTAAATGTAACTTATATATTGGGTTTTACTATGTAAAGCGCTTTGAGTCACTAGAGAAAAAGCGCTGTATAAATATAATTCACTTCACTTTACTAATACAGTTATGCTGCCACTGGCACCAGGGACATCTCTAGGATTACTTCTCTCTCGGGGCTATGCCAACCGAACGCCTCCCTAGGGTGTTTAGGGCACGTCAGACCGGTAGGAGGCCACGGGGAAGACCCAGGACACACTGGGAAGACTTTGTCTCTCGGCTGGCCCGGGAATGCCTCGGCATCCCCCGGGAAGAGCTGGACCAAATTGCTGGGGAGAGAAAAGTCTCGGCTTCCCTGCTTAGGCTGCTGAACACCGTGACCCGACCTTGGATAAGCGGAAGAAGATGGATGGATGGATGCATGTAGCAAATAGTCCGGAGCAGATAAGGTATGTACGATCGTTTTCTTCAAAATACGATCATTTTAAGCTTCTGGTACGGTAATTTGTCACTTCCCATCTGATCAGCCTGCTCAGAGGATTTGCATTGTAAGGACGTTGTATAGTTCTCGCTCTAGACCAGGGGTGTCAAATCTAAGGCCTGCGAGCCTGAAAAGGTTTCATCCGGCCCGCAGGAAGAGTTTGCTAAGTATAAAAATGAACCGAAATTATTGAAGGAAAGAAACATCTGTTATAAATGTGTCCACTAGATGTCGCAACAGCAATTCTTATTTGTAAAAGAGCGACATACAGTATGTACAAAATAAACCAGACAATGTTAGTATATCAGTCCCGGAAAATGAGCAAACAAGATAAATAACATCCGGTAATTTGATTTTGCTATTATCTTTTTATCCCCTTCCCCGTGGGACTTGACTGGGTGTGTTATGGACATTTTGGGCATCCCGGAACTTGCACGGCTGGCGGCGGGACTTGTTGGACTTATGCCAACTTTTCCAAATTACCTCCAGGGTTCCAGTCCCACAAGTCCCGCCGCCGGCCGCATAAGTCCCGGGGTGCAAAAAATTTCCAAAACGCATCCAACAAAATCCCACTTGAAGTGGGGGAGAAAAGTGAGAAAAGTCGTCAAAAGTCCCCAGAAATGTCCAGAATACCTACCCAGGTTGGAGTGCCACAAGTACTGCCACCTGCCGCGCAAGTCCCGGGATGCCCATAATATCCATAACACACCCAGTCGAGTCCCACGGGGTGGGGGGATAAAAGTTGGCAAAAGTCCCAAAAATGTTCAAAATACCTACCCAAGATGGAGTCCCACATGGAGTGGCACAAGTCTTAAGACCGGGTGTGATTTTTTAAAATTTTACCGACTTTTTTCATTTTTCTCCCCGCCTTCCCGTTGGACTTTGCTGGGCGCATATTAGGAAATTTTGGGCATCCCGGCCGGCGGTAGGACTTGCACGGCCTTCGGCGTAACATGTGGGGCTTGAACCTGGGTAGGTATTTTGAACATTTTTGGGACTTTTACCGACTTTTCCAACTTTTATCTCCCCCCACCCTTCCCCGTGGGACTCGGCTGGGTGCGTCACTATACACAGCGATTTTAAACTAGACAAACAAGTCAATGGCGTTTTAAAATCGTGTTTTTATCACCTTCGTCTTTTAGTAAAGGTTAAACCGTTTTTATCTTTTAACCTTTTTGAACAAGTCGTGAATGCTTTTATTTCAAGTCGCCTGGACTACTGCAATGCACTTTATGCTGGCATTAGCCAAAAAGCTCTCTCCCGGTTGCAGTTAGTCCAGAACGCGGCAGCACGACTTTTAACAAGGGCCAGGAAACACCAGCATATAACCCCAATTCTTCAGAGTTTGCACTGGCTCCCTGTTCATTTTAGAATTGATTTTAAAACATTGCTGTTTGTTTTTAAATCTTTACATGGACTGGCACCTCAATATATCTCGGACCTCATCCAAATTTACATCCCTGCGCGCGCTCTGAGGTCCGAGAGCCAGCTCCAGCTCGTGGTGCCCAAGACCAGACTTAAGACCAGGGGAGACAGGGCCTTCTCTGTGGTCGGCCCTAAGCTCTGGAACACTCTGCCGCTCCATGTTCAAACTGCTTCCACAATGGAGTGTTTTAAGTCTCGTCTTAAGACCCACTTTTATTCTTTGGCTTTTAACACTACGTGAGTTGTGTGGTCCTCTGTCCTCTGTTGTCCTCTGTGTTTTTTATACACTTTGATTTTTATTTTACTGTTTTAATTGATTTTACCTTTTAAAATAGTTTTTAATCATATTTGTTTTTATATTGTTTTTATTGGTTTTATTTTTATTCATTTTTTGTTTTATTCAGTCATTGGTGGAGCATAATATTGTTTTTAACATGGCTGTGCAGCACTTTGGAAACTTTATTGTTGTTTAAATGTGCTATATAAATAAAGTGGATTGGATTGGATTGTAATGGACATGTTGGGCATCCCGGGACTTGCACAGCCATACATAAGATTTTATGTTAGAGTGTTTTACTTGATTTCAGGGTTTTGGTCCTAAATGATCTCAGTAAGATACTACAGCTTGTTGCTGAGATGTGATGACCTATATTGAGACTTGTGGCATTCGAACGTGGGTGTGATTTTTGAAAATTTTACCGACTTTCTTCATTTTTCTCCCCGCCTTCCCATGGGACTTTGCTGGCCGCGTTTTGGACATTTTGGGCATCCCGGCCGGCGGTAGGACTTGCACGGCCTGCGGCGGAACATGTGGGACACGAACCTGGGTAGGTATTTTGAAAATTTTTGGGACTTTTGCCGACTTTTCCAACTTTTATCTTCCCCCACCCATCCCCGTGGGACTCGGCTGGGTGTGTTATGGGCATGTCGGGTATCCCGGGATTTTATGTTAGAGTGTTTTACTTGATTTAAGGGTTTTGGTCCTAAATGATCTCAGTAAGATACTACAGCTTGTTGCTAAGATGTGATGACCTGCTAGAAGGTATTTTTGTCCAAATGTCCAAAACACACCCAGCAATGGTGCACAGGAAGGCGGGAAAGAAGAGGGGAAAAGGCGGCCAAAATGGTCAAAAGTTTTGACCATTTGTAATGGTCAAAACAAATGGTCAATGTGCCACAAATGTCCAAAATACCTCTATTCCCACGAGTCCCGCCACCGGCCGCATAAGTCCAGGGGGGCAAAAAATGTCCAAAATGCACCCAGCAAAGTCCCACGGGAAGTGGGGGAGAAAAGTGAGAACATTTGTCAAATGTCCCCAAAAATGTTCAAAATACCTACCCAGGTTCAAGTCCCACAAGTCCCAGGATGCAAAAAATGTCCAAAACGCACTCAGCCAAGTCCCACGGGAAATGGGGGATAAAAGTTTGAAAAGTTGGAAAAAGTCCCAAAAATGTACAAAATTCCTACCCAGGTTCGAGTCCCACATGGAGTGCCACAACCCAGGTATGATTTTTAAACATTTTACCGACTTTTGGCACTTTTCTCCCCGCCTTCCCGTGGGACTTTGCTGGGTGTGTTATGGGCATGTTGGGCATCCCGGGACTTGTGCGGCCATACATAAGATTTTATGTTAGAGTGTTTTACTTGTTTTAAGGGTTTTGGTCCTAAATGATCTCAGTAAGATATTACAGCTTGTTGCTGAGATTTGATGACCTATATTGAGTAAAACATGCTTGAAGGTATTTTTGTCCAAATGTCCAAAACACACCCAGTTATGGTGCAAAGGAAGGCGGGGAATAAGAGGGGAAAAGACAGTCAAAATGGTGAAAAGTCCCAATTTTGTCCAAAATACTCCCCGGGTTCTAGTCCCACGAGTCCCGACGCCGGCCGCATAAGTCCAGGGGGGGAGAAAATGTCCAAAATGCACCCAGCAAAGTCCCACGGGAAGTGGGGGAGTAAAGTGGGAAAAGTCGTCAAATGTCCCCAAAAATTTTCAAAATACCTACCCAGGTTCAAGTCCCACAAGTCCCAGGATGCCAAAAATGTCCAAAAGACACTCAGCAAAGTCCCACAGGAAGTGGGGGATAAAAGTTGGGAAAGTTGAAAAAAGTCCCAAAATGTTTAAAAATTCCTACCCAGGTTCGAGTCCCATAGGGAGTGCCACTACCCAGGTATGATTTTTGAACATTTTACCGACTTTTGGCACTTTTCTCCGCGCCTTCCCGTGGGACTCGGCTAGGTGTGTTATGGGCATGTTGGGCATCCCGGGACTTGCGCGGCCATACATAAGATTTTATGTTAGCGTGTTTTACTTGTTTTAAGGGTTTTGGTCCTAAATGATCTCAGTAAGATATTACAGCTTGTTGCTGAGATTTGATGACCTATATTGCTTGTTATTACAGCTTGTTGCTGAGATTTGATGACCTATATGCTTGAAGGTATTTTTATCCAAATGTCCAAAACACATGGTGCAAAGGAAGGCGGGGAATAAGAGAGGAAAAGGCAGTCAAAATGGTCAAAATACCAATTTTGTCCAAAATACTCCCCGGGTTCCAGTCCCACGAGTCCTGCCGCCGGCCGTATAAGTCCCGGGGTGCAAAAAATGTCCAAAATACAACCAGCAAAGTCCCACGGGAAGTGGGGGAGAAAAGTGAGAACATTTGTCAAATGTCCCCAAAAATGTTCAAAATACCTACCCAGGTTCAAGTCCCACAAGTCCCAGGATGCAAAACATGTCCAAAAGGCACTCAGCAAAGTCCCACTGGGAAGTGGGGGATAAAAGTTTGAAAAGTTGGAAAAAGTCCCAAAAATGTACAAAATTCCTACCCAGGTTCGAGTCCCATATGGATTGCCACAACCCAGGTATGATTTTTGAACATTTTCCCGACTTTTGTCACTTTTCTCCCCGCCTTCCCGTGGGACTTTGCTGGGCACGTTTTGGACATTTTCAATCAATCAATCAATCAATGTTTATTTATATAGCCCCAAATCACAAATTTCTCAAAGGAATGTACAAACCACTACGACTACGACATCCTCGGAAGAACCCACAGAAGGGAAGGAAAACTCACACCCAGTGGGCAGGGAGAATTCACATCCAGTGGGACTTCAGTGACAATGCTGTCTATGAGAAACCTTGGAGAGGACCTCAGAAGTGGGCAACCCCCCCCCCCTCTAGGGGACCGAAAACAATGGATGTCGAGCGGGTCTAACATGATACTGTGAAAGTTCAATCCATAGTGGCTCCAACACAGCCGCGAGAGTTCAGTTCAAAGCGGATCCAAGACAGCAGCGAGAGTCCCGTCCACAGGAAACCATCCCAAGCGGAGGCGGATCAGCATCGTAGAGATGTCCCCAACTGATACACAGGCGAGCGGTCCATCCTGGGTCCCGACTCTGGACAGCCAGTACTTCAGTTGGGCATCCCGGCCGGCGGCTGGACTTGTGGGTCTCGAACCTGGGTAGGTTTTTTTGAAAATTTTTGGGACTTTTGCCGACTTTTCCAATTTTTATCCCCCCCTTCTCCGTGGGACTCGGCTTGGTGTGTTATGGGCATTTTGGGCATCCCGTGGCCGTACATAAGATTTTATGCTAGAGTGTTTTACTTGTTTTAAGGGATTTGGTCCTAAATGATCTCAGTAAGATATTACAGCTTGTTGCTGAGATGTGATGACCTATATTGAGACTTGTGGCACTCGAACCTGGGTGTGATTTTTGAACATTTTACCAACTTTTGTCACTTTTCTCCCCGCCTTCCTGTGGGACTTTTCCAAATTCGTTCTGGATACTTTGGGCATCCCGGCCGGCGGCGGGACTTGTGGGACTCGAAGCTGGGTAGGTATTTAGAAAATTTTGGGGACTTTTGCCGACTTTTGTGTCGATCATGTATCGTTAACATCGGGCAGTACCGCGTGGTCACAATCACAACACTCACATCTTGTTTTTCTTTGTGCAACTTTTCATTCTCTTCTCTGGAACACCTGAGCTTCTCCACAAGCTCGGCCTGGCTGTCAATCGCCTCGGCTACGTCACGGGGCAGAATGGCCTGTTGAACCTGAGAAAGTTCGGAGAGTGGATCAAATACAAAACGTGACAGCTGAAATAGTGATGGACTATTCAAAAGTTTATCCATTTGTCTTACCGGGTTTAATTTTTCTATCTTTTTCAGCTGGAAGCGTAGGGTCCTCACTTCTTCTTGAAGTTGGGAGGCTTCAGCCTGAGAGACGCATCTAAGAGAGCGCCGTTTTTGGAAGTCTCTTTCCGTCTCGGCCTTCTGCAGTTCTGTTTGAAGCTGATATGTCTGCCGTTATGCAAGACACAAGGACTATACATGAACATGGTGCAACATTGATACAGCAACATCTAAGTACGAACCCCAAAACCAGTGAACGTTGTGTAAATCATAAATAAAAACAGAATAGAATGATTCGCAAATCCTTGTCAACCTATATTCAATTGAATGGACTGCAAAAACAAGATACTTAACGTTCGAGCGAGTAAACTTTGTTATTTTTCGCAAATATTAGCTCATTTGGAATTTGATGCCTGTGACATGTTTCAAAAAAGCTGGCACGGTTGGCAAAAAAAGACTGAGAAAGTTGGGGAATGCTCATCAAACACTTATTTGTAACATCCCACAGGTGAACAGGCTAATTGGGAACAGGTGGGTGTCATGATTGGGTACAAAAGCAGCTTCCATCAAATGCTCAGTCATTCACACATGGGGTGAGGGTCACCACTTTGTGAATAAATGCATGAGCAAATCGTCCAACGGTTTAAGAACAACATTTCTCTACCAGCTATTTAAAATAATTTTGGGATTTCACCATCAAAAGCTTCAGAGAATCTGGAGAAATCATTGCACGCAAGCGGCAAGGGTGAAAACAATCCCTCAGGTGCTGCTGCATCAAAAAGTGACATCTGTGTGTAAAGGATATCACCACACGGTTTCAGAAACACTTCAGAAAACCACTGTCACTAACTACAGTTTGTTAATTATAAACTGGAGTCATTCTGCCCTGCTCTAACGTATTTGAATGTACTGCAAGATAGTGGTGAGTGCTTGAAGTGGCCTAGCAGTCGGTCAGAGCTTCTGAAATTCTGCGTTGAGACAGGGCACCTCCGTTCACTGCATGCTGCAAAGTGTGTGCCATGCCGGGCGGACTGTCCACACCAAACTTCACCGTAGCTTTTGACATACTGCGTGCGTTGTCCCTGACCAGCCTGGGGTGGTTTTTGTTGTATTTTTGTTCTTTCTCAGCGGAGGCTTTAAGTGACAACTGTGTGGTACTACTTTTTTTCGGTGTTTGCTTTTCATCCATCTTCCGCTTGTATTCATGGTGTATCTCCTTATGTGGGATCGAATTGCTCATATTAAAGGAAGGCGTCCTGGTTCTTCCTCGCATAACCAACTTTTTGCATACATTGCAAATTGCCAATTTTCTCTAAGATAATCCCAAACCATCCATGCATCCATCCATTTCTACCGCGTATTCCCTTTGGGGTCGCGGGAGGCGCTGGTGCCTATCTCAGCTACAATCGGGCAGAAGGCGGGCTACACCCTGGACAAGTCGCCACCTAATCACAGGGCCAACACAGATAGACAGACAACATTCACACTCACATACACACACTAGTGCCCATTTAGTGTTGCCAATCAACCTATCCCCAGGTGCATGTCTTTGGAGGTGGGAGGAAGTCGGAGTACCTGGAGGAAACCCACGTAGTCACGGGGAGGACATGCAAACTCCACACAGAAAGATCCCGGGCCCGGGATTGAACCCAGGACTATTCGGGACCTATGTATTGTGAGGTAGACACACTAATCCCTTTTCCACTGTGCTGCCCTCCCAAACCATAGACATGGTTTTGTTAGTCAGTTACCGAGCGAGTTCGCTTGTTCGCCACAGCTACAGCACCAGCAACAACACACTCTTATTGTGGTTATGCTACGCTCGCGGCTGTTTGATCAGGACATCAAGTGTCGCCAGTAAACCGTCCGTGTAGCGCTCCCTTTGAAACCGATACTGATAATTTCCGATGTTACATTTTTAAGCAATTATCGGACATCTCTACTAATATTATAAATGGTTAATATCGGTATTAGCCAAGCCCTGCGATGAGGTGGCGACTTGTCCAGGGTGTACCCCGCCTTACGCCCGAATGCAGCTGAGATAGACTCCAGCACCCCCTGCCACCCCAAAAGGGACAAGCGGTATAAAAAGGGATGGATGGATAGATAGTATTAGCCAATAACGGTATCGTATCAAACGTGAAAAAAGGACACTGATAGATATTATTATTGTTTACATACCTGCAGGTTGAGGTCATGGAGGCGCATGTTCATGGCCGATTTCTCCTCGATGGCCGCCGTGTAGCGCATGTACAAGTCGCACTTCTCGTCCTTGAGGTTGGCGACTTCCCGTTGCAGCGTGCTCGCGTGTCTCTGCAGGCGCTCACACTCAGCCTGGAGGCGGCTGGAGCTCTCCTCGCGCTCCACAACCAGCTGGATCTCAGACTCCAAGGAAGCACAGCGAGCGTTCATTTTCCCGTTTTCGCTGCGAGTTTCCTGGAGCTCATTCTGCATCGCAGTGACGGCTCGGATAAGGTACTCGGTCAGTTCTGAATACTTTATCAGGCCTGTTGGGGAAGGTCAAACTTCAGTCGAGACATGTCGTAGGAGCTTGTTCCGTGAAAATGATTGAGGTAACAAACCACTGAATCTTGACGGTTCAGAGCTGGGTTTGCGTCCAGTAACTTGAGTGTACAGGGTCGGGTAGTGGATCATCAGGCTTTCCAGTAAAGCCACAGCACCGTTTCTACCCTGCGTTCGAAGTAGATCCATCATGTGGCCTGGAAACATTTTAAAGGGGAACATTATCACCAGACCTATGTAAGCGTCAATATATACCTTGATGGTGCAGAAAAAAGACCATCTATTTTTTTAACCGATTTCCGAACTCTAAATGGGTGAATTTTGGCGAATTAAACGCCTTTCTGTTAATCGCGCTGGAGGTGACGTCGCCGAGGTAACACACCCACCATTTTCATTTTCAACACATTACAAACACCGGGTCTCAGCTCTGTTATTTTCCATTTTTTTGACTTTTTTGGAACCTTGGAGACATCATGCCTCGACGGTGTGTTGTCGGAGGGTGTAACAACACTAACAGGGAGAGATTCAAGTTGCACCACTGGCCCGAAGATGCGAAAGTGTCTGCCGCCAGACCCCCATTGAATGTGCCAGAGTGGCTCCACATTTTACCGACGATGCTAAGGAAGACATGGCACAGAGATGTATGGATAACCTGCAGATGCATTTGCAACGATAGTCAACGAAATCACAAAGGTGAGTTTTGTTGATGTTGACTGCCAGCTAATTGATGCTAACATGCTATGCTAATCGATGCTAACATGCTATTTACCGGCGGTGCTAAAGCAGACATGGCACAGAGATGTATGGATAACCTGCAGATGCATTTGCAACTATATTATGTTTCCTTCCACCCACATTTAATGCGAAAAAAAACACTTACCAATCGACGGATTTAAGTTGCTCCAGTGTCACAAGATGCGAAAGTCCTGATCGTTTGGTCCGCACATTTTACCGGCGATGCTAACGCAGCTATTCGGCCATGCTATGGCTATGAATAGCGTCAATAGCTATTCGCTCAATAGCTTCAGTTTCTTCTTCAATATTTTCATACTCCAACCATCCGTTTCAATACATGCGTAATCTGTTGAATCGCTTAAGTCGCTGAAATCAGAGTTTGAATCCGAGCTAATGTCACTATATCTTGCTGTGGTATTCCCATTTTGTTGTTTACATTGGCAGCACTGTGTGATGTCACAGGGAAATGGCCAGTGTCTTCGCAGAGAGCTGAAAATAAGGCACTTTAAAGCTTTATTTAGGGATATTCCGAGACCGGTAAAATTTTGAAAAAAACTTCCAAAAATACAACAAGCCACTGGGAACTGATTTTTATTGTTTTTAACCCTTTTGAAATTGTGATAATGTTCCCCTTTAACATTTTTAGAAAATGGCTTAGTGGTTAGAGTGTCCGCCCTGAGAATGGTAGGTTGGGAGATCTCTCAGACCGAGTCATTCCCAAGACTATAAAAATGGGACCCATTACCTCACTGCTTGGCACTCAGCATCAAAGGTTGGAATTGGGGGTTATATCACCAAAAATGATTCCCAGGCGCGGCACCGCTGCTGCTCACTCCTCCCCTCACCTCCCAGGGGGTGATCAAGGGTGATGGGTCAAATGCTGAGAATAATTTCGCCACACCTATTGTGTGTGTGACAATCATTGGTACTTTTTAACTGTAACTGTCACGTTTGGAACGCATTTTGATGCGTAAGTTGTCACCTCAAGATGCTGCAGGACTCGGACAAGGCAGGATTGCAGGTAAGAGCTGATTTTAATGTACAAAAAGGTAAAAGGAAAGTCCGTGCTTACGCACGGGAAGCTAATGCTAAAATTAGCATAGGGTCCAAACAGTCCAAAAAGACCGTGCCAAACGCCCGGAAGCTAAGACGAGACTTAGCAAACAAACAAGGACTTAGATAAACCAAAATGTGAATGTTGCATCGAGCAAATGATGAACCAAGACCGAACAGAGGGAGGAGGCAGGTTTAAATATAGAAACAAAAAGGAAGTGCTCAAACAAAAGGATCGGAAGAATCCAAAAATTAACAAAACACACAAAAGGACCCAATAACTAAAACTATGTCAGATCCGGGAGGCGGATCGTGACAGTAACCTCCTTTAAAAACCTTGTGAAGTGTTGGTCAAGTCAAATACTTTGAATTATGTTCTTCGTAAAAGTCCATTGATAAAATTATGCAAGACCTACAACTACATTTCCAAAAACGTGTCAGTAAGAGCCATTGTTTTCAAGAAATTGAAGTATCATCGCTTTGATATTGGTTACTTTTCTTTAACCCTTTCGTATTAAACATGCTAAAAAAAATTGGAATCATATTCAATTGTTGGAATATATTTCAAATATTAGGGGTCTCGCAGATCTACAAAATCCAAAACCGGTTAAGTTGGCACATTGTGTACATCATAAATAAAACAGAATACAATGATTTGCAAATCCTTTTCAACCTATATTCAATTGAACAGACTGCAAAGACAAGATATTTAACGTTCGAACTGCTAAACTTTGTTATTTTTTGCAAGTATTAGCTCATTTGTAATTTGATGCCTAAGACATGTTTCAAAAAAGCTGGCACAACTGGCACAAAAGACTGACAAAGTTGAGGAATGCTCATCAAACATCCCACAGGTGAACAGGCTAATTGGGAACAGGTGGGGGCCATGATTGGGTATAAAAGCAGCTTCCATGAAATGCTCAATCTTTCACGAACAAGGATGGGCCGAGGGTCACCACTTTGTCAACAAATTGTCCAACAGTTTAAATACAACATTTCTCAATGAGCTATTTCAAGGAATTTAGGGATTTCACTATCTACGATCTGTCATATCATCAAAAGGATCTGGAGAAATTTTACTCATGTAAGCAGAAGGCAGAAAACCAACATTGAATGCCCATGACCTTAGATCTCTCAGGCGGTACTGCATCAAAAAGCGACATCAGTGTGTGAAGGATATCACCACATGGGCTCAGGAACATTTCAGAAAACCACTGTCAGTAACTACAGTTGGTCGCTACATCTGTAAGTGCAAGTTAAAACTCTACAATGCAAAGCGAAAGACATTTATCAACAACACCCAGAAACGCCACAGGCTTCGCTGGGCCCGAGCTCATTTAAGATGGACAGATGCAAAGTGGAAAAGTCTGACGAGTCCACATTTTAAATAATTTTTGGAAACTGCGGACGTTGTGTCCTCCGGACCTAAGAAGACAATAACCATTGTAGAGAAAGCATATATGTTTGAGAGTTCTTTCTTTATTCATAGCCATGTTTAAAGCAGCTAGTATTTTTACATTTGTACTTTTTCTATGTTTGTATCTTATGTCCACAAGTAAACTGTATTTTTACATTTGTACTCTAGTACAAATTGTGTACAGGAAGTATTTTTACATTTGTACTCTTTCTATGTTTGTATCTTATGTCCACAAGTAAACTTTGTGCTTTTCCTTGAAGGGTTGAAATGTTGGAGTTGGAGTAGTGAAGTATATTTAGTACTCCTTTTATATCTTATCTGTATTAAATAAATGAGGCTGTATTCCTTTCTGAACAGGGTGGGGGCTGTTTTCATATTCAAGAAGTTGTCTCTTCCCGTTTGAATGTTAGACCATTCCGAGATGCCCGTATGACCCCATTGGTGTGGGCTGGTCTCCTACAGCTTTAGTAAAACTTGATAATGTTCCTTTTCTGTCTTACTCTGCATATATGTCATCTGAAAGAACTTGGGATTGACAAGTGACTTTAATTCCCTGGGAGGGAAGAATGCTCAGACGCAACACCATCCGGACTGTTCTTTGCGCAAAGTTCAAAAGCCAGCCTATGTGATGGAATGTGGGTGTCTTATTGCCCAAGGCATGGGTAACTTACCCATCTGTGAACGCACCATTAATTCTGAAAGGTACATACAGGTTTTGGAGGAACATATGTTGCCACCGAAGCAACGTTATCATGGGCGCCCCTGCTTATTTCAGCAAGAGAACGCCAAGCCACGTGTTACAACAGCGTGGCTTCATAGTAAAAGAGTGCAGGTATTAGACTGGCCTGTCTGTAGTCCAGACCTGTCTCCCATTGAAAATATGTGGCGCATTATGAAGCTAAAAATACCAAAACAGAGACTGTTGAACAACTTAAGCTGTACATCCAGGAAGAATTGGGAAAAAAATTACACCTGAACATCTTCAAAAATTGTTCTCCTCAGTTCCCAAACATTTACTGAGTGTTGTTAAAGGGAAAGGCCATGTAACACAGTGTTAAAAATGCCACTGTGTCAACTTTTTTGCAATATGTTGCTGCTAATAAATTCTAAGTGCAAAAACAAATTTTCTTTTTCAATTTGAACATTAAATATCTTGTCTTTGCAGTCTATTCAGTTGAAAAGGATTTGCAAATCATTGTATTCTGTTTTCATTTACACAACGTGGCAATTTCACAGGTTTTGGGTTTGGTCTGTACTCTATTCAGAATCATGTTTTTCTTTAGGTGTGCAGCCTTCGATTCAGTGCAAAATCACATTTGTTAATATTCATTTTCAAAGCCAAACAAGACATGGATGCTCATAAGATTTAAAAGGATGTAAAACCTTTTAAAATTATCGGGTTTTAATGGGCACAAAAACACTTTGAAAGCACATTTTCCTTCACTATTTTTTGCTGAGATTTTGCCATAGATGTCCGCCCTACACAAAAATATCAATGTAATGTTTTCCTTTATCATTTTGACCCTTTTGAAGGCAGGTTTAAATTGATAAAATAACTAATTGTCTGCACATGTGTATAATTAAGAACCGTGGCATCGTTTCATCGAAAGGGCTCAAGTCGATTGAAAGATTTGAGTAAAATTAAGAAATATGAATCCCAAAAAGTTTTTATGCCCCCTGAAAAATAAATGACTTACACGTCCTGTTTGGCTTTGGGGTTTTCGCGGAACAACTGCCAGCGTAATTATACACCTGGAAAATAATTGGACGTTGACATCACGTATTATGAAGGAACACAACAAAAACTGATAAAAATGTACTGAAAGGACAACAGAGTCAGTGTTTTGGTTAAAAGTGTTGGACAGGAAGCATGCCTGGTGTTAGGCGTGTGTCCTCGGTCTAGCAAACAAATTGATTGCAGCTCGCTTTGCAAAGACTTGGAATACGGAATGGTCTGGTTTCCCGTAAAGGATGCACTTAGTCTCGTATTACAGGTAAAGAAAAAGCAAAGTTCATGAGTATTGTGTTGTGTGTCATCATTATCCTGCCTTCTCCTTTGTTGTGATGTCTGCACCTGTGTCTTCAGTTCGTTCGTCCTCGGCGAGGGGCGGACCTCGAGGCACAACTGCCAGCAATCAGCCCAGCCCGTTAGTCCCTCAATGATTGTCGCCCCATGGCACTGGTAAAGGAATATTTTGTCTCCAGACTCAACCCTCCCCACCCCACATTCGACCCATACCAGTTTGCTTATGGCCCTAACCACTCCACAAAGGACGCCATGTCCTCCGCACTCCACCTGAGCTAAGAACGTCTGGAAGGAAAGGACACACATGTGCAGATGTTGTTTCTGGACTTCAGCTCGGCGTTCAACACCATCATCCCGCAGCACTTGGTGAGCAAAATGGCCCCCCTTGGATTCAATACCCCCCTATGCAACTGGCTGCTTTCACACACACAAGTGAATGCAACGCATACTTGGTCTAAAGCCATACAGGTCACACTGAGGGTGGCCGTATAAACAACTTTAACACTGTTTCAAATATGCGCCACACTGTGAGCCCACACCAAACAAGAATGACAAACACATTTCGGGAGAACATCCGCACCGTAACACAACAGAACAAATACCCAGAACCCCCTTGCAGCACTAACTCTTCCGGGATGCTACAGTATACACCCCCCTCTCCCCCTTACCTAAACCCCGTCCACCTCAACCTCTTCATACTCTCTCAGGGAAAGCATGTCCCAAATTCCAAGCTGCTGTTTTGAGGCATGTTAAAAAAAAATTATGCACTTTGTGACTTCAATAATAAATATGGCAGTGCCATGTTGGCATTTTTGTCCATAACTTATTATTGGTATCGGTTTCAAAAAGTAAAATTAATGACTTTTTAAAACGCCGCTGTACGGAGCGGTACACGGATGTAGGGAGAAGTACAGAGCAGTTGCGTCTCCCAGTCATACTTGCCAACCCTCCCGATTTTCCCGGGAGAATCCCGGATTTCAGTTGCCCCTCCCGAAAATCTCCCGGGGCAACTATTCTCCCCAATTTCTCCCGATTTCCACCTAGACAACAATATTGGGTGGCGTGCCTTAAAGGCACTGCATTTGCGTGCCGGCCCAATAACATAATATCTGCGGCTTTTTACACACATGTGAATGCAAGGCATATTTTGTCAACAGCCATACAGGTCACACTGAGGGTGGCCGTATAAACAACCTTAATACTGTTACAAATATGCGCCACACTGTGAACTCACGCCAAACAAGAATGACAAACACATTTTGGGAGAACGTCCGCACCGTAACACAACATAAACACAACAGAACAAATACCCAGACCCCCTTGCAGCACTAACTCTTCCGGGACGCTACAATATACACCCCCACCACCACCAACCCCCCCTCTCCCATCTCCCGAATTCAGAGGTCTCAAGGTTGGCAAGTATGACTTCATTTAAGAATATTTTTCAACATATTGAGTAAAAAGGTCTCATATATTTTTTCTATCAAGAAAAGTGCACTTATTAGTGAGAATATAATTATTTAATGCTATTTTGGGGTTCATTGAGGTTAGCTAATTTTACTTGCTTTAGAAAGTCTTGACAGGCCGATAATGGCAGATAATTTTCCTTAGTTCAAGTGAAGTACCCTATGGAGGGAGTGTGATTAGGCAAGCCTGCAGGAGCAAAGGTCACCGCCTCTGTCGATGGGTTGAGGGCGGAGCACCATTTGCTAGGGGCCTGCCATGTGCTGACGGCGAGACACAGCTGGCAGGTGATTAGATTTCACTGGTGGCAATCTAATCATCTGTTGTCTTTAACAGTGAGCAGCCAGGAGCAGAGAGGGAGAGAGGATACGGACACGACTGAAAGGTCGCGTTCTGCGGGAGAGAATTTTGATTTAAAACAATTAATTATTAAAACCCTGCGATGATGTCGCGACTTGTCCAGGGTGTACCCGCGCCTTCCGCCCGATTGTAGCTGAGATAGGCCCCAGTGCCCCCCGCGACCCCAAAGGGACTAAGCAGTAAAATATGGATGAAAAGATTATTAAAAGCTTGTTGAAACCTGCACGCTTGGCTCCTGTGTCATGTCTGACATACTTCTAATTTTGTTTTTTGTTTTTCTTGTTTTTGAACACTGACTTTCTGCAGGATAGCTTGACTTTGATGGTTAATGTCTCCTGACCTCTCTCATATGTGTGTCTGCTTCACCTCGCCAGACCTGGTACGTTGCCGCTCCCTAGTCCTGAATTCCCAAGTCTCTTTTGTGTTTGCTTCCTGGCCTCCCTGAGGTAAAGAGGATTCTTTTGTTGGACTTTTGCCCTGCTCAGTGTGCCCTGGCCGTTTTTCCTGTGTACCACTGAAGAACCCATGTTGTCCATGTTACATGATGTGCGCTTCTGCCCCATCGCCTTTAGTTATCCCTTTTTGACTAATTAAATTGTTTCTACCTTGTCTCCCGCCTCTGCATCCTGGGGTCACCTCCTTGACCAAGACCTTAACACAGTGGTTCTCAAATGGGAGTACGCGTACCCCTGGGTGTACTTGAAGGCATGCCAAGGGGTGCGTGAGATTATTTTAAAATATTCTAAAAATGGCAACAATTCAAAAATCCTTTATAAATATATTTATTGAATAATACTTCAACAACAATTTCAGTTCATAAACTGTGAAAAGAAATGCAACAATGCAATTTTAATTTTCCCTCCTTCCCTACTTGCTCTCTGAGTCTTTGTCTTTGTCTTAACTTTTTTAAGGACTCTTTCTTTGCGCTGTCCTCAAATCCAAATATAAATATAAGAATATGATCAGCTGGAGTCTTGACGCAATTCACACAGTCTTTTCGACAAGAAAAAGAGATTCGGGGGAGCCTGGCTGCCCTGATGGAACCATCGCTGCAGGGTACCTGAGGGACTCCTGGAATACATGGAGGATGATGTGCCTCTCAGCCCTTTCCATTGAGGACGTCGAAGACATCTACTTATTTGGAGCTGTGATCGCAGGGCACTTGCTGATTGGGATGGGCATTGCTGTGGTGTATCGACAAATTCGGAAGACGATGGCAGCCACTCAAGGTTCCCAACGGCTGTTCAACGCAATGGAAGGATAGGGTCGGGCTGTGGGAACACAGACTGGAGCGATTTCTGAGTTGAATCGCAAAATGGATCTCATCTTGGAAACGTTTGCAGAGAAGGAATAATTATTGGAATTGAAGAAATCCAGCATGGACAAACAGAGGAGATAAGTCACTATTTGTGTCTTCTCGAAGAAAAACAACTTTTTAATCTATGATTTGGACTCCCTTGAATGGCCTTGATACAGGAACAGGCTGTTCTGAAGAAAATCTTCAGAGGACTCCTCAAAGATAGACGTTTTTGACCATCCTTTTTGTCAACAACACCTGCAGTCGAACTTTGATCGGCCGAAGTCATACAAAAACATTCATCATCTCTCCCAAGTTGAAAACTGAAAACTGCCTGCAAGAGGTTTCAAGTACTGCTAGCTTTTGCGGGACTAACAGCACAAACTTGGCGAATCGAGGTTTCTCAGGGGCAAGGCCAGGCCAAGACAAACTGATTCCACGACTCATTGCAGCGACTGACCAGATGATAGGTGTGTCTATCTCTGCTCTTGTGTAGAGTATGTCGCTATGCTCTGACTGGCATGGTCCACCACAGACCTTGTGACAGTAACGTGATTGGAACTGCCAGGATGTCCAGCCTCACCCAGAAGCTGTGATTTGTCTTCGGGGTTTGCTCCCTTAGCCTTTGGTCAACCAAGACCTAAACCACAAGGCAGCGGTAAACACTTCGTAACCCTGAGGAGGGAGGCTACCAGGTGCTACACCTTGCCTAAGGGTGACCTGGGGTTTTCTGTCGGGGTAGTCCTTTCCCTAGCCTTTGGTCAACCAAGACCTGCCCGCAAGGCAGCGGTGACTCATGGAGGGCGGCGTTGTCGGAACCCGTGCAGTAACCAAACTGCCCACTGCCCAAGTAAATTGGGCATATATGCACACATGACCCCCACCCTTGAAATCAACGCCTTCACCACTGCTTATATCCTCTGGGGCTGTGGATGGCTGAGCACCGCAATACAGCGGCAGCGAGTCTCCTCAAACCCAACCCCCTCCCTCTGTTGCAAGTTGGTGTGATATATGTACCATGTCTAAATGTGTGCCATGCTATGTGAGTTTTTTTCCTTGGACTCAGTCTGGACCCCTCCTGAGTGTCTAGCCTTAGACTGATATTTTTTTTACCCCCCCACCCCCCCCTCTCTCCCAATGTCACCCTTTTCTCACCTTTTTAAGGAGCGCCGTAAGTGGCTGATCCGTTGGCGGTTTTGTCTTGTCCTCCACTGTAACGTATGTCTGCTCTTAGCGGGACTTGTACCAAAAAATCAATCTCGCTGTACTTGTGCAATGACAATAAAGATCTATTCTATTCTATTCTATGTTCCATAAATATTGATGTTAAAGATTTCTTTTTTTGTGAAGAAATGTTTAGAAGTTTATGAATCCAGATGGATCTCTATTACAATACCCATTAAGTTGATGTTCATTTCTATGTGTAGAAATCTTTATTTATAATTGAATCGCTTGTTTTGTTTTTCAACAAGTTTTTAGTTATTTGTATATCTTTTTTTCCCAAATAGTTCAAGAAAGAACACTACAAATGAGCAATATTTTGCACTGTTATACAATTTAATAAATCGGAAACTGATGACGTAGTGCTGTATTTTACTTCTTTATCTTTTTTTTTTTTTTTTTAAATGCTTTGCTCTGATTAGGGGGTACTTGAATTGAAAAAATGTTCACAGGGGGTACATCACTGAAAAAAGGTTGAGAACCACTGCTAACATATTGTGTAAAAATGGGAAATGGAATTTATGCATGACAGTACGCGTGTATGATATTTTTGCAGGAAATTCCCAGTCCTTTGTGCTCTGTCACCACTGAGAGAATAAAAGTGCAGACTTCATCAAAAAAGATTTTCTCTCTGGCACTCATCGAGGGCGGACTCTCCTCTTTCCTCTCCTTTATCCCTCCTGCTTGCTTCTTTGTCTTTCTTAACTTTTTTGTTGCCTCTTTTTGCTCTGCTCTCCAAATCTAAGCATTGAAACTATTTTACTGGGCTCATCGATATTGACAAGATCTTGGGTTTGGGGGAGCCTGCTCGTTGTGACGGAACGGTCGTTGCTGGACACACGACGGACTCTTGGGGGAAGAAAGATTGCCGCGTGCCTGGTGACCCTTTCAGTCGAGGACGTAAAGATATCCACCTTTTGGGAATTACGACAACAGGACATCTGCTGATTGGAGTAAGCGTTACTGTGGTTTGTCGACAGATTGGAAGTTGCTAGGATGTCTTCAAAGTACTCCAAAGCTGCCACAAATGATTAGAGGATGCGGGAAGAACTGTAGAGACTCTTGTGATTTGGATAAAATCGGACTACCTTCCCCGCAGGATGAATTTGAGGACCAGTCATTGACAATTTAGAGTGAAAAGCACATTTTATTTTCACTCGCATACAAAACATTCCAACTTGGATTGTTTCCCTGGCTTGGAGACTCTCCTGAAGGACAGTTCAGCGAAGACACAACAAACTCTCTTCTTGTCTCTCATGGACACACACCTGTTGCTGTTGACTTTGGACTAGCGACTGCACGACATCAAAGCCTCGGAACAGAGACACACACATGCATCCACAAAAAATATACCCCAAGCACACATACACCAACCCCCATCCAACGCCCTTGACGCAAATCCCATAAGGGTGTTGGACGGATGGGCAGCACCTCAGAGCTGCAGCCCACTGCTGTGACCCCGCACTCCCTTCCCTCTGTTGCTAGATATCTCGAGATGTACGTTGTAGTATGTATACGTGCTTTGCTATGGAGGGCTTTTTTCCCACTCCAGACTGGGCCCCCTTAGGAGTCCAGTCTAGATTGTATTTTTTTTTACTCATCCTTCCCCAGCCATTACTTTTTCCCCATCTTTTACGGGGCGCCTTGTGGCGAACGATCAGCGTTCCTGTTCTGTAACCCTGTACACTATTTGTTTGTCTAATCTTGAACGGGTTTGTGCTGAAAACAAAGTTTTGTTGTACTTGTGCAACAAAACTCAAGACCTACCTACCTAGATTTCATCAACTCCTGTGTAAATCCCTGGTGCTGTGTAACCATACACGCGTCTCCTTTTTGTGGCAGGGGCGTGGGTTCAGTCCCCAGACAGTGTTGTGCACGGAATGGTATCCTCTGTGAACATTAAAATTGACCTCGAACTTTTTTTAACTAATGGTACCTGTTGTTGTGTATTTGGGATCTGCATTAATCCTAGTCTTTTCAATCGTAGAGGCATGGCAGAGATGTTTATAAAACAATGTTACCTTATTTCATACTTTCCGATAACAAGCCGTTTGACATTTTCCCCGTTGCTGACCTTTTTGCTATCGTTGACAACGGAATCTCCATCTATGGTAGTGTGTTACCTATAGAGCTTTGTGGGAGTTTGCCATTGAAGTCTTTTCTCTATCCTCTTGTTGTGAGGCAGACTAGCTCATACATGCACATGTATTCGCCACTCTTGCCATATAGTTCTAACTTACCGGAATTTTCTGGATTATAGGGCGCACCAGGTTATATCTTTTTTCACACAAAAGGCGCATTAAAAGCGTCAGGATTTTTTTCTAAATGTAAGACACTTCCTTGCATAAATGATGTTTTACAGATCATCTTAAAGTCGCTTTCTGACAGTTGCTCCAGGATGAGGCATTTTGTGGGCGGTCTTATTTCCGTGACTCACCTTCGACAGCGTCTTGTCCCCGTCATCTTCGTTGTAGCGGTGTAGCGTGCAAGGACAGGAGCGGAAGAAGTGTCAAAAGATGGCGCTAACTTCTATAGCAAAATATAAGTAAGAACTTTACACTACTTTATATTAGAAATGGCAACAGCAGAGGGTGAATGTCCAATAAAACAAGAAGATAGAGAACAAGAAGAAGCGTAATCGGAACGTACCACTGTGGCGGACGTGCGCAAATTTTCAGGACTTATGCAGATCCCAAATACACATCAGCAGGTACCAGAAGGTAAAAAAAAATGTTTTTGCATAATATTGTGAAACAAAACGCCAGATATTGTGTCTGCTAATGCAGTGTTTTTCAACCACTGTGCCGCGGCACACTAGTGTACCGTGAGATATTGTCTGGTGTACTCACCTTATTGGGTTAAAAATATATTTTGCAAACCAATAATGTGCTGTTGTTGAGTGTCTGTGCTGTCTTGAACTCAGCAAATTAACCGTGTAATACTCTTCCATATCAGTAGGTGGCAGCCGGTAGCTAATTACTTTGTAGATGACGGGAACATGGTTTGTCGTGATCACAATATGCGGACAGCGGGAGGCACCGTGCAGGTAAAAAGGTATCTAATGCTTAAACAAAGAATAAACAAAAGGCAAGTGCCGCTAAGAAAAGGCATTGAAGCTTAGGTATGGCTCTGCAAAACGAAACTAAAACTGAACTGGCTGCATAGTAAACAAAAACAGAATGCTGGACGACAGCAAAGACTTGCAGCATGTGGAACAGCAGACGGCGTCCACAAAGTACATCTGTACATGACATGACAATCAACAACAAAATAGGAGCGCAAGACAAGAACTAAAACATTACACACAGAAAAACACCAAAAAATCTAAATAAGTCACGGCGTGATGTGACAGGCATACTTGCCAACCCTCCTGATTTCCCCGGGTTACTCCTGAATTTCAGTGCCCCTCCCGAAAATCTCCCAGGGCAGCCATTCGCTCGAATTTCTCCCGATTTCCACCCGGACAATAATATCGGGGTCGTGCCTTAAAGGCACTGCCTTTAACGTCTTCTCTCACCTGAAACATTCACTCCTTAACTGACGAATGCTGTCCAGGTGTCCGCTTTTCCTCCATATAAACAGCGTGCCGGCCCATTCACATAATAATATAGCGTTGAACGGGTTTAACAATGGTCTTTACTCTGAGATGTCAATAAATGTAGACACGTTTTATGATCAGTCAACTCGCTTAATGATAACGTTAATTTCAAGCACACACACACAAGTGAATGCAATGCATACCTGCTCAACAGCCATACAGGTCACACTGAGGGTGGCCATATAAACAACTTTAACACTGTTACAAATATGCGCCACACCGTGAACCCACACCAAACAAAAATTACAAACATATTTCGGGAGAACATCTGCACCGTAACACAACAGAAGAAATACCCAGAATCTCTTGCAGCACTAACTCTTCCGGGACGCTACAATAACATTGCACAACTGCACACACAACAAGAAGGAGACGAAGCAGAAGAACGAAGAAGAGACATGGCGGCGACGAGTAAGAAGAAGAAATACGCTTGCAAGTTCCGAAATGATTGGGAAAAAAGAATTTAGTTTCATCCAGGACAGCTCGAAGGGGAAGGGGTATGCTGCCTCCACCTCAAACCCCACCCTAACCACGCCCCAACCCCACGAACCACCACCCCAACCATGCCCCCCATCTCCCGAATTCGGAGTTCCCAAGGTTGGCAAGTATGGTGACAGGTGGTGACAATACACCTACTTTGAAACAAGCTACAGTGATGCATGCTTGGTTATGGTTTGAATTTATATCCAACAACTGCAAGAACTACTTTTTACAGTTAATATCGGCTAATTTTTTTATGTTTCTGCCAGTGGTGTGCCTCAGGATTTTTTCAATGAAAAAAATGTGCCTCGGCTCAAAAAAAAGTTCAAAACGGTGTGCTAATGCGTGCTATTTTGCGGTCCTTATACACACACCATAATAATACTCGTATCTCTAACTACAGAAGCCGTAATGGGCCGACAATCAAACATTTTGATGGATTTTTCAGCGCCGTGTGTAATGTTCTTTATTTTTAATGGAACATATAAAATGTTGGTGTTGTTTACTTGAGTCATATTGCAGTCTACACGTACCTAGTATGTGTGACTACCATCTACTGATCACACTTATCATTACACCATGTACCAAATAAAATTGCTTTGAGGTCGATAAGCACAACCAGAAGTATTACTGTAGATTTTTGAGAAAATGAAAGGATTTTAAGTCCAAAAAATACGGTACTGTATATCTGGTGGTGGAGTCGCTGTAGAAGAGCTAAAAACTACAACAAAGATGGCGGGGAGAAGATGCTTGTGGAGCCACAAAAAAAGACCCCCCACAAAACGGCACCATCCTGAAAAGACGATCAGAAAATGGCTTGAAAACACAGAGGCAAAAGGGCATTTTCACCACTGTGTTAATTGGCCTTTCCTTTTAACAACACTCAGTAAATGTTTGGGAACTTAGCATTTTTTAAGCTTTGAAAGTGGAATTCTTTCCCATTCTTGCTTGTTGTACAGCTTAAGTTGTTCAACAGTCCGGGGTCTCCCTTGTGGTATTTTAGGCTTCATAATGTGCCGCACATTTTCAATGGGAGACAGGTCTGGACTACAGGCAGGCCAGTCCAGTACCTGTACTCTTTTACTATGAAACCACGCTGTTGTAACACGTGGAGAATGTGGCTTGGCATTGTCTTGCTGAAATAAGCAGGGGCGTCCATGATAACGTTGCTTGGATGGCAACATATGTTGCTCCAAAATCTGTATGTACCTTTCAGCAGTAAGAGTGCCTTCACAGATGTGTAAGTTACCCATGCCTTGGGCACTAATACACCCCCATACCATCACAGATGCTGGCTTTTCAACTTTGTGCCTATAACAGTCCAGATGGTTCTTTTCCTCAACGTCCACAGTTTCCAAAAATAATTTAAATTGCGGACTTGTCAGACCCCAGAACACTTTTACACTTTGCATCAGTCCTCGTTAGTATAGTGGATAGTATTTCCATGGTGGGAAATGGGGGTTGAATAACCAAAATGATTCCTGGCCGCGGCCACCATTGCCGCCCTCACCTCCCAGGGGGTGATGGTGATGAGTCAAATGCAGAGGATAATCTCACCACACTTAAGTGTGTGTGTGACAATCATTGGTACTTAAAACTTTTACCTTAGATGAGCTCGTGCCCAGCGAAGCCTGCAGCATTTCTGGGTGTTGTTGATAAATGCCTTTCACTTTACATAGTAGAGTTTTAACTTGCACTTACAGATGTAGCAACACATTTTTCAAGCTTTTCAGGAGGAATTATTTCCCATTCTTGCTTGATGTACAGCTTAAGTTGTTCAACAGTCCGGGGTCTCTGTTGTGGTATTTGACGCTTCATATTGCGCCATACATGGTTCTTTTCCTCTTTGGTCCGGAGGACACAATATTCACAGTTTCCAAAAACAATTTTAAAACGTTCACCCGTCAGACCACAGAATACATTTCCACTTCCCATCAGTCCATCTTAGATGAGCTTGGGCGCAGTGAAGCCGACGTCATTCCTGGGTGTTGTTGATAAATAGCTTTCACTTTGCATAGCATAGTTTTAACTTGCACTTACAAATGTAGCAACAAACTGTAGTTACTGACAGTGGTTTTCTGAAGTGTTCCTGTACAATTGATCACTAAATGGTAACTGTCACGACAAGGGGGTTTTCCAAACTTACTGCGAGGATTGTTCTCCCGGGATGCAATCAGACTTTTCCGGACAAAGGTAGCAGGTAGGAACATATTTATTATTAATATAACTACGCAGGACAAAAGACAGGAACTAAAACAAAAGGAAAGCGTGCCGACTGCACGAGAGGCTATGGAACATAAGACTTAACGCAGGAAACATACGCAAACACTTAGACTGAACTATGGACATATAAAACAACTTAACAAACGATGGCATGGAACGAACAAGACTTACTGCGGGATGAATGAAGCAATGGCTTGAAACGAGCAAGAAAAGAGCGATGTCTCCAGTCCGACTAACTGGCAAAGACAAGCTTTAATAATAGGCTCTTAATTAGAGCAGGTGCGTGTTCAGGTGAAACTAATGAGTCGCCATGGTAACTAAAACAAGGGAGCGCAAACAGGAACTAAAAGAGTCCAAAAATAACAAAAAATAACAAGAACATAATCCAGACCACAAATCATGACAGTAACACCCGAATAAGTTTTTCAACTTGTTTAAGTCGGGGTTGACGTTAATCAATTCAACTCAAGTAAATTTATGGATGATTACTTTTGACTTCACTTGAGTCCTTTTATTCTAAAGTTCTTTTTGTTGATTGATTGAGACTTTTATTAGTAGATTCCACAGTACAGAACATATTCCGTACAATTGACCACTAAATAATAACTGTCACGACGAGGGGGTTTTCGCAATTTACAGCGAGGATTATTCTCCCGGGATGCAATCAGACTTTTCCGGACAAAGATAGCAGGTAGGAAGATGTTTAATATTAATCTAACTATGCAGTACAAAAGACAGGAACTAAAACAAAGGGAAAGCGTGCCGATTGCACGAGAGAATAAGGAACATAAAACTTAACGCAGGAAACATACGCTAACACTTAGACTGAACTATGGACATAGAAAACAACTAAATAAACTATGGCATAGAACGAACAAGACTTACTGCGGCACGAATAAAGCAATGGCATGTTACGAGCATGAAAAGAGCGATGTCCCCAGTCCGACTAACTGGCAATGACAGGCTTTAATAATAGGCTCTTAATTAGAGCAGGTGCATGTCCAGGTGAAGCTAATGAGTCGCCATGGTGAATAAAACAAGGGAGCGAAAAAAGAAACTTAAAGAGTCCAAAACTAACAAAAAATAACAATAACATAATCCAGACCACAGATCATGAGATCATTAGAACACTAGACTGACCATATGTCCTCTTTTTCCCGGACATGTGCTCCTTTCAATCAATCAATCAATCAATGTTTATTTATATAGCCCCAAATCACAAATGTCTCAAAGGACTGCACAAATCATTACGACTACAACATCCTCGGAAGAACCCACAAAAAGGCAAGGAAAACTCACACCCAGTGGGCAGGGAGAATTCACATCCAGTGGGACGCCAGTGACAATGCTGACTATGAGAAACCTTGGAGAGGACCTCAGATGTGGGCAACCCCCCCCCCTCTAGGGGACCGAAAGCAATGGATGTCGAGCAGGTCTAACATGATACTGTGAAAGTTCAATCCATAGTGGCTCCAACACAGCCGCGAGAGTTCAGTTCAAGCGGATCCAAGACAGCAGCGAGAGTCCCGTCCACAGGAGACCATCTCAAGTGGAGGCGGATCAGCAGCGTAGAGATGTCCCCAACCGATACAGCCGAGCGGTCCATCCTGGGTAAGAATGATGAGCGGTCCATCCTGGGTCTCGACTCTGGACAGCCAGTACTTCATCCATGGTCATCGGACCACAAGGGAGGGGGGGACATAGGAGAAAGAAAAGAAGCGGCAGATCAACTGGTCTAAAAAGGAGGTATATTTAAAGGCTAGAGTATACAGATGAGTTTTAAGGTGAGACTTAAATGCTTCTACTGAGGTAGCATCTCGAACTGTTACCGGGAGGGCATTCCAGAGTACTGGATCCCGAACGGAAAACGCTCTATAGCCCGCAGACTTTTTTTTTGCATGACTGTCCGGGCAGAGTTTCTTAAATGCCTCAAATGTCCGGCGTTTTGTGTCAAGGTCGCGTGTATTTTCAATGTATGTACAGTGTTAAGAGAGGTTAAGAACAAAACAAATTGTGAAGGAGCTGTGACCGAGATAGTGAGAGAAGGAGGTAGTGGATTGATTGTCAATCATGGCATTCTTGATCAACAGTGTTGCGTTTTGGACCCGTTCTTCCTTCGGTCAATGCCCCCCTGGTTTTTTTATGACACATAAGCTGGTTTTAAAACAATCAGAGACAGAGGTTGCTCATTTTGATATTTTATAACCAAAGCGCTTTGGGAGATCAATCTAGATACAACAGTTCAATGCCCGGCTCAAATTGATCTAATCCTAAAATGGCAGATTTTCCCTCCTCACTCACTCTCACCTGCCCCTCTTCTTCTCCTCCCTACCTCGGACAGTTGAGATAACAGATTGTTATGGCTTCATTCCAACATTCCCAATTCAAGATCTATATAAAAGGCTCACACTTTAGCTGTTCTAAAATCTGACTAGGAAATAAAAAGACAACCATATCCAACAGTCCCCCTTCAGATCTTCTAAAAAAGATCTCCCAACACAACGACAATAACAGCTATACAGGTCACACTGAGGGTGGCCGTATAAACAACTTTAACACTGTTTCAAACGTGCGCCACATTGGGAACCCACACCAAACAAGAATGACGAACACATTTCGGGAGAACATCCACACCGTAACACAACCTAAACACAACAAAACAAATACCCAGAACCCCTTCCAGCACTAGTTATTCTGGGACGCTACAATATACACCCCCCACTACCCTCACCCCTCCCCACCTCAACCCCCGAGTGCGTCACATCAAATATTTCACTCGTGGAAGATTTTGCATGTTTCATATATACATGATGTAAGTATATATGTCATGTAGTAACATGTATCAAAACATTTAATATTTATGTATTTGGATCATTTTATGCATTTGGCGGCGCATTCATTTTCAAAACAACGCATCACCTTTGCTTTGTCCTTCAACAACTAACTACTACTCATGACAGACTTCACGAGAGCCAACAAAAATAATAAAACATCACCTACTGTACGCGCTCTGCTGTCTTTCGGATGCCGACTGTGGAACCACAGGCGTCTTTTTGTGTCGTTCTCGCCTTTCCCGTGTCTAAATTGGCTGTCAAAGTGTACCGACCTGTCGCAGTTCGTCTTCGTCCTTTCTACTGTGCAAACTAGAGGGATGATTTATGATCTACAATAAAAAATGTTACAAGCGCGAGAACAAGGAAGCAGCTGATCAGTCGACAATGTCAAAACTGACACGGAAGCTGGTGATAATGGCGCCGCTATAAATAGTGAGCGCTTGTAATAACAATGTCACTAGTACTTGGTTAATATTCAAGTCCCAAAATATAAATGGACGATTGTCTGCGGTTTTTGGATGGTGGTTAGCTATTGGGTCTTATAGGCGGAATAAAAGCATAATGATAAATACTTGACACCGCAAGGGTAGTTTTCTATGTCCCTGTTATTTCTATCCATCTTCTTCCGCTTATCCGAGGTCGGGTCGCGGGGGCAGCAGCCTAAGCAGGGAAGCCCAGACTCTCCTCTCCCCGGCCACTTCGTCCAACTCTTCCCTGGGGATCCCGAGGCGTTCCCAGGTCAGCCAAGAGACATAGTCTTCCCAACGTGTCCAGGGTCTTCCCCGAAACATCCTGACCAGATGCCTGAACCACCTCATGTGGCTCCTCTCCATGTGGAGGAAAAGCGGCTTTACTTTGAGTTCTTCCCGGATGACAGAGCGTCTTACATTATCTCTAAGGGAGAGCCCCAGAGAAATGATCTTGTCCTTTCGGTCATTACCCAAAGCTCATGACCATAGGTGAGGATGGGAACGTAGATCGACAGGTAAATTGAGAGCTTTGCCTTCCGGCGCAGCTCCTTCTTCACCATAACGGAACGACACAGCGTCCGCATTACTGAAGACGCCGCACCGATCCGCTTGTCGACCTTACGATCCACTCTTCCCTCACTCATGAACAAGACTCCGAGGTACTTGAACTCCTCCACTTGGGGCAAGATCTCTTCCCCAACCCGGAAATGGCACTCCATCCTTTTCCGGGCGCGAACCCTGGACTCGGACTTGGAGGTGCTGATTCTCATCCTGGTCGCTTCACACTCGGCTGCGAACCGATCCAGTGAGAGCTGAAGATCCTGGCCAGATGAAGCCATGAGGACCACATCATCTGCAAAAAGCAGAGACCTAATCCTGCAGAAACCAAACCGGATCCCCTCAACGCCCTGACTCCGTCTAGAAATTCTGTCCATAAAAGTTAAGAACAGAATCGGTGACAAAGGGCAGCCTTGGCGGAGTCCAACCGTCACTGGAAACGGGTCCGACTTACTGCCGGTGATGCGGACCAAGCTCTGACACCTGGGAATTACATTTAAATTGAGGAAAACCACTAGTATAACTAAAAATGAGAGGATTTGAAGGGGTGCCTTGAGGAGCCCCCCAGCTATGTAACGCACAAGTTAAAGGTAAAGTTAAAGTACCACTGATAGTCACACAAACACTAGGTGTGGGGAAATGACCCTCTGCATTTGACCCGTCCCCTTGTTCACACCAACACATCTCGAGTGTGTTGGTGTGAGATCTACCATCTTCCGCAGTTCAATCATCACCATCGTTTTGGTGATGATTGAAGTTGACGTTTTCAAGTTCAAATGTCAATCCAAGGAATCTCTTCACAACAGAAGTGTCAAATGGTCCACATCGCAGTTATGTTTGGCCCCAGAGGGCCACTTCTAACAGTGAATACTATTATTGCACACTTTTTACTATGCATTTAATAATTTTTTTTTACTAAAATGTAGAAATATATATATATAGTAAATTGCAATAATTTCCCCTCAAAATGTAGTCTATATTACTGTAAATGGAAAAACTGTACTGCTGTTTTTCTGGTTTTAAAAAAGGCAGCTCATTTGCCAAGAATTTGTTTTAATTATTTTTTTACTGTAAATTAAAAAAACAACAACTTTACAGTAAGATTTTGGCACCTGAGCTGCCAGTTTTTTTTTCTTCAACCGCAAATCGACAACTGCATATTTCTTAGTGTATTTCCGTAAATGTCAAAATGGCACCACAGTTTAATTTAGAGAAAAAATCCGCAAAAGCAACATTACATTTTACCATAACGTGGTTTTTGCAGCACACTTCGAGGTTTGTTCTCCCAGGATGCAAACGGACTATTCCGGACAGGACTTGAAGGTAGGAACATATGTATTAATTAATTAATCCTACATATCACAAAAGAGAGGAACTGAAACAAAAGGAGAGGGTGCCGTAAATAACAAAAACTTCACGCTAGACGCTAACACTTAGCATGAACTATGGACATAGAACAAACGAGACTTACTGTGGCATGAAACAACTAACATAACTATGGCATAGCACAAGATGAAACTGTGGCATAAAAACAATAATGACGCCAGGACGACTGACTGGCAAAGGTGGGCTAAAATCATGTCTCTTGATTGGAAACAGGTGTGCGCCCCCAACACCAGAGGCAGGTGAAAATCATAAGTCGCCATGGTAACTAAAACAAACAAGGTTGCACACAAACAGGAACTAATGGAGTCTAAAACTAACAGAACATAACAAAAACATGATCCGGATCGCAGATCAGGACGCATTTCACATTTTCCCATGAAGTCTTTTGCTACTTTTACATTGCACAATTTTATTAGTATCTACTTCTATTCAAACGATGGTTTGAATGTTTGATAATATATTTTTGCATAGACTTTCAATTTTTTTATCATTCAAATTTGAACTTTACGGTTGAGATAAGAACGAAATTTGGTTGTATTAGCTCGTGCAGGATAAAAGAGCAATAAGGTGCAGATATAAATAAATGTATTACTGTACAGATAAATATATCGCGATTTGGCATATGTATCCACGTTATGGATGTATGTTATAATCTAATATAGACATTATTATTAACATAATTTGCGCTAACATGGAGTACATGTACATATATATATATATATATACTGTATATATGTATACATATATACACTGTATATATAAATGTATATATGTATGTATATATATATATATATATATATATATATATACTGTATATATGTATACATATATACACTGTATAAATATACGTATATGTATATATATATATATATATATATATATATATATATATATATATATACTGTATATATGTATACATATATACACTGTATAAATATACGTATATATACGTATATATATATATATATATATATATATATATATATATATATATATATATATATATATATATATATATATATATTTATATATATATATATATACACTGCGATGAGGTGGGCACCTGTCCAGGGTGTGCTCCGCCTTCCGTCCATTTGTTGGCTGAGATAGGCACCAGAGCCCCCCGTGACCCCAAAGAGAATATGCGGTAGGAAAATGGATGGATGGTATATACATACATACAGTACATACATATATATATATATATATATATGTATATATATATATATATATATATATATATATATATATATATATATATATATATATATATATATATATATATATATATATATATATAATACATTTGGTTAGAAAAGTTACAGTACTTTTTTGATACATAGTATTTCGTGGCTTTCGAGGGCCACAATTAATGAAGTGGCGGGCCCCATCTGGCCCCCGGGCCTTGAGTTTGACACCTGTGGTCTACAGTAATTTTAGTTCCTCCATACAACAGAAGCACTCCAGGCTGTTAAGGAATTCGCTGCCAAAATGTTTGTCTTGTAAGTTTTGAAAGGAACTTGGGGGCCGTTATGGTGTCGTTTTCGGGCTGGGCTTGGCCCGCGTGCCACTAGTCGAAAAGACCTGTACTAGCCCACCAGGGGACCTGTCGTCATTTTAACCCTTGTGCGGTATTCGGGTCTGTGGGACCCGTTTTCATTTTTTATTAAAATAAAAATGATACAATGAATTAATTTCACTGACTTTGGCTCATTTTCTGTGAAGAACATATATCAGAATACATATGTAATGACCACACACCATACACCCCCCTACACATTTCTATTACTTATAAGATGTCCGGGTCCACTGGACCGGGGGCTAATAGAAGTGTGGAAATTGATGTTTTGTGTACCACAAACACACATAGCAGGTTTAGACAAGAGAAAGACAGAGTGTAGGTACACAGAACATCGGAGGGTCAAATGTGCGAGAAAATGAGAGCAGGCAGTGTTGACAGACAATGTTGCAGCCTTTTGTGGGAACCGCAGGTACAGAAACACACTCAAACACTGTTATGTTAAAATACTGAACAGATGTTTATTGGGATAATGTAAACATCCATCCATCCATTTTCTGCCGCTTATTCCCGTTCGGGGTCGCGGGGGGCGCTGGCGCCTATCTCAGCTACAATCGGGCGGAAGGCGGGGTACACCCTGGACAAGTCGCCACCTCATCGCAGGGCCAACACAGATAGACAGACAACATTCACACTCACATTCACACACTAGGGCCAATTTTAGTGTTGCCAATCAACCTATCCCCAGGTGCATGTCTTTGGAAGTGGGAGGAAGCCAGAGTACCCGGAGGGAACCCACGCATTCACGGGGAGAACATGTAAACTCCACACAGAAAGATCCCGAGCCTGGATTTGAACCCCGAGCCTGGATTTGAACCCAGGACTGCAGGACCTTCGTATTGTGAGGCAGACGCACTAACCCCTCTGCCACCGTGAAGCCCATATAATGTAAACATCTGTTCAGTATTTTAATATCAAATTATTTGATTGTGAGGTATTAAAAGCCACAAAATACAAGGGGTCCATCAGACCCACAAACGCTGGCTGAGTAACAACAATAGGAAGATGACACAAGGGTTAAATGTGCCCTCATAATATTTTATGAGTGAATTGTGATGTTGTTCTGGCACTTTGGTCACCACTATTTCATAAAACGTGTTTAAGGAAGCTGCATTTTAATTAAAACTGGAAATTAGTTATACAGTAAGGAGAAAAAAACAAAGCCTACTTGTTCTCATGGAGCGGTTGGTAAGGTTGTGGGAGGACAAAATCTCGTCCTCGTCCATCTCGGTGAGGACCCTGGCTTGTCGGAGGTACGGGATCACAATGCACGGCCGCACTCCCAAGGAGATCCGGTGCCGGTTGTCATTAATGAGTTCCCACAGTTCCTCCTCGCCCTTCTCCTTCAGGTCCAGACCTGCTGGCACACTTTCTCCGGCCATCTCGAGTGTGTTGGTGTGAGTAAGCGCTAACAGCGGCTCACAGGTGGCGCTGATCCTGGGCGACAAGGTCCCACATTGGGACATTGAGTACTGAAACGTGACAAGAGAGACAGTCAGACTGGTAGAGGCAGAACCAGCAGGACAAATGCAGCGTGTTTCCACACCCAGTGCTTGTAATCATTCACGTGTGTGTGTGTGCATGCATGCGTGTGTGTGTGTGTGTGTGTGTCTTCTTGTATTTCTACCCTTCTTGAGACATCAACAAAGAAAAGTACCTTCCACTTGAGGACCGGTGAACAAGTTAAAACAATTGCATCTAATGGAGAGCCTAATACTACAGTTCGTGAACATTGCTCCAAAGTCAGGATTTTTGGTTGATTTAACGTGCATGCAAAAGTAAACATTGACAGTTGCAAAGGCAGCAATATAGATAAAACAAGACGTCAGCTAAGGAAGGACTTTCCGATACAAAAAACCCGAACAGCTGATTTTACGACTTCCTGTGCTGACGTAAGACAACCCGTGTCTCGTATTTGACCATAGGATGAACAAATACACTCTGGTACTAAGATTATAGTGGCCATTAACAGTTAGCTTCTATAGTAAAATTATGTAATTTGTCATATTTTCCATTCATCCATTTTCTACCCCTTGTCCCTTTCGGAGTCACGTGGGGAGACTGGTGCACGGACAGTCACCACACAATTCTTAACAGAATCTGGTTAGGGTCGAGTGGCATGGAGTCCAAAACGACTGGGGAACCTTTTCTGCTGCAGCCTTCATCCGCCATCGCAGCCGTGGTGGTAGTTCTTAAAATCTACCATCTTCCGCAGTTGAGGTCTTCACCGTATCCCTGGCTAAGGAGCAGTCAGGTACTAGGTCTTTGCCAAGGACCACCTGGGGTAACAGTAGTAAAGGGGTTAACCTCCTAGTGCCCCAGGACCCCATAGAGGAGCCTCCACTGCCGGATGCAATTTAACGTCATGCCCAGGACACAGGAAGGAGCGGTACACCCTGGACAAGTCGCCACCTCACCTCAGCTTCTACAGTAAAATTATGACATTTGTCAAAATTTTCCATCCATCCATTTTTCTACCACTTGTCCCTTTCGGGGTTGCGGGGGGTGCTGGAGCCTATCTCAGCTACATTCGGGCGGAAGGCGGTGTAAACCCTGGACAAGTCGCCACCTCATAATTTTGCTAAGTTTTATTCCGATTATTATTATTGTAATATTGCCCAAATGTTTAAGTTTATCGTAAAAAATTGCGACTTTTGTTGAGTAAAGTTACGACTCTTTTCATAAAGATGCCAAAATGTTAAGCTGTTGTTGTAAAATCGCGAATGTTATTGAGTAACATTCCAACTTTTATCATAATATTCTGAAAAGAACCAGTTTTTCGTGTAAGATTTTGACTTGTAATGAGTAAAATCCGTCCATCCATCCATTTACTACCGCTTATTCCCCTCTTGGGTCGCGGGGGGCGTTTTGCCTATCTCAGCTACAATCGGGCGGAAAGAGGGGTACACCCTGGACAAGTCGCCACTTCATAATTTTATCAAGTGAAATTCAGATTATTATTATTGTTATGATATTGCCCAAATATTTTAGTTTTTGTAAAAAAGTGTCACTTTTGTCAAGTAAAGTTATGACTCTTTTCATCAAAATGCCTACATTTTCAGCTTTTCTTGTGAAATTGCGACTGTTACTTAGCAAAATTCCAACTTTTATCATAATATTGCAAAAATGTTAAATTTTTCTAGTAAAATTTTGTCTTGCATTGAGTAAGATGACGACTTTTATTATAATATGGTAAAAAATCCAAGTTTTTCTTGTGAAATTGTGCTAAGACTATAGTGGCAATTAACAGTTAGCTTCTACTGTAAAATTATGACACTCGTCATAATTTTCCATCCATACAATTTTCTACCAGGGTCACGGGGGGGGGGGGGGGGGGCGGAGCCTATCTCAGTTACATTCGGGCGGAAGGCGGCGTACACGTTGGACAAGTCGTCATCTCATAACTTTGTTAAGTGAAATTCCGATTATTATTTTTATTATATTGCCCAAATTTTCAAGTTTTTGTAAAAAGAGTGTCACTTTTGTCAAGTAAAGTTATGACTCTTTTAATAAAAATGCAAACATTTACATGATTGAGTAAAATTCCAACTTTTATCATTATATTCCGAAAATGTTCATTTTTTCTCGTAAAATTTTGACTAGCGTTGAGTAAATTTACAACTTTTATCATAATACGGCAAAAGTTCTAAGTTTTTCTTGTGAAATTGTGCTAAGACTGTAGAGGCCATTAACAGTTAGCTTCAACAGTAAAATTATGACATTTGTCATAATTTTCCATCCATCCATTTTCTACGACTTGTTCCTATCGGGGTCGCGGTGGTGCTGGAGCCTTTTCTCAGCTACATTCGGGCGGAAGGCGGCGTACACCCTGGACAAGTCGCCACCTCATAATTTTGCCAAGTGAAATTCCGATTGTTATTATTATGATATTGCCCAAATGTTTCAGTTTTCGTAAAAAAAGTTTCACTTTTGCAGAGTAAAGTTACGACTCTTAATAAATAAACCAACATTTTAAGCTTTTCTTGTAAAATTTCGACTGTTATTGGGTAAAATTCCAACCTTTGTCATAAAATCTTGCGAAAATGTTTGGTTTTTCTGGTAAAATTTTGACCTGCGTTGAGTAAAATGACGACTTTTATTATAATACGGCAAAAAATCAAAGTTTTTCTTGTGAAATTGTGCTAAGACTATAGTGGCCATTAACAGTTAGCTTCAACAGGAAAATTATCACATTTGTCAGAATTTTCCATCCATCCATTTTCTACGACTTGTTCCTATCGGGGTCGCGGTGGTGCTGGAGCCTTTCTCAGCTACATTCGGGCGGAAGGCGGCGTACACCCTGGACAAGTCGCCATCTCATAATTTTGCCAAGTGAAATTCCGATTATTATTATTATGATCATACCCAAATTTTTCAGTTTTTGTAAAAAAAGTTTCACTTTTGTAGAGTAAAGTTACGACTCTTTTAATAAATATGCAAAAATGTTAAGCTTTTCTTGTAAAATTTCGACTGTTATTGAGTAAAATTCCGACCATTGTCATAAAATTACGAAAATGTTCAGTTTTTCTTGTAAAATTTTGACCTGCGTTGAGTAAAATGACGACTTTTATTATAATACGGTAAAAAATCCAAGTTTTTCTTGTGAAATTGTGCTAAGACTATAGTGGCCATTAACAGTTAGCTTCTACAGTAAAATTATGACATTTGTCATAATTTTCCATCCATCCATTTTCTACAACTTGTCCCTATCGGGGCCGTGGGGGTGCTGAAGCCTATCTCACCAACATTTGCGCGGAAGGCGGAGTACACCCTGGACAAGTCGCCACCTCATAGTTTTTGCAAAGTGAAATTCCAATTATTATTATTATGATATTGCCCAAATTGTTAAGTTTTTGTACAAAAAGTGTCACTCTTGTCGAGTAAAGTTATGAGTCTTTCAATAAAAATGCCAGAATTTTAAGCTTTTGTTGTAAAATTGCGACTGTTATTGAGTGAAGTTCCAGCTTTTATCACAATATTGCGAAAATGTTCATTTTTTCTTGTAAAATTTTGACTTGCGTTGAGTAAAATGACGTTTTTTATTATAATACGGCAAAAAATCCAAGTTTTTCTTGTGAAATTGTGCTAAGACTATAGTGGCCATTAACAGTTAGCTTCTACAGTAAAATTTGACATTTGTCATAATTTTCCATCCATCCATTTTTCTACCACTTCTCCCTTTCCGGGTCGCGGGGGGGCTGGAGCCTATCTCAGCTACATTCGGACGGAAGGCGGTGTACACCCTGGACAAGTCGCCACCATAATTTTGCCAAGTCAAATTCCAATCATTATTATTGTAATATTGCCCAAATTTTTAAGTTTTCGTAAAAAAGTGTTACTTTTGTCAAGTTAAGTTACGACTTTATTCATAAAAATGCCAAAATGTTAAGCTTTTCTTGTAAAATTGCGACTGTTGTTGAGTAAAATTCCAACTTTTATCATAATATTGCGCAAATGTTCAGTTTTTCAGACGGCATGGCTCGGTTGGGAGAGTGGTTGTGCCAACAACCTGAGGGTTCCTGGTTCAATCCCCACCTTCTACAATCCAAGTCACGTCCGTTGTGTCCTTGAGCAAGACACTTCACCCTTGCTCCTGATGGGTCCTGGTTAGCACCTTGCATGGCAGCTCCCGCCATCAGTGTGTGAATGTGTGTGTGAATGGGTGAATGTGGAAATAGTGTCAAAGCGGTTTGAGTTCCTAAAAAAAGGTAGAAATGCGCTATACAAGTAATACCCATTTACCATTTTCTAGTAAAATGACGACTTTTATTATTATATGGCCAAAATTCAACGTTTTTCTTGAGAAATTGTGATATTTTTCTTGTGAAATTCCAATTCATTTTTCACAAAAAGCTTTTATTATATTGACATAGTATGTATGTATTATTAATGTTCTAAATGCACATCTTTATATATCAAGAAAGGGCATTTTTCAGAGGTCTCAAGAAGGAAACAAATACAAGAATGTGTGTATGTGTGTGTTCTGGCAATGCTGACTTAATGGGGACATTGCTCTGTTTACACAGTCACCTTTAGGAGACTTCTGACGGTATGGGGACACAAAAAAAAAAACAGGTCGCCTAACGGGGAACCTTTTTAAATGATGGTCAGATCCATTCTGAAGATGCCTAAGTAATTTTTGAGCTTTGGCCCAAAAAACATGTTTGCTGGTTAGTTTGAGTGTGAGATATTTGCACAGCAGCCCCCTCATCGGGCTGTAACTGGTATATTTAAGTGGTGAAACGTCCTATAAGAGGACAGCTGTAGTGCTGTATTCTGAGTATCATGTCATATTTAATTTGAAAGTTTTTTTTTTCTTTTAAATGGTCCTCAGTAGTCACGTACAAATGTGTGTGAATTATGCAAGATTATTTAAATTTGTTCCCCATGAACCATATCAACTCTTTTTTCCCCAGGGTCCCCAGAAAGACTGATCAGCACATTACTTCATCAATCCAGAGATTTAAAGACGTGTATGAGCTAGCTGAGCAGTGGCCATGTGACTTGTTTATTTTTTATGCCTTCATAACCTGTAGAAAGTGTGGTCCTCACAAGTCCTGAACCAAATAACAATTTTTTCCCCAGGGTCCCCGGTAAGACTGATCAGCACATTACTTCATCAATCCAGAGATTTAAAGAAGTGTATGAGCTAGTTGAGCAGTGGCCATGTGACTTATTTATTTTTTATGCCTCATAACCTCTAGAAAGGGTGGTCTTCACAAGTCCTGAACCAAATAACTATTTTTCCCCATGGTCCCCAGTAAGACTGATCAGCACATTACTTCATCAATCCAGAGATTTAAAGACGTGTATGAACTAACTGAGCAGTGGCCATGTTACTTTTTTATTTTTTAGGCCTTCATAACCTGTAGAAAGGGTGGTCCCCACAAGTCATGAACCAAATTATTATTTTACCCCAGGGTCCCCAGTAAGACTGATCAGCACATTACTTCATCAATCCAGAGATATAAAGACGTGTATGAGCTAGCTGGGCAGTGGCCATGTGACTAATTTATTTTTTATGCCTTCATAACCTGTAGAAAGTGTGGTCCTCACAAGTCCTGAACCAAATAACTATTTTTCCCCATGGTCCCCAGTAAAACTGATCAGCACATTACTTCATCAATCCAGAGATTTAAAGACGTGTATGAGCTAGCTGAGCAGTGGCCATGTGACTTATTTATTTTGTATGCCTTCATAAACCTGTAGAAAGTGTGTGGTCCTCACAAGTCCTGAACCAAATAACTATTTGACCTCAGGGTCCCCAGTAAGACTGATCAGCGCATTACTTGATCAATCCAGAGATTTAAAGACGTGTATGAGCTAGCTGAGCAGTGGCCATGTGACTTATTTATTTTTTTATGCCTTCATAACCTGTAGAAAATGTGTGGTCCTCACAAGTCCTGAACCAAATAACTATTTTTCCCCATGGTGCCCAGTAAGACTGATCAGCACATTACTTCATCAATACAGAGATTTAAAGACGTGTATGAACTAACTGAGCAGTGGCCATGTTACTTATTTATTTTTTATGCCTTCATAACCTGTAGAAAGGGTGGTCCCCACAAGTCATGAACCAAATTATTATTTTACCCCAGGGTCCCCAGTAAGACTGATCAGCACATTACTTTATCAATCCAGAGATATAAAGACGTGTATGAGCTAGCTGGGCAGTGGCCATGTGACTTATTTATTTTTTATGCCTTCATAACCTGTAGAAAGTGTGGTCCTCACAAGTCCTGAACCAAATAACTATTTTTCCCCATGGTCCCCAGTAAAACTGATCAGCACATTACTTCATCAATCCAGAGATTTAAAGACGTGTATGAGCTAGCTGAGCAGTGGCCATGTGACTTATTTATTTTTTTATGCCTTCATAACCTGTAGAAAATGTGTGGTCCTCACAAGTCCTGAACCAAATAACTATTTTTCCCCATGGTGCCCAGTAAGACTGATCAGCACATTACTTCATCAATACAGAGATTTAAAGACGTGTATGAACTAACTGAGCAGTGGCCATGTTACTTATTTATTTTGTATGCCTTCATAACCTGTAGAAAGGGTGGTCCCCACAAGTCATGAACCAAATTATTATTTTACCCCAGGGTCCCCAGTAAGACTGATCAGCACATTACTTCATCAATCCAGAAATTTAGAGACGTGTATGAGCTAACTGAGCAGTGGCCATGTGACTTATTCATTTTTTATCCCTGTAGAAAGTGTGGTCCCCACAAGTCATGAACAACAACTTGGTCCCCATTCCAAATGATAACCAGTGTGTGTGTGTGTGTGTGTGCGCATGGGAAAACCTGTAATTCAAGACCTGTGCGTTGAAGCACTGTAAAGGACTGACAACATACACTAAAGCAGATAACAAGCTTTGACCTTACACCATAATTAGAGGTAGTTTCATTAATTTGACCAACTTCATACTTATTGCATCTTTCCATTTAATAATATGAGCACTAAGAGCATAACTCAGACACATCACAGAAAAGGAGGTCACGTTTGCTGGATCCAGTCGGACTACTGTAAATGTGCAGCACAGAGTGTACAAACGCCTTCTATCATCGGAAAATGAGATGTCAAGCAGGTTAGCTTTGGCAATTCCTAATTATATTAGAGTCCTTCAAACGCACATAACAGACAGCTGACAGGAGTAAACACTGTGCAAGCCAAGTGCAAAGTCCTTGTTGAAATGAGGAAACGGAGGCAGAGCAGCTGTTACCTATAATTTGTGGTGTTACACCGCTTAAGAGTGGAATCTTTTTTTAGCTGTCTCAGTGCACAATAATGCGTGAGACTTTCACTGGACTGTCAATGAGGTATGCAAACAAACAACATTGATTAAAAATGAAACCAAACAAGATTAAGAATTGTCTTTCTGTATATTTGTACAAACCCTGATGCCATATGAGTTGGGAAATTGTGTTACATGTAAATATAAAAGGATTGCAATAATTTTCAAATCATTTTCAACCCATATTCAGTTGAATATGCTACAAAACATAATCATAAACTTTAGAATTTGATGCCAGCAAAAGGTGCTAAAGAAGTTGGGAAAGGTGGCAATAAATACTGATAAAGTTGATAAATGCTCATCAAACACTTAATTGGAACATCCCACAGGTGTACAGGCTAATCGGGAACAGGTGGGTGCCATGATTGGGTATAAAAACAGCTTGCCAAAAAATGCTCAGTCTTTTACAAGAAAGGATGGGGCACAACTGCGTGAGCAAATAGTCAAACAGTTTAAGAAAAACGTTTCTCAAAGTGCAATTGCAAGAAATTCAGGCATTTCAACATCTACGGTCCATAATATCATCAAAGGGTTCAGAGCATCAATCCGGTTTCAGGGCAAATCACTCTACTGAGACAGCCCTCGCAAAAATGACTAATGATCTATTGCTAACGATGGATTCTGATGAGTCATCTTTGTTGCTGCTCCTCGATCTTAGCGCTGCTTTCGATACCGTCGATCATAATATTTTATTAGAGCATATCAAAACACGAATTGGTATGTTAGACTCAGCCCTGTTTTGGTTTAACTCTTATCTTACTGACAGGGTGCAGTGCGTCTCCCATAACAGTGTGACTTCGGACTACGTTAAGGTAACGTGTGGAGTTCCCCAGGGTTCCGTCCTTGGCCCTGTACTCTTCAGCAACTACATGCTGCCGCTAGGTGACATCATACGCAAATACGGTGTTAGCTTTCACTGTTATGCTGATGACACCCAACTCTACATGCCCCTAAAGCTGATTGTAGTCAGCTGGAGGCGTGTCTTAATGAAATTAAACAGTGGATGTCCGCTAATTTTTTGCAACTTAACGCCAAAAAAACGGAAATGCTGATTATCGGTCATGCTAGACTCCGACCTCTATTTAATAATACAACTGTAACATTTGACAACCAAATAATAAAACAAGGGGACTCGGTAAAGAATCTGGGTATTATATTCGACCCAACTCTCTCTTTTGAGTCACACATTAAAAGCGTTACTAAAACAGCCTTCTTTCATCGCCGTAATGTCGCAAAAATTCGCTCCATTTTGACCACTAGCGACGCTGAGATCATCATCCATGCGTTTGTTACATCTCGTCTTGATTACTGTAACGTATTATTTTCGGGTCTCCCCATGTCTAGCATTAAAAGATTACAGTTGGTACAAAATGCGGCTGCTAGACTTTTGACAAGAACAAGAAAGTTTGATCATAATACACCTATACTGGCTCACCTGCACTGGCTTCCTGTGCACTTAAGATGTGACATTAAGGTTTTACTACTTACATATAAAATACTACACGGTCTAGCTCCAGCCTATCTTGCCGATTGTATTGTACCATATGTCCCGGCAAGAAATCTGCGTTCAAAAGACTCCGGCTTATTAGTGATTCCCAGAGCCCAAAAAAAGTCTGCGGGCTATAGAGCATTTCCCATTCGGGCTCCAGTACTCTGCAATGCCCTCCCGGTAACAGTTCGAGATGCTACCTCAGTAGAAGCATTTAAGTCTCACCTTAAAACTCATTTGTATACTCCAGCCTTTAAATAGATCTTCTTTTTAGACCAGTTGATCTGCCGCTTCTTTTCTTTTTCTCCTATGTCCCCCCCTCCCTTGTGGAGGGGGTCCGGTCCGACGACCATGGATGAAGTACTGGCTGTCCACAGTCGAGACCCAGTATGGACCGCTCGTCGGGACCCAGAATGGACCGCTCGGCTGTATCGGTTGGGGACATCTCCACGCTGCTGATCCGCCTCCATTTGGGATGGTTTCCTGTGAACGGGACTCTCGCTGCTGTCTTGGATCCGCTTTGAACTGAACTCTCGTGGCTGTTTTGGAGCCACTATGGATTGAACTTTCACAGTATCACGTTAGACCCGCTCGACATCCCTTGCTTTCGGTCCCCTCCAAGGTTTCTCATAGTCAGCATTGTCACTGGCGTCCCCACTGGGTGTGAATTCTCCCTGCTCACTGGGTGTGAGTTTCCCTTGCCCTTATGTGGGTTCTTCCGAGGATGTCATAGTCGTAATGGTTTGTACAGTCCTTTGAGACATTTGTGATTTAGGGCTATATAATTAAACATTGATTGATGTTCCAAATAAGTGTTTGATGAGCATTCCTCAACTTTATCAGTATTTTTGCCACCTTTCCCAACTTCTTTGTCACATCTTGCTAGCATCAATTTCTAAAGTTAATGATATTTTGAAAAAAAAAAAAAAAAAGTTTATCAGTTAAAACATCAAATATGTTGTCTTTGTAGCCTATTCAACTGAATATGAATTGAAAATGATTTGCAAATCATTGTATTCCGTTTATATTTAAATCCAACACAATTTACCAGCTCATATGGAAACGGGGTTTGAAATACGATGTCACCCATATCCACATTATCTTTAGTAGCCTATACTGAATATTACAATAGTTAAAGCATATTTAAAGTTGTTGTAATTTCGGCTTGTAGGCTCCAGCACCCCCCGTGACCCCGAAAGGGACCAGCAGTAGAAAAATGGATGGATGGTTTGTACTACTTAAATTCCCTTTAGTACACAACAGAAGGCTTGTGTTAGTTGTTGTTGATAGATCTCCTCTACATTTTGTAAATTTTTGCCAATAGATAATTGTGTATGTTGGGGTGAGGGCGTGGCCTGCGCACCTGCAGCAAAGCAGGGTGTGCCAGGACTGGCTTCGGGATCAGTGACAGGTGTGTGGATGTCCCACCAGGGCGTCTTTATCTAATCTCCTGTCGCTCTGTTAAAGGCAGTAGACGTGGATGACGAGCAAGAGCAAAACTGACAGAAGGTCACAATTGCTGATAAGCCCCAGAAATGACAATTTCTAGAAAAATAAACCATTGTCATGAACCTGAAATAGCCTGGCCTGTCGGTGATTGGTGTGTCGGAGAACCCGGAAGCGCAGGTCCTCCACAATAATTTTGTAATTTGTGCACTTTTTGAAAAAGAGAGGGAATCAAACTGGACTGTGACGACGTCGAAGCATGTCACACTCTTCCCAAGAGAAGTGCCACTGTGTCCATGAATTTAACAGAAAAACAAAACAAGTTGCGTAAGTAAAAAAAACGACAGAAAACTAAGAGTAACAATCTGCATAATCAAAAACAACTACCTTAGCCAAGAAAGCAGTACCGTATTTTTCGGACTATAAGGTGCACCTAAAATCTTTTCAGTTTTTCAAAAATCGACAGTGCGCCTTATAACCCGGTGCACCTTATGTATGTATTAATGCTGCTTGCACTTACTGACCTCCAAACTATTTTAATAGGGACATGGTGTAATGATACGTCTGACCCGGAGACAGCAGTCACACATCAGAGAGATGTGTAGACTGCAGGTTAAAGCCTGTTCTATAAATCAGTGGTCCCCAACCTCTGAGCAGAATTTTTTTTTATAATTTGTATTTATTTTTTTCAACATAAAAAACACCAGATACACTTACAATTAGTGCTCCAACTCAAAAAAAACTCCCCTTTTCACCACTAGAAACAATAAATAAATATAAAAAATTTAACAAAATCCCCCCCCCCCCCCCCCACCCGCCCGACAAATTATCAAGTGTTGGGGACCACTGCTATAAATGAGACTAAGACCAAAATCTTTGATGTTCCTTTAAGAATATAAAACATCACACATGGTGCACAAAAATCCGTCAAAATGCTTTAGCACGACGTGAGCTACGAAACCGCACCGTTCAATGCATTGACGTAGCATTACGGCTACCATAGTCCGACGTACTGTGCTTCAAAATAGGAATATTATCATGGTGTGTCTGCGATGTGGTGGCGACTTGTCCGGGGCGTACCTCGCCTTCCGCCCGATTGTAGCTGAGATAGGCACCAGCGAACCTCGCGACCCCAAAGGGAATGTAAGCGGCAGAAAATGGACCGATGGATTATAGTGTGTGTATACATGAATCCCACACCGGCACTGTTTTGTTTCACCCTATTCAGCAAAAATACTTTTTTGGTACCTGCTGTTGTGTATTTGGGATCTGCATAAGTTACAAAAAAATTGTGCTCTCCCGTCATTTTAGTCCGAGCCAGGGTCAATAAGCTCCTTCTTTTTCTTCCATCCTCTTGTTGCGGGGCATTCATCCTCCGCTATTGCCATTTGTAATATAAAGTAGCACAGATCTGGCCCGCCGGACGTTCTACATAATTTTTTTTAGACCATCAACATCAAAAATGTCGTCGCCATTAAGACGTGTTGTGTTTTGCTAGATTGTAAAAGTTACACAACTATGGAGGAGCTGGTCTGAGATGTAAAAGAGGAGCAATGTTCAAATGTTGTTACTACTCAGTGTTTTATTGTTCATATTTAATATTGTAAATCCCCCTTTCTTTATTCTAATGTACATTTTGGGTGTCTCATTCAGTAAAAATCAACTACATGCTTCCCAAATGCTGTAATAAATTAAGCATGAATGGTTGAACATGCCAGCACTTTTAACTCTTTTTTTTAAACGCTTATTGCAATTTTTTTTACTTACAGTAAGTCATTAATTCGACTTCGTAAGTCATTATTTGACTTGATAGGTCATTGTTTTGACTTATTAAATTTCTAAGTCAAAATATTGACTTACTAAGAAATAATGACATGCTTAGTATCTCAGGTAACTAGGACTATTTATTAAAAGATATTGTTATTTGATTATTTTTGAATAAATAATATGTGTTCCCCTGGAGAGACACTAACCATTTTTCTGGGGGGAAACACTGAAGTGTAAAGTCAACCTTTTTAACTTCATCCTGTGCCATATTTCCAATAAATGAGTGGTTTTAGTCTCTGGGAGTCCATGGTAAGTTCAATGTCATCTCCCGCGAGGATGGAGTCAGGCTAGCTGTTTTTAAATGACCGCGACTCTAGAACTATAGAAAGTATTTCAATGGTAAAAATCTGCACTTTTGAGTGTTATAAATAGGAAGAAGAAATCTGCGTTCAAAGGACTCCGACTTATTAGTGATTCCCAAAGCCCAAAAAAAGTCTGCGGGCTATAGAGCGTTTTCCGTTCGGGCTCCAGTACTCTGGAATGCCCTCCCGGTAACAGTTCGAGATGCCACCTCAGTAGAAGCATTTAAGTCTCACCTTAAAACTCATTTGTATACTCTAGCCTTTAAATAGACTCCCTTTTTAGACCAGTTGATCTGCCGTTTCTTTTCTTTTTCTCCTATGTCCCACTCTCCCTTGTGGAGGGGGTCCGGTCCGATCCGGTGGCCATGTACTGCTTGCCTGGGTATCGGCTGGGGACATCTCTGCGCTGCTGATCCGCCTCCGCTTGGGACGGTTTCCTACTGGCTCCGCTGTGAATGGGACTCTCGCTGCTGTGTTGGATCCGCTTTGGACTGGACTCTCGCGGCTGTGTTGGATCCATTATGGATTGAACTTTCACAGTATCATGTTAGACCCGCTCGACATCCATATCTTTCGTACTCTCCAAGGTTCTCATAGTCATCATTGTCACCGACGTCCCACTGGGTGTGAGTTTTCCTTGCCCTTATGTGGGCCTATCGAGGACGTCGTAGTGGTTTGTGTTGGGGTTTGTGCAGCCCTTTGAGACACTAGTGATTTAGGGCTATATAAGTAAACATTGATTTATTGATTGATTGATGGTAAATTCAATTTCATCTCCCGCTGGATCAACATGGTACGAGGATGGAGTCAGGCTAGCTGTTTTTAAATGACCGCGACTCTAGAACTATAGAAAGTATTTCAATGGTCAAAATCTGCACTTTTGAGTGTCATAAATGGGAGTAATTACGTATATATTGTAGGTTTTTATTACCCTTTGTTATATTTTTGTTGTGTTTTGCTTGATTTTAAAAGTTACACAACTACGGAGGAGATGGTCTGAGAAGTAAAAGAGGAGCAATGTTAATGTTCAGGATAAAAAGATTAACAAGTGAATGTCTGGAGTAACTAGCCGGTGTGCTGTTACAAAGTGCCCTAAGGCTGATTATAGTGAACTTAAAAAGGCGATCGATACTCTGATCGAGGAAGTTGCTACAATCAAGGAGCAGCAGAAAACAATCATGGCCCTTGTTGTGCAGCTGGATCGGATAAGAGCTGACAATTTGGAGAAAGACAAGAACAATGCAATTCTGGAGAACAGAGTTGCTGATATTGAGCAGTATACACGGATCAATGACGTGATCATTACTGGCCTTAGCATCAAACCCTGGTCTTACACACGAGCTGTAACCCCAGCAAATGCCGGCGGAGTTGGATGCCATTTCAATGGAGCGACAGGTAGCGGTCTTCATGCAGTCCAAGGATATACAACTGGACCGTAACAGCATCGAAGCATGTCACCTTTTGCCCAGGATTGGGACAAACGACAAGCCGAGCGTTATCCTGAGATTTGTAAACAGGAAGCACAAGATCGCGTTGCTAAAACAGGGAAGGAAGCTAAAAGGAACAAACGTATACATCTTGGGTGTCGAACTATGGCCCGCGCCATATTTGGCCCGCCGTGTATTTTCATTTGGCCCTTGAGGCAATATCAAATTAACAGTAGAGCTGGCCCGCCGGTATTATACAGCGGTGGTGTAGCTGTAACACCGCATTCACCGCTAATAATCATACTTGCTAACCCTCACCCCCGATTTTCCAAGGAGACTCCCAAATTTCAGTGCCCCTCCCGAAAATCCCCAGGGGGCAACCATTCTCCCAAATTTCTCCCGATTCCCACCTGGACAACAATATTGGGGGCGTGCCTTAAAGGTACTGCCTCAAGCGTCCTCTAAAACCTTTCGTCACATCCGCTTTTCCTATGTAGAAACAGCGTGCCGGCCTAGTCACATGATATATGTGGCTTTTACACACACACACACACACACACACACACACACACACACACACACACACACACACACACACACACACACACACACACACACACACACACACACACACACACACACAAGCTAATGCAATGCAAGCTTGGTTAACAGCCATACAGGTCACACTGAGGGTGGCCGTATAAACAACTTTAAGACTGTTAAAAATGTGCGCCACACTGTGAACCAACACTAAGCGAGAATGACAAGCAAATTTCGGGAGAACAGCCGCACTGTAACACAACATAAACACAAGAGAACAAATACACAGAACCCATTGCAGCACTACCTCTTCCTGGACGCTACAATATACAAATATATTATTAGCCAGTGGGAAAAGTTTATTTTGATATTTACCTGAGAAGGCTGCAAATTATTAGTATTATTTGAAACTCGATTTTGCATGTCCCTATAAAGTCATATAAGTCTTGCTTGTTCAATATTTAATGCAAAACTTGTTTGGGTCCCCATTAAGAGGTTAATTTGTTCAACCTTGGCCCGCGGCTTTGTTCGGTTTAAAATTTTGGCCCACTCTGTATTTGAGTTTGACAACCATGGTATACATGAACGACCATTTGACCAAACCAAATGCTGATATACCTCAAAAAGCACGCCAAATGAGGAGAGAGAAGAAAATTCTACAAAGTTGGACAGCGAACTGTAAAGTATTCATCAAACTCAACGGTACTCCGGAGAACGTCAAAGTGCTGGTGATTAGAAACATGGAAGATCTGAACGAATATGACGTTTGAACTGGACCGTAAGGTAAAAGCGACTAAACACAATCATGACACACATTGACAATACGCAAGATGCAACCCATGACACGAACCACATCATTCAGTTGATAAATGAATATGACCTCACCTGCACTGGCTTCCTGTGCACTTAAGATGTGACTTTAAGGTTTTACTACTTACGTATAAAATATAAAATACTACACGGTGTCACGGCTCGGACACACACACGTGCGCAATCTGTCGGGAGCCGCGCGCATGTCACTCAAACCGCGGCAGGCAGCTGCGCTCCATCTGTAATCAACGCAACCGGCACTAATGAAAGAGAGGACTACAAGAACCCCCGCCACCAGTGATCCTTTGCCAGAACGTAGCAACTGTACCGTAAGCTCGTCTCCAGCATCCTAGTTGAATTTTTGATCCTGATCTCTGTGCCTTTTTCCCATGCGTTAATTGTCGTGTCTTTCCTCACCCCGCAGCTCCCTGTGTGCGTTCCCGAGCCACGCTGTGTGTCGTGTGCCTTTTTGGATTCCCCTTGTCTTCCTCTGGCTTCCTGGTTTTCGATCCCTTGCTCGCCCCCAGACAAACGACGACTCTCTCCTGCCTCTCGACCACGCTTCCGCCTTGGACTTCCCTACCTGCCTTGCCCGCGCCTGACAGCTCAGCTCCTCTCAACACGCACCTCCAACACTTGCGGTAAATAACACCTCCCGTTAAATTCCACACATAGTCTTGCACCCATTTCATCTTTGTTACATACCCATCAGATTTGACATACACATATATATATATATATATATATATATATATATATATATATAGAATAATATAGTATAATATTATATAATAATATATAATATACTTTTGTATAATATATTATATCAAATACTATATTATATCAATTATATTGAAATATTATTGTATAGATATATATTATATTATATATATATATATATATATATATATATATATATATATATATATATATATATATATATATATATATATATACATACAGCATTAGATATATCCTTGTTAAAATAAAGACGCCCCAGGCTATAAGCTTTTCCCAGTCTCTGTGCCGTCTCCTTCTCCCTGAAACCTTCACAGTACGTTCTGGCCATGTCAGAACCAGACGGCACAGGAAGAGGTCGCCCCACTTCCTCTCCCCAACACACCACTACCCCTGATCTTTCCACCATGCACACTATCCTCCAGCAGCACCAGTCCCGTTTTGATGACTTGGAGACCCAGCTTAATGCTGCCTTTGCCACCCTGCTGTCAAGGCTGGACACCCTTGAACCAAGAACCCCCCCTCCACCTGCACCGGGTACGGGTGCCTCCGCAGCTGCGGCAACATGGGACACCTCCCTCACCCGAGAACCCAAGATTGCCATCCCAAAAACAATTGAGGGAGATTTTGAACTCTGCCGGGGATTTTTGGTTCAGTGTGAGCTTATATTTCAGCACCAGCCCTCCCGCTACTCCTCTGATGGGGCCAAGATTGCCTTCCTGTTCTCCCTCCTGTCAGGCAGAGCACTGCGATGGGTCACAGCGGCGATTGACCAAAGCAGCGGACTCGGAACTGACTACTCTGCCTTCCGCTCAGAGTTCCGGGCTGTGTTTGACCACCCAGTGGACGGGGGTATGCCGCCTCCCGCCTCCACTCCATTCAACAGGGCTCCCGCTCTGTGGCCGAATACACCCTGGAGTTTCGCACCCTCGCAGCTGAGAGCGGGTGGGGGGATAAGGCGCTCCAGAGCGCGTTCCGACGCGGGCTCAGTGACGCAGTAAAGGACGGACTTTTAAGGGACCGCCCGACGTCCTACCGGGCCTTAATTGACCTCGCTCTCCAGATGGACCAGAGACTTATCGAGCGAGCTGCTGAGCGAGCGCACAGCAGCCCAAGTCAAAGTCCCCAAACCAGACCGCACGCTGCCGTGTGGCCACCACTACCTGCCCTTGGGGCCACCAGCACGGACGATCCCATGCAACTAGGCAGATCCCGCCTAGCAGCCGAAGAACGGGAGAGGCGCTTCCAGCAACACCTCTGTCTCTACTGCGGGGTGGCAGGTCATGTGATCAGGAACTGCCCGATACGGCCAAAAGACAAGGCTCACTAGTCAGGGGAATCCTAGTGAGCCATACGTCCGTTCCCCGCAAGCGGAGGAATCCTGGCATCCTCTTCCCAGCGAACTTGTCATGGAATTCCACGAACCTAACTATCGGGGCCTACCTGGATTCTGGAGCGGACGACAGCCTTTTGGATCGGGAGTTCGCTCGACAGGCGGGTATACAGCTCCTACCGCTTGAGACCCCCTTACCGGCTCAAGCCCTGGACGGACACCCCCTTGGTCCCATAACCCACAGGACGGAACCCCTCTCACTTACCCTCTCTGGGAACCACACTGAGACCATTAGCCTCTGGGTTTTGGATGCTCCCATTGCCCCCCTAGTTCTTGGTCGCTCTTGGCTGTGCAAGCACGAGCCCCACATTGCCTGGTCCACAGGCAAGATCCTGGCCTGGAGCGCTACATGTCACGCTAACTGCCTGGGATCCGCAGTTCCTCCGAGTGTCAGCCCCAAGGCCACCGTACCTCCCAAGGACCTCACTAATGTTCCCCTTGTCTATCATGACCTTGCCGAGGTCTTCAACAAGGAACAGGCACTCTCCCTTCCCCCGCATCGACCATACGATTGCGCCATAGACCTTGTGCCCAATGCTGTCCTCCCATCTAGTCGCCTATACAATCTGTCCCTACCCGAAAAGAAGGCGATGCAGGAATAAATTTCAGACTCTCTTGCTTCCGGCATCATTACCCCCTCTAAGTCCCCAGTGGCGGCAGGATTCTTCTTTGTGGGCAAGAAGGATGGATCTCTACGCCCGTGTATTGACTACCGTCAACTAAATAATATCACAATCAAGAACAAATACCCTCTCCCACTCCTGAGCTCTTCCTTTGAGCCCCTCGCGCCCGCCACAGTTTTTAGTAAATTGGATCTCCGCAACGCGTACCACCTGGTACGCATCAGGAAGGGGGATGAATGGAAGACAGCTTTCAACACACACCTGGGGCATTTCGAATACAGGGTGATGCCCTTCGGCCTAACGAATGCCCCGGCGGTTTTTCAGGCGCTGGTAAACGATGTACTGCGAGACATGCTAGACCAATTTGTTGTGGTGTACCTTGATGACATTCTCATTTTTTCAAAAACCCTACAGGAACACAAACACCATGTCCGACTGGTTCTGCAGCGCCTACTAGAGAACCGTCTGTTCGTCAAGGCCGAGAAGTGTGAGTTCCACAAATCCTCGGTTAACTTTCTCGATCATATTGTTCAAGAAGGTCTAAAAGCAAGATGGCGGCGCCCGGACGGGCTGCGACACTGCGGTGCTCTTGCTAAAGATGGAACATTTGGCGGAAATGCCGGACAGTTCTGCAGACTTCATGGCTGGCTCGCATCGTGGTCACTCCGTGATCACGTACGACCGCCAGACACTTCTGGATATGGACATATCGGGCCGTTTTGGACTGATAGACGCGGGCGTGCTAAACATGCTAACTAGCATGGGAATACATCGGCGGCTACATCCAGCGGCCTGTGAAGCAGGGGAGTCTAGTAGCAGCGGGGGCCGTCTACGGAGCAGACGCCAGCGGTGTGATCGGAAACGTGGATGCCGAGCGGGGCTTAAAACAAAGCAGAAGGCTAATCCCCACAGAACACCACTTCCCTCCATCCTGAAGACGGATTTAGATGAAAGATGCGAGACTACTGGTCTGGGTAAGGAGTCTGTTAAATTAGAACAAGTTTTTTCTGCTTTGAGTGTTTCAGAGTTGGACATGTGTTTTACCGAGGTGGCTAACTATGATGCGTACAGTTTATCAAAGCAACAAACAAACAATCGGAAAATCCCCGTTACTGAGGAGGCTAACCATGATGCATGCAGTTTATCAGAGCAACAATCAAACAATCGGAACATTCCCGTCGTATCAATTCCTAGATATGGTCGTAATTATACTGAATGCACTGGGCATAATAAACACAACATTATTAATATTGCTACTACGGATAATTTGATCAAAAATTCCCTAAAACAGCCCACTACCTATAATATAGGTTTTTTAAACATAAGATCATTGTCTCCCAAAACGTTGTTAGTTAATGATATCATCAGAGACAACAATCTTAACGTCATCGGTCTCAGCGAAACCTGGCTTAAACCAAACGACTTTTTTGCGCTAAATGAGGCATGTCCTCCTAACTTTACACATGCGCATATTGCCCGTCCGCTTAAAAGGGGTGGGGGGGTCGCACTAATATAAAACGAAAACTTTAACCTTAGTCCTAACATAAATAATAAATATAAATCGTTTGAGGTGCTTACTATGAGGTCTGTCACACCGCTGCCTCTACACCTGGCTGTTATCTACCGCCCCCCAGGGCCCTATTCGGACTTTATCAATGAATTCTCAGAGTTCGTTGCTGATCTAGTGACACACGCTGATAATATAATCATAATGGGGGACTTTGATATCCATATGAATACCTCATCGGACCCACCGTGCGTAGCGCTCCAGACTATAATTGATAGCTTTGGTCTCACACAAATAATAAATGAACCCACGCATCGCAACGGTAATACGATAGACCTAGTGCTTGTCAGGGGTATCACCGCTTCCAAAGTTACGATACTCCCATATACTAAAGTATTGTCCGATCATTACCTTATAAAATTCGAGGTTCAGACGCATGTTCGTCAAACTAATAATAATAATAACTGCTATAGCAGCCGCAACATTAATACGGCCACAACGACAACTCTTGCTGACCTACTGCCCTCGGTAATGGCACCATTCCCAAAATATGTGGGCTCTATTGATAACCTCACTAACAACTTTAACGACGCCCTGCGCGAAACCATTGATAACATAGCACCGCTAAAGTTAAAAAAGGCTCCAAAAAAGCGCACCCCGTGGTTTACAGAAGAAACTAGAGCTCAGAAATTATTATGCAGAAAGCTGGAACGCAAATGGCGCACAACTAAACTTGAGGTGCACCATCAAGCATGGAGTGATGGTTTAATAACTTATAAACGCATAATAATTAGCTAAAGCTAATTATTACTCAAATCTCATCCACCGTAATAAAAACGATCCTAAATTTTTGTTTAGTACGGTAGCATCGCTAACCCAACAAGGGACTCCTTCCAGTAGCTCCACCCACTCAGCTGATGACTTTATGCAATTCTTTAGTAAGAAAATTGAAGTCATTAGAAAGGAGATTAAAGACAATGCGTCCCAGCTACAACGGGGTTATAGTAACACTGACACGATGGTATATACGGCGGGTACTGCCCTCCAAAATAGTTTCTCTCGTTTTGAGGAAATAGCATTAGAGGAATTGTTACAACGTGTAAATGGAATAAAACAAACAACATGTTTACTTGACCCTCTTCCTGGGAAACTGATCAAGGAGCTCTTTGTATTATTAGGTCCATCAGTGCTAAATATTATAAACTTATCACTCTCCTCGGGCACTGTTCCCCTAGCATTCAAAAAAGCGGTTATTCATCCTCTTCTTAAAAGACCTAACCTCGATCCTGACCTCATGGTAAACTACCGACCGGTGTCTCACCTTCCCTTTATTTCAAAAATCCTCGAGAAAATTGTTGCGGAGCAGTTAAATGAACACTTAGCGTCTAACAATCTATGTGAAACCTTTCAATCCGGTTTCAGGGCAAATCACTCGACGGAGACAGCCCTCGCAAAAATGACTAATGATCTATTGCTAACGATGGATTCTGATGCGTCGTCTATGTTGCTGCTCCTCGATCTTAGCGCTGCTTTCGATACTGTCGATCATAATATTTTATTAGAACGTATCAAAACACGAATTGGTATGTCAGACTTAGCCTTGTCTTGGTTTAACTCTTATCTTACTGATAGGATGCAGTGTGTCTCCCATAACAATGTGACCTCGGAATACGTTAAGGTAACGTGTGGAGTTCCCCAGGGTTCGGTCCTTGGCCCTGCACTCTTCACCATCTACATGCTGCCGCTAGGTGACATCATACGCAAATACGGTGTTAGCTTTCACTGTTATGCTGATGACACCCAACTCTACATGCCCCTAAAGCTGACCAACATGCCGGATTGTAGTCAGCTGGAGGCGTGTCTTAATGAAATTAAACAATGGATGTCCGCTAACTTTTTGCAACTCAACGCCAAAAAAACGGAAATGCTGATTATCGGTCCTGCTAGACACCGAACTCTATTTAATAATACAACTCTAACATTTGACAACCAAACAATTAAACAAGGCGACACGGTAAAGAATCTGGGTATTATCTTCGACCCAACTCTCTCCTTTGAGGCACACATTGAAAGCGTTACTAAAACGGCCTTCTTTCATCTCCGCAATATCGCTAAAATTCGCTCCATTCTGTCCACTAAAGACGCTGAGATCATTATCCATGCGTTTGTTACGTCTCGCCTCGACTACTGTAACGTATTATTTTCGGGTCTCCCCATGTCTAGCATTAAAAGATTACAGTTGGTACAAAATGCGGCTGCTAGACTTTTGACAAGATCAAGAAAGTTTGATCACATTACGCCTGTACTGGCTCACCTGCACTGGCTTCCTGTGCACTTAAGATGTGACTTTAAGGTTTTACTACTTACGTATAAAATACTACACGGTCTAGCTCCATCCTATCTTGCCGATTGTATTGTACCATATGCCCCGGCAAGAAATCTGCGTTCAAAGGACTCCGGCTTATTAGTGATCCCCAAAGCCCAAAAAAAGTCTGCGGGCTGTAGAGCTTTTTCATTTCGGGCTCCAGTACTCTGGAATGCCCTCCCAGTAACAGTTCGAGATGCCACCTCAGTAGAAGCATTTAAGTCTCACCTTAAAACTAATTTGTATACTCTAGCCTTTAAATAGACTCCCTTTTTAGACCAGTTGATCTGCCGTTTCTTTTCTTTTTCTTCTATGTCCCACTCTCCTTTGTGGAGGGAGTCCGGTCCGATCCGGTGGCCATGTACTGCTCGCCTGTGTATCGGCTGGGGACATCTCTGCGCTGCTGATCAGCCTCCGCTTGGGATGGTTTCCTGCTGGCTCCGCTGTGAACGGGACTCTCGCTGCTGTGTTGGATCCGCTTTGGACTGGACTCTCGCGACTGTGTTGGATCCATTATGGATTGATCTTTCACAGTATCATGTTCTCATATGTTCTCATAGTCATCAGTATCACAGTATCATGTTCTCATAGTCATCATTGTCACCGACGTCCCACTGGGTCATTATTGTCACCGATGTCCCACTGGGTGTGAGTTTTCCTTGCCCTTATGTGGGCCTACCGAGGATGTCGTAGTGGTTTGTGCAGCCCTTTGAGACACTAGTGATTTAGGGCTATATAAGTAAACATTGATTGATTGATTGATTGAAGAAGGACACATCAAGGCGGACCCCAAAAAGGTAGAGGCGGTAACACAGTGGCCACAGCCCTCCACAAGGACGGAATTGAGACGTTTTCTGGGCTTCGCAGGATTCTACCGCCGCTTCATAAAGGACTTCAGTAAGGTGGCCGCCCCTCTCCATTCCCTCACTTCCACCCTCATCCCATTTCAATGGACCAAAGAAGCCAATGTGTCTTTCCAAAGGCTGAAGAGGAGCTTCACCTCTGCACCGGTTCTCGTCCACCCCGATCCTGATTGTCCATTTATCGTCGAGGTGGACGCATCAGATTCAGGCATCGGGGCGGTACTCTCCCAGCGTGCCCAGGGAAATAATGTCTTACATCCATGTGCATTTTTTTCCAGAAGACTCACGCCATCGGAGCGCAACTATGACGCAGGTAATCGAGAACTACTGGCAGTAGACGACGCTCTTTCTGAGTGGAGACACTGGCTGGAGGGGGCAAAGCATCCATTCCTGGTACTCACCGATCATCGCAACCTCATCCACATTCGTTCTGCCAAGAGACTTAATGACCGTCAGGCACGTTGGACACATTTTTTTAGTAGATTTGACTACACGCTCTCTTATAGACCAGGCTCCCGCAACACAAAAGCTGATGCCCTCTCCAGACAGTTCTCGGAGGAGACCATCAACACACCCTCAGCCGAACCCATTCTCCCCCCTGCCCGGGTGGTGGGGATGATCACCTGGGAGATTGAGGCACTGGTAAGAGCGGCACTTCTCAAAAACCCAGGTCCAGGTGGTGGACCCCCCAACAGACTGTTTGTTCCACCTGACCTTCGTTCCAAAGTACTAGACTGGGGTCACTCCAGTGTTTTCGCTTGCCACCCGGGGGTCCACCGCTCTCTATCTTTCATCCAACGCTCATTCTGGTGGCCATCTATGGAGACTGACACCAGAGAGTTCATCGCTGCTTGTTCCACGTGCGCTCGCAACAAGGCTTCCCACAGCCCTCCGGCGGGACTCTTACGCCCCCTACCCATTCCTGGTCGACCCTGGTCTCATATTGCTCTGGACTTTGTGACCGGATTCCCTGCTTCTCAAGGTAACACCATTATCGTAACCATAATCGATTGATTCTCTAAGGCTGCACATTTTGTCCCACTCCCCAAGCTTCCCTCCGCAACTGAGACTGCCGACTTGCTCATCCAACACGTGGTGAAACTCCATGGCATTCCCCAGGACATACTCTCTGACCGTGGCCCCCAGTTCACCTCCCGCGTGTGGCAGTCTTTCTGCAAAGGAATTGGTGCTACAGTCAGCCTCACCTCTGGATATCACCCACAGAGTAACGGACAAGCAGAGAGCCAACCAGGGGTTAGAGACAATGCTCCGCTGTGTTGCCGCCCGCCAACCCTCTCAATGGAGCAGATACTTACCCTGGGTGGAGTATGCCTTCAATTCCATGACCAGTTCCGCCACAGGTATGTCCCCTTTCGAGTGCTCTCTGGGCTACCAACCACCAATGTTGTCTCAGCAAGAGGTCGAGGCAGCGGTACCCTCCACTCGGGCCCACCTTAAACGCTGCCGAAAGGTCTGGAAGACTGCCCGGACTGCCTTAATGAGGACATCGGACAGGATGCGCCGCAACGCCGACCGGCACCGCATCCCGGCACCGTCCTATCAGCCCGGGCAGCAGGTGATGTTAAGGGCCAAAGACCTCCACCTCGAGGTACAGTCCTCTAAAATGGCACCCCGCTACGTGGGACCGTTCCCCATCAATGCCATAGTCAACCCTGCTGCCGTTCGTCTCTCTCTCCCATCTTCCATGAAGATCCACCCAGTTTTTCACGTGTCCCAAATCAAGCCTGTGTCCATCAGCCCTCTCTCACCCCCCACCCCTTCCCCCCCTCCTCCCAGGGTTCTCAAGAGCGGTGATCAGGTGTGGACAGTGAAGGAGATTCTCAGGGTTCGTCGACAGGGTAGGGGGTTGGTCTACCTGGTCGACTGGGAAGGCTATGGACCGGAGGACCGATCCTGGGTGCCAGCCTCCTACCTCGCGGACCCTTCTCTCCTTGAGGATTTTTACTGTGCCAATCCGGATGCACCCCATAGCTCGTCGGGAGTCTCGCATAAGGTGGGGGATCCTGTCACGGCTCGGACACACACACACGTGCGCAATCTGTCGGGAGCCGCGCTGCGCGCGTCATCCGGCGCGCCTCTGACCGCGCGCATGTCACTCAAACCGCGGCAGGCAGCTGCGCTCCATCTGTAATCAACGCAGCCGGCACTAATGAAAGAGAGGAGTACAAGAACCCCCGCCACCAGTGATCCTTTGCCAGAACGTAGCAACTGTACCGTAAGCTCGTCTCCAGCATCCTAGTTGAATTTTTGATCCTGATCTCTGTGCCTTTTTCCCATGCGTTAATTGTCGTGTCTTTCCTCACCCCGCAGCTCCCTGTGTGCGTTCCCGAGCCACGCTGTGTGTCGTGTGCCTTTTTGGATTCCCCTCGTCTTCCTGGTTTTCGATCCCTTGCTCGCCCCCGGACAAACGACGACTCTCTCCTGCCTCTCGACCACGCTTCCGCCTTGGACTTCCCTACCTGCCTTGCCTGCGCCTGACAGCTCAGCTCCTCTCAACACGCACCTCCAACACTTGCGGTAAATAACACCTCCCGTTAAATTCCACACATAGTATTGCACCCATTTCATCTTTGTTACATACCCATCAGATTTGACATACACATATATATATATATATAGAATAATATAGTATAATATTATATAATAATATATAATATACTTTTGTATAATATATTATATCAAATATTATATTATATAAATTATATTGAAATATTATTGTATAGATATATATTATATTATATATATATATATATATATATACATACAGCATTAGATATATCCTTGTTAAAATAAAGACGCCCCAGGCTATAAGCTTTTCCCAGTCTCTGTGCCGTCTCCTTCTCCCTGAAACCTTCACACACGGCCTAGCTCCATCCTATCTTGCCGATTGTATTGTACCATATGTCCCGGCAAGAAATCTGCGTTCAAAGGACTCCGGCTTATTAGTGATTCCCAGAGCCCAAAAAAAGTCTGCGGGCTATAGAGCGTTTTCATTTCGGGCTCCAATACTCTGGAATGCCCTCCCGGTAACAGTTCGAGATGCCACCTCAGTAGGAGCATTTAAGTCTCACCTTAAAACTCATTTGTATTCTCTAGCCTTTAAATAGACTCCCTTTTTAGACCACTTGATCTGCCGTTTCTTTTGTTTTTCTCCTATGTTCCACTCTCCCTTGTGGAGGGGGTCCGGTCCGATCCGGTGGCCATGTACTGCTTGCCTGGGTATTGGCTGGGGACATCTGCGCTGCTGATCCGCCTCCGCTTGGGATGGTTTCCTGCTGGCTCCCCTGTGAACGGGACTCTCGCTGCTGTGGTGGATCCGCTTTGGACTGGACTCTCGCGACTGTGTTGGACCCACTTTGGGTTGAACTCTCACAGTATCATGTTAGACCCGCTCGACATCCATTGCTTTCCTCCTCTCCGAGGTTCTCATAGTCATCATTGTCACCGACGTCCCACTGGGTGTGAGTTTTCCTTGCCCTTATGAGGGCCTACCGAGGATGTCGTAGTGGTTTGTGCAGCCCTTTGAGACACTAGTGATTTAGGGCTATATAAGTAAACATTGATTGATTGATTGTGATTTAGGGCTATATAAGTAAACATTGATTGATTGATTGACAATGATTTCCTCCTCAATATCAATAAGAACTGCTGCTACTATACCAATGAATATTACAACCAGAATATTATTACTAAGGGCAAATTATCAATTATCCGTTTTAATAATAGAAGCTTAAACAGGAATTTCAAGGACATCAAAGACTATTTACACACCTTTTCACAACCATTTAACATAATTGCAGTATCCGAAACTTGGATTAACAGTGAAAACGTGTCAAATTTTTAACTGGATGGTTATGACTTTATTAATATAAATAGACAAAACAAAGGGGGTGGAGGGGTGGCAATCTATGTGGATAACACCTTGAGATTTAAACGTCTGGATGATATGACAACTGTGGTTGATAACCTACTTGAATGTCTAACGGTTGAAAATTGTATGGAAAAAAGTAGAAATGTCATTATTAGTTGTATATACAGATCACCAGGTACACGCATTGCACATTTTACAGATTGGATGGAATGCCTGTTTTCAAAGAAGAGTAATGTTAATAAAGCTGTCTTCATTTGTGGAGACTTTAATATTGACCTATTAAATTCCAGTAAAAATAATGATATAGTTAATTTCATTGACACAATACACAGTATAAGTTTATATCCCAAAATCACCAGACCTAGTCGAATTTCATCCCACCCTGCCACTCTAATCAACAACATATTCACCAACGATATTGAAAATAAGACCGTATGTGGGCTATTGATCAAAGACATCACTGACCACCTCCCAGTTTTTCTGATATTTGATGGTAACTACAGGACAAAAAAATTAGAAAAGCCAACCCAATACAAAAGAACGAGATCAGAGGAATCCATTAGTTCATTTAAACATAATTTACTGGGGCAGAATTGGGATGTAATTTATGAAAATGGTGATGTTAATAGTGCTTACAATATATTCTTGAGAATATTTAGGTCATTATATGATAAAAATTGCCCAATAAAAGAATGTATCAGCAAAAGAAAGTATACTAATTGTCCTTGGAATACAAAGGGATTGCAAAATGCTTGCAAAAAGAAAAACACTCTTTACAATGAATTTATAAAGTTGATAACAAAAGAAGCAGAAAATTAATATAAAAAATATAAAAACAAGTTAACTAATATTATGAGGTCAAATAAGAGGGATTATTATAAGAAATTACTAGATGATAATAAAAATAACATCAAAGGAATATGGAACTTTTTATTATCATCTAGTAATTTCTTATTTCTTACCGGCTCTTACTGGATCGGTTTGCAGCCGAGTGTGAAGCGACCGGAATGAGTATCAGCACTTCCCAGTCCGAGTCCATGATTCTCGCCCGGAAAAGGGTGGAATGCCATCTCCGGGTTGGGGAGGAGACCCTGCCCCAAGTGGAGGAGTTCAAGTACCTAGGAGTCTTGTTCACGAGTGAGGGAAGAGTGGATCGTGAGATCGACAGGCGGATCGGTGCGGTGTCTTCAGTAATGTGGATGTTGTATCGATCCGTTGTGGTGAAGAAGGACCTGAGCCGGAAGGCAAAACTCTCAATTTACCGGTCGATCTACGTTCCCATCCTCACCTATGGTAATGAGCTTTGGGTCATGACCGAAAGGATAAGATCACGGGTACAAGCGGCTGAAATGAGTTTCCTCCGCTGTGTGGCGGGGCTCTCCCTTAGAGATAGGGTGAGAAGCTCTGCCATCCGGGAGGAACTCAAAGTAAAGCCGCTGCTCCTTCACATCGAGAGGAGCCAGATGAGGTGGTTCTGGCATCTGGTCAGGATGCCACCCGAACGCCTCCCTAGGGAGGTGTTTAGGGCACGTCCAATCGGTAGGAGGCCACGGGGAAGACCCAGGACACGTTGGGAAGACTATGTCTCCTGGCTTGCCTGGGAACGCCTCAGGATCCCCCGGGAAGAGCTAGACGAAGTGGCTGGGGAAAGGGAAGTCTGGGTTTCCCTGCTTAGGTTGTTGCCCCCGCAACCCGACCTCGGATAAGCGGAAGAAGATGGATGGAAAGATGGATGGAATATGGAATTTATTAAACAGTATTGTAAGAAACCGTACCACTTCAAATAACTATCCAATGTAGTTCATGAATGATGGTAAAGAAAATGATAATATTGAAGATGTGGCTAATGCCTTCAATAAATTCTTTGTAAGTATTGGACCCGAACTTGCAGCAAAAATCCCAGATCCACAGACAACTGGTAAAAATATGGAGGGATTGTTGGAGAAAAAATCTCAATTCTATGTTTTTAAATGCAGTGGGTGAAGAAGAAGTGTTGGACATTGTAAACAAATGAAAGAACAAAATGTCCACTGACTCCAATGACATTAGTATGGCATTGGTGAAAAATGCCATTACAGGAATATCAAAACCATTAACATATATCTGTAGTCTGTCATTTCAAACCGGCACATTTCCAAATGAAAAGAAAACAGCTAAAGTTATACCTCTGTTTAAAACTGGGAGCAAACACCACTTCACAAACTATAGACCCGTCTCTTTACTTCCACAATTCTCTAAAATATTAGAAAAACTATTCAATAACAGGTTAGAGACATTTATAGAAAAACATAATTTACTCCCTGACTGTCAATAGGGGTGTGGAGGAGGATTGTGATTAGCGCACCGTTGGAGTGTAAGTCAGCGACCCCGTCTGGGAGACTGGAGACAGTTCACCCTCAGACGGGGGCGTGGCATGTGCTGGCTGAGAGACACAGCTGTCAGACGATTAGTTGGCGCAGGTGGTACGTGTTAGACTAATCATCTGTTGTCCTTAACAGTGAGCGGCCAGGTGCAGGAGATGAGTTCAGACTGGAGAGACGGAGAAGTGAAGAGAACTGTACAAAAGTAAAACCTAGCTACTGAAAAGTGGCTATTGATCTGTATGCAAAGTGTGGCATTAAAACGTCTGTTAACCCGAGCAACTGGCTTCCAGCGGTCCTGTGTGAGTGTAAAGCTTACATTTGGCACCCAACTTAAACTTGACAGATGGAAGCAATGCAGGGGCAAATTGCGCAGCAAAGTCAGATCCTGCAAGCCATGACAGAGGGGGCCGGGGCAGGGGCTTCTCAGGAAGTCTCCTTGGCCCCCCAATGGCGCCCCGTGGATGATTTTCCACTCGAGCAGTCTCGAGATGACACTCTGCGCGCGACCTGGGACCAAGTGATTTCAATTGATGGGCAGCAGGTTCGCCCGGGGATAGCGCAGGATTTCCCTCACTTTGCATTGATTAGGGACAGATTGTACAGAGTGAGTCGCGACTCTCAGACAGGGGAGGAAATCACCCAATTGTCGCAAAATGATTTTCCAGGCGGGACATTTTAATCCCATGGGGTATGATAAGACACTTAATCGGATAATGGCCCGGTTCTATTGGCCGGGCATTCGAGCAGACGTGCGCCGCTGGTGCGCGGCCTGCCCGGATTGTCAGCTAGTCAACCCCGCGGCCACCCCTAGGGCTCCTTTGCGGCCATTACCAATCATAGAGGTCCCATTCGAACGTATTGGTATGGACCTTGTCGGACCATTTCATCCGAGCACCCAGGGATATCGCTCTGCGCTAGTCCTGGTGGATTACGCAACACGCTATCCCGAAGCAGTACCACTGCGCCCCATCTCTGCAAAGAGTGTAGCGCAGGCACTGTTTCGAGTTATCTCCCGAGTTGGAATCCCGAAATAGATTCTAACTGACCAGGGCACGTCCTTCATGTCACGCACGTTAAAGGAGCTGTACGGTTTATTGGGGATCAAGTCTATTCGGACTAGCATTTACCACCTGCAGACAGATGGGTTGGTGGAGCGGATGAAAAGAATTTTGAAATCCATGATCCCGAAGTTCGTACACGAGGACAAACCAAATTGGCATAATGGTTGGATCACCTGTTATTTGCAATGCGGGAGGTTCCCCAGGCCTAAACAGGATTTTCTCCATTTGAGCTATTGTTCGGCAGGAAGCCGCGTGGGGTACTGGACCTAGTAAAAGAAAGCTGGGAGGAAGGTCCAAGCCCCAGTAAAAATGAAATTCAGTACGTAATGGACTTGAGAGAAAAACTCCACACATTAGGGCACTTGTTACGTGATAATTTGCTCCAAGCTCAAGAACGTCAACAGCGCCTGTATAACAGGGGGGCGCAACTTAGACAATTTTCACCGGGAGAGAAAGTACTTGTGTTACTCCTAACATCCCGCTCCAAATTACTCGCCAAGTGGCAAGGACCCTTTGTGGTCACACTACGAGTAGGTGACTTGGATTACGAGGTCAGGCGGTCTGACCGGGGTGGAGCAACACAAATATACCACCTCAACCTACTAAAAGGTTGGAGGGAAGCGGAGCCCGTCTCCATGGTAACGGCAATAGCGGAGAACGAGGAGCTGGGGCCGGAGGTTCCCCCTTCCTCCAGGCCCTTCCTTCTCCGCTGTGATAATCATCTGACGCCATCACAGAAAGCGGATGTGGCCAATTTACAGCAACATTTTGCTGACGTGTTCTCCCCCATGCCAGGCTGCACGAACCTCACCCAAAATCACATAGAGGCGTGACGGTGAGATCTCGGCACTTTAGGCTACCCGAACACAAGCGCAAAGTAGTTCGGGAAGAATTAAAAGCCATGCTGGAATTGGGGGTGATAGAAGAGTCGATCCTTCCTTCTCTCGCCTCTGCCTGTCTCACTCCTTCTCTTGTTGCTCCTTTTAAACGTGCAGTCCTAATGCTCCTCAGGTGCGTCCAATTCCCAGTGCTGTTTGATTGGGCACTTTGGTTGTTAGGGGCAACCAGCTAAAAGGGGCAATGTCTTAAAATACCAGCAAAGTCCACAAGGAGTAAAAACATGCAATTAAACAAGACAAGGGTTCACGGTGGCAGAGGGGTTAGTGCGTCTGCCTCACAATACGAAGTTCCTGCAGTCCTGGGTTCAAATCCAGGCTCAGGATCTTCCTGTGTGGAGTTTGCATGTTCTCCCCGTGAATACGTGGGTTCCCTCCGGGTACTCCGGCTTCCTCCCACTTCCAAAGACATGCACCTGGGGATAGGTTGATTGGCAACACTAAAAATTGGCCCTAGTGTGTGAATGTGAGTGTGAATGTTGTCTGTCTATCTGTGTTGGCCCTGTGATGAGGTGGCGACTTGTCCAGGGTGTACCCCGCCTTCCGCCCGATTGTAGCTGAGATAGGCGCCAGCGCCCCCCGCGACCCCAAAAGGGAATAAGCGGTAGAAAATGGACGGATGGATGGATAAACAAGACAAATTCTAAAATTTAAAAACGTGCAATTCAAAATACAATCAAATTCTAAAATATAAAAACATGCAGTTCAAAATAGAATCAAATCCTAAAATATAAAAGCATGCAATTTAAAATCCACAGCAATAAAACACTATAAAACTTGCATGGCAATGAAACAAAAAATAAAATCCCCTACTTGTGTCCCATCACACACGTCATTGATATATCAATCAATCAATCAATGTTTACTTATATAGCCCTAAATCACTAGTGTCTCAAAGGGCTGCACAAACCACAACACAAACCACTACGACATCCTCGGTAGGCCCACATAAGGGCAAGGAAAACTCACACCCAATGGGATGTCGGTTACAATGATGACTATGAGAACCTTGGAGAGGACGAAAGCAATGGATGTCAAGCGGGTCTAACATGATACTGTGAAAGTTCAATCCATAATGGAGCCAACACAGCCGCGAGAGTCATATATATATATATATGTAGGTGTGGGAAAAAATCACAAGACTACTTCATCTCTACAGAACTGTTTCATGAGGGGTTCCCTCAATCATCAGGAGATTTTAATGGAAGCATTCACATACAATGGTTTATATAGGGCACAGAGTGGGTGGGTACAAGCAGGCGTAGGGTGTGTTTTTGTGGCTAAAGCTTTCCAACTCCATCTTTCTACCTTGACTTCTCCAATATTAATTGAACAAATTGCAAAAGATTCAGCAACACAGATCTCCAAAATATTGTGTAATTATGCGGTTAAAGCAGACGACTTTTAGCTGTGTGTGTGCGCAGCGCTCATATTTCCTAACAGCCCGTGACGTCAAGCGTACACTTATTTTCTTATTTAAACGGGGATAGCAGGTCCATTCCATGTGTCATACTTGATCATTTCGCGATATTGCCATATTTTTGCTGAAAGGATTTAGTAGAGAACATCCACGATAAAGTTTGCAACTTTCGGTCCTAAGAGAAAAGCCCTGCCTTTACCGGAAGTCGCAGACGATGACGTCACATGTGTGATGGCTCCTCACATATTCCCATTGATTTTAATGGGAGCCTCCAACAAAAACAGCTATTCAGACAGAGAAAACGACACTTTCCCCATTAATTTGAGCGAGGATGAAAGATTCATGTTTGAGGATATTGATTGCGACGAACTAGAAAAAAACAACAAAAAAACGCGATTGCATTGGGACGGATTCCGATGTTTTTAGACACATTTACTCGGATAATTCTGGGAAATCCCTTATCTTTCTATTGTGTTGCTAGTGTTTTAGTGAGTTTAACAGTACCTGATAGTCGGAGGTGTGTCTCCACGGGTGTCTTGACGCAGCTAGTTTCTCAGGAAAGACGACGGCAGCTGTATGGACGGCTCAAGCTCAGTAAGTGGCGACTTTTTACCACAATTTTTTCACCGAAACCTGCTGGTTGACATTCGGTTGGGATCCATGTTCGCTGTGATCCATAGGAAAGCTTCACCTCCGGGAATTATAAACAAGGAATCCCCGTGTGTTTGTGTGGCCAAAGGCTAAAGCTTCCCAACTCCATCTTTCTACTTTGACTCCTCCAATATTAATTGAACAAATTGCAAAAGATTCAGCAACACAGATGTCCAAAATACTGTGTAATTATGCGGTTAAAGCAGACGACTTTTAGCTGTGTGTGTGCGCAGCGCTCATATTTCCTAACAGCCCGTGACGTCAAGCATACACGTCATCATTACAAGATGTTTTCAAGAAAAAACTCAATTTAAAATTGCAATTTAGTAAACTAAAAAGGCCGTATTGGCATGTGTTGCAATGTTAATATTTCATCATTGATATGTAAACTATCAGACTGCGTGGTGGGTAGTAGTGGGTTTCAGAAGGCCTTTAAGTGAGCAAGAGCAAATACCATTGGGTCTATTTTGCCCCAAAGCCACTGTGGAGAGGGGCGTGTTCCATGAAGCAGCCAACAGGTGAGTGGATACCTCAGCTGGAACGAGTTATCTAATCACCTGTTCCCTTTATTAGCAGTGCTGGAGACCATGAAGCGAGAGGAAGCAAGAGAGACGAGCGAGAACGACAAACGAGCGAGGAGCGGACAGCTGAAAAGCTGCAGAGACTGAACACTTGCATGTATGACGAAAATAAAACTGTGTCAAACCTGCATCCTGAGACCTGTGTGGTACTGTTGGCCGAAGAAACCCGTGGCAGGCGAAGGAAACTTCCACAATTGGCACCCAACTCGAACCGACCACAAGAATGTCCACCGCAACAACCCTGGAGGCGTTCGGGCAAGCGCTGGCCGAGGTGTCGGCAGCGAGCCAGCAGCGGACACAACTGTTACAACTCCTAATAGACAGAGCCACGGTAGGAGCAGCAGCCAACATGCAGCGAATGGGGGAGGCAGAAGATCCCCACACGTTTCTGGACGTTTTCGAGGCCACAGCGACCTCTTGCAGATGGCCGCAAGGAGAGTGGGAAGTGAAGCTGCTGCCGCTACTGGTGGGGGAGGCGCAGCGGGCGGCGTTGAGTCTCCCGTCAGCCGCCCGGATGCAGTACGCAAACTTGCGCCACGCCATCCTGGATCGGGTCGGCAGCAGCCCGGAGGATCACAGAAGGAAGTTCCGGGCAATGAAGTTGGGCCAAGAGGACCGCCCTTTCGTCCTGGCGCAGCAGATGCGAGATGCAGCGGCCCGGTGGCTCCAGCCAAACGGGCGGGATCCTGGAGTGGTGGAGGGAATACTGCTGGAGCAGTTCGTTGACGCCCTCCCGCTCAAGACAGCAGCATGGGTTAGGTACCATCGCCCTGCCGACGTGAAAGGAGCGGTGACACTGGCCGAGGACCACCTAGCGGTCCAGAGGGAAGTGACCACGAAAGCAGCCGAAAAGCCCCTTCCCAGCACTTCGCCGACGACTCACGCCACCAGACGGGATGACTCTGGAAGCATGGAGCAGCGCCCTCACCTGGCCGGAGGACCTGGAAGCATGGAGCAGGTCCCCTCCTCGAACGATCAACACACACACACACACACACACACACACACACATCCAACAAGGGAGGGGGGGGGGGGGGACCGGGGATATAATCCACTATCTCCTTGTCAGTTTCAGGGTACCAGCGCTGTCCAGAGAGGGCTTCCCGCACAGAGTGCGCATCAGACACCCGGGCCGGTGTGCTGGGGTTGCGGTCAACCCGGTCACATTCGCCGGAAGTGCTCCTTAATGGAGGTAGGGAATGTGATGCGGGTTGTCGGGGTCCCAGCACCCGCCCCCGATCCGGGGAGACGTACTGTGTCCCTGTAAGAATACAAGGGAGTACATACCGGGCGATGGTGGATTCGGGCTGTAAACAGTCCATGATGCACCAAAACCTGGTTCGACCTGGGGTGTTGAGGCAGGCGACACTGAGAAGAATTAGGTGTATTCATGGGGATGTGCACGAGTACCCGATTGTGCCAGTGGAAATTTGGTATGGGGGTCAAAAGCATAATGTCAAGGTTGCCGCAAGCGCGCACCTTACGCATCCCATAATTTTAGGAACAATTTGGCCGGGGTTTATACCAGTTCGTGACGCTCCCGTTCGGGTTGTTCGGTGCGCCTGCCACGTTCCAGCGCCTCATGGACCGAGTGCTGCGACCCCACGCTGCATACGCGGCTGCCTACCTGGATGATGTTATCATCCAGAGTAGCAGCTGGGAAGATTACCTTCAGCGGGTGGGGGCGGTGCTCGAGTCCTTGAGGCGGGCGGGGCTCACCGCCAACCCGGCGAAGTGGGCGGTTGGCTGGAGGGAGGTACAGTATCTGGAGTACCACTTGGGGGGGGGGGAGGCTGCAGCTGCAGGTTGACAAGACGGCGGCGATAGCGGCCTGTCTACCCCCCCAAGACTAAAAAAGAGGTGAGGCAGTTTTTCGGACTGGCGGGCTACTACCGTCGATTTATTCCCCGGTTTGCGCACCTGACCAGCCCACTGATGGACCTCACCCGAAAGGGTGCTCCAGACCTGGTCCAGTGGACGGAGCGGTGCCAGCAAGTGTTTGAGGAGGTAAAGAAAGCACTCTGTGAGGAGCCAGTACTGCACATGCCAAATTTTAACATCCCTTTCTGTCTGCAGGCGGACACGTCGGGCACGGCACTGGGGGCGGTTTTTACCCAGCAGGTGGAGGGCGTCGATCGCCCGATACTTTACATCAGCCGGAAATTGTCGGAAAGGGAGACGAGGTACAGTACGGTGGAGAGGGAGTGCCTCGCCATCCGATGGGCGGTATTCAGTCTCTGCTCGGATCACAAACCTCTCCAGTGGCTCCACCGTATGAAGGACGCCAATGCGCGGATCACCCGGTGGTATCTCGCATTACAACCATACAATTTCCGGGTGGTCCACAGGCCGGGGGCGCAGATGGCTGTGGCCGACTTCCTCTCTCGCCCTGCTATTGGGGGTGGGGGGGGGGGGGGGGGCGGACGGTTGCCCGGCCTGTGTCTGGCGGTAGAGGCATGTGGAGAGGGGCGTGTTCCACGCGTCCCCTGCGACAAATGAGCGAGGAGCGGACAGCTGAAAAGCTGGAGAGACTGAACACTTGCATGTATGAAGAAAATAAAACTGTGTCAAACCTGCATCCTGAGACCTGTGTGGTACTGTTGGCCGAAGAAACCCGTGGCAGGCGAAGGAAACTTCCACAGCCAGCCTGTCTCAAATAAAATGCAGATGGGAATAGATTGTTTGAATGTGTTGTTTCTGGATGGTTACACACCGCAGGTAACCAAAACTGCCTTTTGTTTAAAGTCTCATAAGATCCATGCCACTGCGTCTTCACTAATTTCTCTCCTTTTTTTCTGTCAATACTTTAGGATTGTTTTCATGTTAAATAGAAAGCGGTTTGACGGCGCACACTGCAGGTGAAAAAGAGGGCTTCGGCTGTGAATCTAATAAAGACTGCGTGTTTCTGCAAGTAAAAAAAAAAAAAAAAATTGAAGCGATGTAGTACTCCTCTGCGTTGTGTTTTTCCCCAAAAGACGACACCCAGTCATTCTTCCGACTCAAACATGGTTTATTCTGGTGAAAACAATCATAGTGAGTCTCCAATCAGCCTTCTCTTTATATTTACAAACCTGTACAGAAATGAAACAAAACAAAACTTAACATATATACCGTATTTCCTTGAAAAGCAGCCGGGGCGCTAATTAATTTAAAACCTCTTCTAACTCCTGCGCTTATTCGAGGCATGCGGTAAAAGTAAGCAGGCGCTAATAATTTTAAAACCTCTTCTCACCCCTGCGCTTACCAATGGCATGCAGTAAAATATTGAGTGTGATTAAAACAATAATAATATAAAAAAATTATTCCGCGGGCCGGTGGTTGGGGACCACTGTTCTACAACATGTCATCGCGCCCACCTTTACGCCAGGCTATCTGCGTGCCAGTAGGACGCATGCATTTTGCTACTTCTCATACGAGATTGCAATGCATACTTGGTCAACAGCCATACCTTTTACACTGAAGGTTGTGATATAAACAACTTTAACACTCCTACTAATATGCGCCACACTCTGTGAACCCACACCAAACAAGAATAACAAACAAATTTCTGGAGAACATTGGCTCTGTAACATTATAAACACAACATAAGAATTACCCAGAATTCCAATGCATCCATGACTCTTGCCTATATTATACACGCGCCCCCAACCCCGCCCACCTCAACCGACGCACGGAGAGGGGGGTGGGGGGGGTTGGTGCTAGCGGGTGTATAATATAGCCAAGAGTCATGGATGCATTGGAATTCTGGGTAATTCTTATGTTGCGTTTATAATGTGTTACAGAGCCAATGTTCTCCAGAAATGTGTTTGTTATTCTTGGGGCGGCATAGCTCGGTTAGTAGAGTGCCCGTGCCAGCAACTTGAGGGTTGCAGGTTCGATTCCCGCTTCCGCCATCCTAGTCACTGTCGTTGTGTCCTTGGGCAAGACACTTTACCCACCTGCTCCCAGTGCCACCCACACTGGTTTAAATGTAACTTACATATTGGGTTTCACTATGTAAAGCGCTTTGAGTCACTAGAGAAAAGCGCTATATAAATATAATTCACTTCACTTCTTGTTTGGTGTGGGTTCACAGAGTGTGGCGCATATTAGTAAGAGTGTTAAAGTTGTTTTATATCACAACCATCAGTGTGTTCTGTATGGCTGTGGAACAAGACCCCTGGTTTACACATAGTGAAATAAAAGAAAAACTCCTCCACCATTTTGAAAATGACGGCAGGGGAAGCGTGACTCGCGACGTCACGAATTTGACCCGGCGGTAAAAGTAAGCATGCGCTTATAAATTTGGGGAGCAACTTTTACCTGGCAGTAATTCAAGGCAGGCACATATTACATGCCCGGCGGCTATTCAAGAAAATATGGTATCTCTCTTTTAGGCCTACAGCTAAGTAGCCTGCTAATAAGTTAGCTCAGGGGTGTCAAACTCAAATACAGAGTGGACCAAAATTCTAAACTGAACAAAGCAGCGAACCAGTTGAAAAACTTAACGTTTTAATAGGGACCCAAACAAGTTTTGCATTGAATATTGAACAAGCAAGGCTTTTATAACTTTATAGTGACATGCAAAATCGAGTTTTGTTGGTAGCGGGGGTGTATATTGTAGCGCCCCGGAAGAGTTAGTGCTGCAAGGGGTTCTGGGTATTTGTTCTGTTGTGTTACGGTGCGGATGTTCTCCCGAAATGTGTTTGTCATTCTTGTTTGGTGTGGGTTCACAGTGTGGTATAACAGTGTTAAAGTTGTTAATAAGGCCACCCTCAGTGTGACCTGTATGGCTGTTGAGCAAGTATGCGATGCATATGAAATTACACGGCGCGGGCCAGAGTTTGACACCCATGAGTTAGCTGAAAGCTATTTGACGGAGCGCCAGAGAGCACAACTTAGCGTCACGTGGAAGACAACAGACTGACGACTCACACGGGTCTCAGTCTCGATATCTGCTGTGACATGTGACGTTCAATGACCATAAAAAATATAGGAAATCACAGTACTGAACTTAGAATAATACAATTTGCAAAATAGTCACATTACATAATCTGTAAATGTATTAAATTACATAAAATGACATCAAACAAGAACAGTAGTAAGACAGTAAGCAATTGAGATCATAAATCTGTTACACTTGCCCACAAAGTGCAAGTCAATTGACAAAAAAAGATGAATGGTTTAGAGTAACAACCACAGCTGGAGGTAGAAGAAAACGAGAACTACTGAACTCACGGCATCAGTCTTTCCTCAATCAGACCAAACGTGAAGAAAATACGGGGAATGTGTTTGCATAGGCGACGTTTGCTAAATTGCAAACAACCTTCGTTTTGCAACGCTAGTCTTTTTTTTTCTTTCTTTTGTAAAAATAATATTTCAGAAGTCATCACTAAAAGTTTTCATAAAAAATAGATAAGCAGCGCTACAGTAGAAAATAAAGCATTGAACCAAACCTTCTGCGATCCTAAAAAAACAGTTACCGTATTTTTCGGACTATAAGTCGCAGTTTTTTTTCATAGTTTGGCCGGGGGGTGCGACTTATTCTCGGGAGCGACTTATGTGTGAAATTACCGTAAAATATCAAATAATATTATTTAGCTCATTCACGTAAGAGACTAGACGTATAAGATTTCATAGGATTTATCGATTAGGAGTGACAGATTGTTTGGTAAAGGTATAGCATGTTCTATATCAGTGGTTCTTAACCTGGGTTCGATCGAACTCTAGGGGGTTCGGTGAGTCGACCTCAGGGGTTCGGCGCATTCGACTTATCATGTAAATAAAAAGTTCTCCCTACCAGCGTATTATGGATACCCCCAAACAATGTTCCCTCTAATTTTCCATCTGATTTGCAGGTTGTTGGATTGATCGATTTGAAACTTTTACTAGCAGATTGAAAAGGAAGAGAATACATTATATGAAACAGTACAGTTTACACCAGGGGTCACCAGGTAGCCCGTAAGGACCAAATGAGTCACCCGCTGGCCTGTTCTAAAAATAGCTCAAATAGCAGCACTTACCAGTGAGCTGCCTGTATTTTTTCAATTGTATTTATTTACTAGCAAGCTGGTTTCGCTTTGCTCGACATTTTTAATTCTAAGAGACAAAACTCAAATAGAATTTGAAAATCCAAGAAAATATTTTAAAGACTTGGTCTTCACTTGTTTAAATAAATTATTTTATTTTTTTGACTTTGCTTCTTATAACTTTCAGAAAGACAATTTTAGAGAAAAAATACAACCTTAAAAATGATTTTTAAACCTTTTTACCTTTTAAATTCCTTCCTCTTCTTTCCTGACAATTTAAATCAATGTTCAAGTATTTTTCTGTTATTATTGTAAAGAATAATAAATACGTTTTAATTTAATTCTTCATTTTAGCTTCTGTTTTTTCGACGAAGAATATTTGTGAATTTTTTATTCAAACTTATCATGATTACAATTGAAAAATATTATTCTGGTAAATCGTGAAAAGCTGTAGAATCAAATTTAATCTTATTTCAAAGTGTTTTGAATTTCTTTTAAGAAAAATGTCTAGAAAATCTAGAAGAAATTTTGATTGTCTTTGTTAGAAATATAGCTTGGTCCAATTTGTTATATATTCTAACAAAGTGCAGATTGGATTTAAAACATGTCATCAAAATTCTAAAATTAATCTTAATCTATAAAAATTACTAATGATGTTCTATAAATTATTTTTTTAATTTTTTCAAAAAGATTCGAATTAGCTAGTTTTTCCTCTTAATTCCTTTCGACGGAATGACAGACAGAAATACCAATTTTTTTTTATATATATATGTAGATTTATTCATTAAAGGTAAATTGAGGAAATTGGTTATTTCTGGCAATTTATTTAAGTGTGTATCAAACTGGTAGCCCTTCGCATTAATCAGTACCCAAGAAGTAGCTCTATGTTTCAAAAAGGTTGGTGACCCCTGGTTTACACAGTTTAGTACATATTCCGTACAGTTGACCACTAAATGGTAACACCCAAATACGTTTCTCAACTTGTTTCAATCGGAGTGAGTTCATGCACTGTGTTGGTTTTGTTCTTTGAACAAGGTGATGTTCATGCATGGTTCATCTTGTGCACCAGTAAAAAACATATAGCTTTTTCTTGTATATGGAAAAAAAAAAAAATATATATATATATATATATATATATATATTTTTTTTTTCGTTTTACTAAAGAAGGGTTCGGTGAACGCGTATATGAAATTGGTGGGGTTCGGTACCCCCAACAAGGTTAAGAACCACTGTTCTATATGTTATAGTTGTTTGAATGACTCTTACCATAATATGTTAGGTTAACATAGCAGCCACCTTCTCAGTTGCTTATTTATGCCTCATATAACGTACACTTATTCACTCTATTGTTCACTATTCTTTATTTATTTTAAATTGCCTTTCAAATGTCTATTCTTGGTGTTGGATTTTATCAAATAAATTTACCCCCAAAATGCGACTTATACTCCAGTGCGACTTATATATGATGTTTTTCTTCTTTATTATGCATTTTCGGCAGGTGCGACTTATACTCCGAAAAATACGGGATGCAATATTTTGTAAATAATTAATGGTATTGTTTAATGTTCTATTTTAAACTTCGGAACAGAAACTAAAGGCTCACCACTGTCGCAAGCCAAAACTCCTGAGACTCAGTCTGTAAACAATAACATTTACATTACGATATTTTCTTTGATTCCACATTTCGTGCCGACGTCGTCGTAACGTTCTTAACTCTAACATTTGCTGAACATCATACACGATACATTCAAGCAGGCTTGCTTAAGCAACTTGCAGTTTGGTTACTGGATGGACCAAATTGGTCTTGCACGTGTTAATAGCCGGTAAACACATGCACATTACCACTCCATCGACATGCCAGCTGAGATTTTGCACCACAGGCTGTCCCTCCTTCACAGTTCTGTGAGAGTACGGAAGACCTGAGTGAGGCAGAAAACGGAGGCAGTGAGTGCGGTGCATTGTTTAGCTAGCAGCTTGGTGCTCAGGTCATGGCAGCTACGATTGCTGCCGGCACGCTCTGCTGCCAGACACAAGTCCCTGAAAGAGCGAGCAACATCCACCAGACCCGCGACAGCTTCGGCATTCCTCCGCTCACATCTGTCGCAACCAGAAAACCACATGCATATGCCCGCTAACTCCACCAAGGTACGAAAACTGTCCGCCAACGAACTGAGCATTTCCTCAGGATTTTGGTCAACACCCACCACCTTTTGGCAGCATGTGGTGAGCCGCCTTGCTTCAGTTTGGAGTACCTGCTTGTTCTCTGTGAAGTGGGATGCACAAGTATCCCTTGGATGGTGACCTCTTAGACCGTCAACAGAACGGTCAACACCAGTTTTTTCCAAGACAGAAAAGAGCTTGTCTACATCCGCACAGAGAACTTGGAATCCAGTGGGTGGTTTGGGGTAACGTTGGTTTCCTAGTTGATTGATAGCGTCTTTTTGTGTTTTAGAGTGCGCACAAACGTCAATGAGTGGTGAGAGGAGGGGACCGAGCTCAGACGTTGGCGGGGAGAACAGAATGGTGGGTGGAAATGAGGCAGGGTGAGCAGAAGAGGATGTCGGAAGATATGAAACGGAAGGATCAGTCATGAGAGGATCTAACCTGGAACTTGGGGTCACACTACTGCCTTTGCATGAGAACTCGTAGATGGTCATCTCCTCATCAAAGCTGCCCTCCCTGCTAAAGCAGTCGGTGTAGATAGTTGAACAACCACATGCATCCTTGTTCAACCCCTCCACTACTGACTCACACCTAGAGGTCAGTATAGAAGTGCACCCTATCTCATGTTTCAAGTTTAAAGTAGTCCCTTCCTTTGATGATACCTCTGGGTTCTCACCGGCAGAAGAGAGTGGGCGCAATGAGTCCATGTTCTGTTCTGGGGGCCTATGTTGACCTATTAGGTCTGGTGTGTCACGTATTTGTTCTTTTTGTGACTGACCATGCATTTTTTCCAGCCCATTTAGGTTTTGAGGAGGGGTGTTGGTTATCTGAGACCTTAGTTTATAAACTGGAATACTTTCAGTTGGAATTGTACCTTCAATATTTGATCTTGGGGCGTCTTTTACAGGACCAGGTGTGGGCATTGTCAGACCTGGAAGGCTTACCATTATGGAACCTGGAGGCTGTGTTATTGGTCCTGGTGTATCGTTGGATTCGAGCAGCAATAGGGAATTTCTTTGTTGTGGTTGAGGTTCATTCTGGACGGGCAAGGATATTGTAACATCATCAGCCAACATCTCTCGTGTTTCTGTCCCTTCTGGTACTAAGTCAGAGTTGTTGGCTGTATCAACAGAAAACTCCCCCTCTTGATCTGATCCAGTAACAGTATCTGAATCGTCAGACTCCACTGCCTCTATTGTATCTTTGATTTTCAGGACATCATTAGCATCAACCATTTTGTGCATGATGCCATTGTTCACAGAACATTGGGCCTCATTCTCCAACCCATTTTGGTTAAGAGATTCTTTAGAGTGTGATAAAAACATGGGCAACTTTTGAATAGTTCCTCTAAGTCTGGAGGCGGACAAACGGCCCATGATGCTTGGGGAACAGGACTGATAGAGGAAATGAGTCGGTGACGGGGACCCTTTGGCAAGATTGTAAATCATGGCGGTGTTAGTTTGAAGTGAACAATTACCTGAATAGGATTCTTCTCTGGTTTCATGCACAGTTTGAGTCACATATAAAGCATTCGAACCTTCAGTTATCAATCCAGGCCCTGAATTAAATCGTGGAGAACCATCACTTATTGCAGCGCCAAGCTTTGCTGTGATGGAGTTGACAGTGTGGGTGTATTCAGATTGAGCACAAATTGTGGACTTTTCAGCGATGGTATTTTTAGGGCATTCACTTCTCATTTGAGATGTACTTCCTGTAGATGGATGCACACTTATGCTCCTGCTCTTTAGAGTCCTCCGATCATCTGTGTCAACATATTTCCCAATAGAGGCATCCATTACTTCATCAGCTTCAAGAGCTTTATCAGAATCGGTGCTCTTTGTAACCTCACCACTGGTATTACTCACAGAACAAACCGCAACGGTAGCTTCACCTCCGTTGCTTGTCATTTCTGAATTTAACTGAGAGTTGTTGACTGAATTTAATTGTTCATCAGAGTTGAATGAGAATATCTTGCTGGATGTCCCTGTACTGTGACTTTGTAATCCGGGACGAACCAGCTCTGGAGGAAGAGGGGATGGCGTTGAACATGATGAAGGCACTAAGTCCTGAACCTGGGTTTGTGTGTTTTGAGCAGTAAGGTTGACACTCTTTGCATTCAACTCTGCCGATGTGTTATCTTCGAGTGTCACAAATGGCTCTGTCTCATCTTCGGATTTTCTTTCCTTCATTCCGTCCTGGTAACCCCCTTCTTCCTTTCCATCACTTCTACAATCAACACTCTCCCTTCCATCCGGGTCAACTCGGTATCGCACAACATTGATGGATATATTTAATGTCTTAAGTGCGTCTGAGACAGATTTGGATTCCATTGCCTCAGGTTCCATCTCCATTTCTTGTTTCCTGTTCCTGGTGGGGGCCAGAGGGTCTTCCGTTTGGTCACCGGGTACAATATTAGTCAAACAGCGTGGTCCATTAGTGAGCAGAATAGGTTTCGACTCAAGCTGTGCTGGTTCCCCTTCAGAGTAACTCAGAGGGTAGGACTCAGTAGGACTAAGATTTAGTGTTTGTTCTGAAGGTTCATAAGAACCCGATTCTGCCATAAGGTTTTTACTCAACCTAGAACAGAACAAATCCTGCACTGATGCTACATTAGGATCCGGATGGGATATTTTGTAGGTGTGAGCTTTTTTCATCAAAGGATAATGTGAACCATCTCTTTTTCTGGATCCAACTTCCTTGTTCCCTTGTCTCTCTTTCTTGTTTGCATCTGGTACAGAGACTCTGAAGTCACCAAGACTGAGCGTGCTGAAAATCTCACCACAATCATCTATAAAGGAAAAAAAAGTAATCAATATAGAGGAATACATCAATTTACCGTTTCTAATATCTGTATACTGACTCTGTACAAAGTCGTCATGCACATTGAGCACTCAAACACGTAGCTGTGACAAAATAAGTCATTTTTATTATATTCGTCCATCCATTTTCTACTGCTTATCCCTTTCGGTGTCGCGGGGGGTGCTGGAGCCTATCTCAGCTGCAATCGGGCGGAAGGCGGGGTACACCCTGGACAAGTCGCCACCTCATCACAGGGCCAGCACAGATAGACAGACAACATTTCAAATAACTAGATTTAACAATTATAGCATAATTGTAAATTATGATTGATTAGTGGATGGATGGTTGGTGGAATCATAGTAATATCAAAAATATCTTTAAATAGTGTTTGTGTGCCAAAACCAAGCAAAAATGTGAAGGAGAGAGCTGTCATATTGTGTACTGATCATGCATTAGTTGATATCAACCACTAGATGGCAGCAAATCATTTAGTCTTCAATGTTAACAAGACACAACCAGTCAAACTGCAGTAGGGGTTAGTGCATGTGCCTCACAATACGAAGGTCCTGGGTTCGATCCTGGGCTCGGGATCTTTCTGTTTGGGGTTTGGACGATGTGGGTTTCCTTTGGGTACTCCAGCTTCCTACCACCCCCAAAGACATGCACCTGGGGATAGGATTATTGGCAATACTAAATTGGCCCTAGTGTGTGAATGTTGTCTGTCTATCTGTGATGGCCCTGTGATGAGGTGGCGACCTGTCCAGGGTGTACACCGCCTTCCGCCTGCATGCAGCTGAGATAGGCTCAAGGACCCCCTGCGACCCCGAAAGGGACAAGCGGTAGAAAATTGATGGCTCGATGGACCAGTCAAAGTACTGTAATACTGCCGACTAATGTAATGATTGGCAACTACCAATAAGGAGCCGGGACACCTTACTGCTTAAAGTAAAACGATGGGGGGTATGCCACAAACCAAGTGGAACAAATAGTACTAAAATCAAAGACGTGGGATGTTGCACACTTAAACATTTTGACTGACTTTAAAACATAAATGCATATGTTTTAATATGTTTCTCTGCAATTCAAAATGGAAAAACTAGTTTAGAATTGATACGACAGCAGAAAAACTGTCTAATTAAAAAATCCCTCCATCCCTTTTCTACCGCTTGTCCCATATGAGGGTGCGGGGGGTATTAGAGTCCATGCCAGCTGCACACAGGCGCAAGGCGGGGTACACCCTGGACAAGTCACCAACCCCATCACAGGGGCAACACAGATAGACAACATTCACACTAAAATTAATTCACTAGGGCCGATTTAGTGTTGCCAATCAACCTAAACCCGGGCGCATGTCTTTGGAGGTGAGGGAACCCACGCAGTCACGGGGAGAACATGCAAACTCCACACAGACGGATCCCGATGCCAGCATCGAACCCAAAACCTTTGTATTGTGAGGATGTTTGGTACAATTCGAAATTGCTAGCCGTTTAAGCTCTAAAAAAAAAAAACAGGAATAAGACAGCCAGACAGTGTGTGGTGAAAGACAGGAATATGTAGCTCTCTGATTAGTGCTGAAGAGCAGGTGAGCGACCGGAACACTAATCAGAGGCAGGTGAAACTGCTTAGCAGAAGGAATTAAATGAGTAAACGACGTAACTTGTTGCATAGGAGCAAATAAGTCGGCGTGTCACAAAATTCAGGAATATGAAGCTCTCTGATTAGTGCCCAGGAGCAGGTGAGCGTCCGGAACACTAATCAGAGGCGGGTGAAACTGATTAGCATAAGGAATTAAATGAGCAGACAACGTAACTTGTTGCATAGAAGCAAATAAGACAGCATTTGGTGAAAGACAGGAATATGTAGCTCTCTGATTCGTGCCCAGGAGCAGGGAAGCGTCCAGAACATTAATCAGAGGCAGGTGAAACTGCTTCGCATAAGGAATTAAATGAGTAGATGACGTAACTCGTTGCATAGAAGCAAATAAAACAGCCAGACAGTGTGTGGCGAAAGAAAATAACATGTAGCTCTCTGATTAGTGCACAGGAGCAGGTGACCGTCCGGAACACTAATCAGAGGCAGATGAAACTAATCAGCACCCATGGAAACCAAAACACAAAACCAGGGGAGCTGCAAACAGAACTGAGGTAGTCAAAGTAACAGAAAAAAACATGAGCCGGGCAACGGATGATAACAGGAGTCTTCAGTTGTGCCCGTAAAGCCATCTAAAAACAATACTGCCTGCATATTAGCCAATCATTAGCGACATTGTTATTATAAGCGGGAAATTGGCCAGCTTTGATATTCAACTTAGTCCTGGAGATCACAAGAAAGACATGAAAAGATGCTTGTTTGCACCCAATTTTTGGATGTTTTTTAGAGCGCCGGATCAAATTCCATTACTTTTAAATGAAGAAAATTAAAGAAAAAAGTGCAGTTCCCCTTTAAGATACTTTCACCCCTCAGTTCTTAGGGAGGATATGCTCAGCTATCTGAAGTGAAAAACATTGTAAGGTCTCACTTTGGACACCTGAACTAGAAAACCCAAAACCAGTGAAGTTGGCGCGTTGTGTAAATAGAAACAGAAATCAATGATTTGCAAATCCTTTTCAACTTATATTTAATTGAATCGACTGCAAAGACAATATATTTAATGTTCGAACTGAGAAACACGTGCAGAATGTGGCTTGGTATTGTTTTGCTGACATAAGCAGGGGCGTCCATGAAAAATACGTTGCTTGGATGGCAACATATGTTGCTTCAAAACCTGTATGTACCTTTTTTTAGCAATAATGGTGCCTTCACAGATGTGTAAGTTACCCTTGCCTTGGGCACTAATACACCCCCATACCATCACAGATGCTGGCTTTTAAACTGTGCACCTATAACAGTCCGGATGGTTATTTTCCTCTTTGGTCCGGAGGACACGGCGTCCACCATTTAAAATGTGGACTTGTCAGACCACAGAACACTTTTCCACTTTGCATCAGTCCATCTTATATGAGCTCAGGCCCAGCTTAGCCGGCGACATTTCTGGGTGTTGTTGATGAATGGCTTTCACTCTGCTTAGTAGAGTTTTAACTTGCACTTACAAATGTAGCGACGAACTGTAGTTACTGACAGTGGTTTTCTAAAGTGTTCCTAAGCCCATGTGGTGATATTCTTTACACACTGATGTTGCTTTTTGATGCAGTACCGCCTGAGAGATCAAAGATCACGGGTGTTCAATGTTTCCGCTTACGAGCAAAAATACTTTATAGGGGGAATTCTCCAGATTCTCTGAACCTTTTGATAATATTACGGACCGTAGATGGTGAAATACCTCAATTCCTTGCAATAGCTGGTTTAGAAATGTTGTTCTTAAACCGTTTGCTCACACATTTGTTCACAAAGTAGTTACCCTCGCCCCATCCTTGTGTGTGAATGACTGAGCATTTCATGGACGCTGCTTTGATACCCAATCATGGCACCCACCTGTTCCCAATTAGCCTGTTCACCTGTGGGATGTTCCGAATTAGTGTTTGATGAGCATTCCTCAACTATCTTTACAAACATGTTGCAGGCATCAAATTCCAAATGAGCTAATATTTGCAAAAAAATTACTAAGTTTTCCAGTTCGAACATTAAGTATATTGTGTATTCAATTGAATATAGGTTGAAAATAATTTGCAAATCATTGTATTCTGTTTGTTTTTACCGTTTACACACCGTGGCAACTTAAGTTAAAGTTAAGTTAAGTTAAAGTACCAATGATTGTCACACACACTAGGTGTGGTGAAATTTGTCCTCTGAATCTGACCCATCCCCTTGATCACCCACTGGGAGGTGAGGGGAGCATTGGGCCCAGAATCATTTTGGTGATTTAACCCCCAATTCCAACCCTTGATGCTGAGTTCCAAGCAGGGAGGTAATGGATCCCATTTTTGGAGTCTTTCGTATGACTCGGCTGGGGTTTGAACTCACAACCTACAGATCTTAGGGCAGACACTCTAACCACTAGGCCACTGAGTAGGTGGCCTAGTGGTTACAGTGTATAGTTTTTCTAGTGTAACTTCACTGGTTTTGGGTTTTTGTACTTTGAATACTTTACTCTAGTAGTATCACCTGTAGGCACTGCCCCAGAGGTTGGATTTTCAGGTGAGGTGAGGCGATCCCTGGCATCAAAGAACTCCTCATCGGAGCTACTACTGTCTTCAAAGCCAGGTGGTGGCAGAAGAATGGTAAGGGGTTGCAGTCGACCTGCTTCAGCTTGATCTCCCTCCATTTTATCTCCTCTCCGAGTGTCAGTCACAGGTTGGGAAAGTTTGCAAGCACTGTCAGGGGTGATGTTGGAGCAGAGTTTGTAGTAACAGCGTGCGTCGCTTTGGTCAAAGTTAAACACAAAGTCAGAGTTGGAGGAGGCGGATGTCAAGGAAGGTGAATGTGGGTCTTGCTGAAAACTACGGTTTCCTCCTTCACATATTCTTCTCAAAGCCTCATCCATGTTGTCAGTCAGCATATTTGTCCTCTTCATGTTCTCCTGTTCGTCCTCGCTTGCCTCAGGAGGACTCGGGAGAAGGTCTGCAATGCGCGATAGCTCAGCGAAACAGATGGTGCCATTGTCTGAGAAGGAACTGGTTGAGTAACTGGTACGGTGACCGTCAGAAAAAGGGGAGACAGGTTGAAGGGGTCGGGGTTCAACTCCGTTGTCAGAAGTTGGGCTGCGTCCGTCATTATCGCTACTGTAAGACGTCAAGCCAAGAAGACGATGGAAGTGAGCTGGAGGAGGAACAAGTGGGTGATCCTCAGAGTAGGTCTGAGTGTAAGGGTGAAGCTCAAGAGATGAAGATGTCTGGGCATGACTTGGTGTTGAACCACTGGGATGGATGGAGGAAGACGAACATGGAATCAAGTTGTCTTCCTCCAGTAAGTCAAAGGAGTCACTGGAAGGGCTGGTGATGACACAGGAGTCTGACAGAGACGCTTGGTCCTCAGTAACTGCACTTTCTGTCTTGGATTCTCGTGCCTCATATTGGAGTTTCCCACAATCTTTACTTGTCGCATCGATCTGTATACGTCCACAATTCTGGGCTTTTGTCTCCAGCTTGAGCTGTTTGTCTTCTTCCTTGCACTCTTTCATTCTATCATTCAGATCCATTTCTGTGTCAGCGTTGTTTAGCGTTTTTTGTCTCTTGTCTTCACAGACGTTGTTTCTGTTTTCCCTGTCTGATTTGTTTTTCCGGACGTTCTTTACCGGCCTGTGCCTTCCCTCCCTATCCGCCGAGGATCTGACACGTGGACGTTTTCCGTCACGAGGCAAGCGGGTGACAAGCGGCTCCATGTCTAAGTCGGATGAGTTGTCAGAGTCACTGCAACAACGCGACACATAGCCTGTGAACAGAGATGTCCATGAAAACATGACTTTTGAGTATGTTTTTATTGAAAAAGACAGCATTACTAATGGCAACTGTATGTGTGACAGTAGTGAGATGTATACAGGTACTGTACATCTAAAAAAATTAGAATACCATGTAGGGTTGTACGGTATATCGGTACTAGTATAGTAGTACCGCAATACTTATTCGGTACTGTACCGCCTCTGAAAAGTACCGGTATGCCACCCCCCGGGCTCCCGTCCTGTCAGTGCTGGTTTACAAGCGGACGAGCATGTTCAGCACACACACACACGGAGTACTTAGAAACAGCGACAGTGTGTAGACGGAAAAGGGAGAACGGACGCATTTTGGCTTAAAAACTAAAGGTAAAGGTGAAGTTATAACACTGAAACTCCCTCAGGAAGAGGTGCTTTAAGACATGGGTAATCCTCGCCTCATGCCGACAAATGAAGTAAGTTTCTTACAAATATCATCCCTGCTGGAAGAGGAATCACTAAACATGCTTCACTACACACCTTAGCTCACTGTCAAAATGTAAATAAACACCATTGGTGGATCTACACCTAACATCTACTGTAATGATACCAAGTACAGGAGCGTATCTAGTCGATATTTTTTGGCATAACAACATCTTCTTTCGTTTTTTTTATTTATTTATATTATGTTTGTAAACTCAGGAAATACATCCCTGGACACATGAGGACTATGAATATGACCAATGTATGATCCTGTAACTACATGGTATCGGATTGATACCCAAATGTGTGGTATCATCCGAAATTAATGTAAAGTATCAAACAACAGAAGAATAAGTGATCATTTCATTTGAACAGAAGTGTAGATAGAACATGTTGAAAGAGAAAGTAAGCAGATGTTAACAGTAAATGTGGTTTGTCACACTTATCATTAAGCCATGTACCAATAACATTGCTTGGAGGTGGGCAAGCTCAACCAAACGTATTACTTACATTAGGCGCACCGGGTTTTGAGAAAAAATCTGGAAAATACGGCTCCATAAAAATATAGAGAAGCTGCTGCTGGTGTGCCCAAAGAGTTTCAGTTTGTTTAGTGTCTTGACTACAAACTGGATGATTGAGCATTACCCTTGCTCACTTGGTCTTATGCCTACAGTTTATGTATGATTGATTGATTGAAACTTTTATTAGTAGATTGCACAGTACAGTACATAATCCGTACAATTGACAACTAAATGGTAACACCCGAATAAGTTTTTCAATTTGTTTAAGTCGGGGTCCACGTTTATACATTCATTCTGTCACTCGTAGACGTCTGTGTGAAGCATACATAATAATAACACTTCCTAGTGTTTAACAAATGGAAAAGAAACCCACAGAAGAATCTGCAGAAGTCCTCTCTCCAAGGTAACGCTGTCATTTCCATTACCGTATTTTTCAGATTATAAATCGCAGTTTTTTTCATAGTATGGCAGAGGGTGCGATTTATGTGTGAAATTATTAACACATTACCGTAAAATATCAAATAATATTATTTATCTCGTTCGCGGAAGAGACGAAGAAAATGACATTAATCATCACACACACGTCAACCAATAAGAATTCGCCGGGTGAGGGTCATGGGATGCTAACTGCTCTATGCTACTGCCGTAGCTATTAAAATGGATCATTTCAACGTTGGCGGTAACTTATAAAAACTGAGAAGGGCAGAACAAAAATGGCACCGAAAAGGAAATCATGTACTGCAGATTACAAGCTGGACGTAGAGAAATATGCAGCAGAAAACGACAAGAGTTGCCAGAGTTGTTTAGAAGCGACATCGAGGAAGAAGATTTCATGGGATTTATCGATTAGGAGTGAGAGATTGTTTGGTAAAGGTATAGCATGTTCTATATGTTATAGTTATTTGAATGACTCTTACCATAATATGTTACGTTAACCTTCTCAGTTGGTTATTGATGCCTCATATAACGTACACTTATTCAGCCTGTTGTTCACTATTCTTTATTTATTTTAAATTGCCTTTCAAATGTCTATTCTTGGTGTTGCATTTTATCAAATACATTTCCCAAAATAATGCAACTTATACTCCAGTGCGACCTACATATGTTTTTTTCCTTCTTTATTATGCATTTTCGGCAGGTGAGACGTACTGTATACACCGGAGCGACTTATAATCCGAAAAATACGGTACTTCATTAAACAGTAGTTGTTTGGGGTACAGTGTATTATATTGAATTTCAAACAATATTTCTTGCAGGTGCAAGTTGACTGGTAGATATTGACTGGAGTATTGGCTTTACAACGGTTAATGAATGGAACTTATGTGGAATTTAGGGTTCGGTTGTGGTTAGTCTGGTATGTAACAGAGTAAGTCCAAAAGTTATGGGTGAAAATTGATAAAACTTTAAGGAAATGCCACTGAGGGGGAAGGTGTGGTCAGCACGCCTGAAGGAACAAAGGTCACCGCCTCTGTCCATGGTGCTTAGGATGAGCACCATCGGATGGGGGAGGAGCATGCGCTGACGGCGGGACACAGCTGACAGGTGATTGGATTTCACAGGTGGTACGTGTTAGTCTAATCATCTGTTGTCTTTAACAGTAAGCGGCCGAGAGCAGGGGAGAAGAGACAATACGGACGTGATTGATAAGTCACGTTCTACCGGAGAAAGACCCTTGACAAACAAAAAATCTACGCACAATAAAACTTTGTTAAAACTGCACGCTTGGCTCCTGTGCCGTGTCTACAGTGGAACTGCTCGGAAGCAACTTCTACAGCCACAAATGGAATAAAGAACATATTTTGCGTGTTGATTTGGATAACCTTCTGGATTCAGGATTTTCAAAATCATTTATTTGTATTTGGAGATAAGGTTTAGTGGACGTCAAAGCCGTCCGAGTGCTTCTTTAGGTATCATATGAATTGTTTTTCGCTTTCTTCCACAATGTTCATCGTGTAAAATCGTCATGACAACCTGTGTGGCCACTTTTGCCGTTTCCTTTTAGCGATTGCTGTCAGCAGGTTTGACTGTATTCAATTTTTTTTTTTTGTAGATGTACCTGTGTAACATTGTTTTGTGTACCTTCTTCGACAGACACTTTGTGCTTCATCCAGGGGAAAATGTTGACAGTGGGGTCGACAAACACTCGGCAGTACCCTGCTATCAAGCAGGACATATCCTTGGCTGCCACTGTCTCGAGTAGTAGTGTGATGGGCTGTCAGCACAGGAGAGATGGTGAGAAAAGAGAAATTAATAGCACACGGTCAATTATAAACTGTACGCATATTTCTTTCAACTACAAGAAATGGGATGTCACGTCCGGCTACCGTGTGGTGGTCAAGCTAGCTCTGTTTTCAATGGGTACTAGGCGCCATTGAGCCTTTCTCCAAGAGGAATGACTAATGATCTATTGCTAAGGATGGATTCTATTGCGTCATCCATGTTGCTGCTTCTTTATTTTAGCGCTGCTTTCGATACCGTCGATGGTAATATTTTATTAGAGCATATCAAAACATGCATTGGTATGTTAGACTTAGCCTTGTCTTGGTTTAATTCTTGTCTTACTGACAGGATGCAGTGCGTCTCCCATGACAATGTGACCTCGGACTATGTTAAGGTAACGTGTGGAGTTCCCCAGGGTTTGGTTCTTGGCCCCGCACTCTTCAGCATCTACATGCTGCTGCTAGGTAACATCTTACGTAAATTTGGTGTTAGCTTTCACTGTTATGCTGATGACAGCCAACTCTACATGCCCCTAAAGCTGACCAACACGCCGGATTGTAGTCAGCTGGAGGCATGTCTTAAAGAAATTAAACATTGGATGTACGCCAAATTTTTGCAACTCAACGCTAAGAAAACGGAAATGATGATAATCGGTCCTGCTCGACACCGACCTCTATTTAATAATACCACCTTAACATTTGTCAACCAAACAATTACACAAGACGACTCGGTAAAGAAACTGGGTTTTATCGTCGACCCAACTCTCTCCTTTGAGTCACACATTAAAAGTGTTACTAAAACGGCCTTCTTTCATCGCCATAATATCGCTAAAATTTATTTCATTTTGTCCACTAGCGACGCTGTGATATTTATTCATACGGTCGTTACGTCTCGTCTCGATTACTGAAATGTATTACTTTTAGGTCTCCCTATGTCTAGCATTAAAAGATTACAGTTGGTACAAAATGCAGCTGCTAGACTTTTGACAAGAACAAGACAGTTTGGTCACATTAGGCCTATACTGTATTTACAGTACCTTTATATACCTATATACATATATACCTATATATATATATATATATATATATATATATATATATATATATATACCTATACTGGCTCACCTGCACTGGCTTCCTGTGCACTTAAGATGTGACTAAGGTTTTACTACTTACGTATAAAATACTACACGGTCTTGCTCCATCCTATCTTGCTGATTGTATTGTACCATATGTCCCGGCAAGAAATCTGCGTTCAAAGAACTCAGGCTTATTAGTGATTCCCACAGCCCCACAAAAATCTGCGGGCTATAGAACTGAGGAAACTAATTGTTGAAGCTTTGAAAGTTGAGTTCTTTCCCGTTCTTGTTTTATGTAGAGCTTCAGCTGTTCAACAGTCCGGGGTCTCTACTGTCGTATTTTACGCTTCATAATGCGCCACACATTTTTGATGGGAGACAGGTCTGGACTGCAGGCGGGCCAGGAAAGTACCCGCGACAACAGTCTGGAGGGTTCGCTTCCCCTTTGGTCCGGATGACACGATGTCAAATATTTCCAAAAACAATTTGAAATGTAGATCCGTCAGACTACAGAACACTTTCCCACTTTGCATCCGTCCATTTTAGATGATCTTGGGCCCAGATAAGCCGGCGGCGTTTCTGGATGTTGTTGATAAATGGCTTTCGGTTTGCATAGTAGAGCTTTAACTTGCACTTACAGATGTAGCGACGAACTGTATTTAGTGACAGTGGTTTTCAAATATGCTGTCTTTGTAGCATATTCAATTGAGTATGGGTTGAAAATGATTTGCAAATCATTGTATTCCGTTTATATTTACATCTAACACAATTTCCCAACTCATATTGAAACAGGGTTTGTAATTTAAATACTCAGATGAAATACTACTTACTTTTTAAAAACCTGTTTACTTTCAATGCCAGTGAGAATTTGAGGCATGAGACCCACTACAGTTATATTTATATGATAATTATTATTCTGTGACTGTAAATTGTTTGCTTTTTGTCTTAGAGTTTTAACTTGCACTTACAGATGTAGCGACGAACTGTATTTAGTGACAGTGGTTTTCTGAGGTGTTCCTGAGCCCATGTGGTGATATCCTTTAGAGATTGATATCAGTTTTTGATACAGTGTCGTCTGAGGGATTGAAGGTCACGTTCATTCAATGTTGGTTTCCGGCCATGACGCTTACGTGGAGGGATTTCTCCAGATTCTCTGAACCTTTTGATGATATTATGGACCGTAGATGTTGAAATCCCTAAATTTGTTGCAATTGCACTTTGAGAAACGTTGTTCTTAAACTGTTTGACTATTTGCTCAAGCAGTTGTGGACAAAGGTGTGTACCTCGCCCCATCCTTTCTTGTGAAAGACTGAGCATTTCCTGGGAAGCTGCTTTTATACCCAATCATGACACCCACCTGTTCCCAATTAGCCTGCACACCTGTGGGATGTTCCAAATAAGTGTTTGATGAGCATTCCTCAACTTGCTCAGTAGTTATTGCCACCTTTCTCAACTTCTTTGTCACGTGTTGCTTGCATCATATTCTCAAGGTAATGATTATTTAAAAAAAATAAAAAGTTTATCAGTTTGAACATCAAATATGTTGTCTTTGTAGCATATTCAACTGAATATGTGTTGAAAAGGATTCACAAATCATTGTATTCTATTTATATTTCCCAAATCATATGGAAACGGGGTTTGTAGCAGGAGGCAGTCATGCGTGGATAGTTAATCCTCGATCACTGAGGAACAAGCGAGGCAGGCATAAATAGCCGCCTGATTGGCAACTGCAACCAGGTGTGCCAGGCTGCCAATCAGGGACAGGTGAGGGAAACGATCGCTCTGGGAGAAAAGCAGGAAACAAACACCGAACAAGGAACCGCCACCAGAAGTGAAGTGACAGATCCTCAAAAGACACTCCTGAATAATCCGAAGTAATTCACAATCCACACAATATTTGTTTTCAATAATAATCGAAGTTGTGTAGTGTATTATCATAACATCCTGGGAAAAAACAAACTGGTAAAATCTCAAATCAAAGGCCCAAAGGTATTAAGACAGGTGTTCTCAAACATGCGGCCCGCGGGCCAATTGCGACGCTTGACAGCGTCATACTTGCCAATTTTCCCGGGAGAGCCCTAAATTTCAGGGCACCGATTCTCTCGAAGCCCCTGTCAATTTTTACCAGATCAACAACATTCAGGGAGTGCCATAAAGGCACTGCCTTTAGCGGCCCCTACATCCTGAACTGACAGCGTGCAAGCCCGGTTGTATGTTGCATCTGGCCATGTGAGACGCACGTGTGTTATTGCAAGATATATTTGATCAACAGCTACACATGTCACACTAAGGGTGGCCGTAAAAAAAAACTTTTAACACCGTTACAAATATGTGCCAGACTGTGAACCCACAACAAACAAGAATGACAAACACATTTCGGGAGAACATCCACATCGTAACACAACATAAACACACCAGAACAGTTACCCAGAATTCCATGCAGACCTAACTCTTCTTAGGCTACATACCCCACACACTAGCGATGCGCGGATAGGCAAGTATATCATCCGCATCACCAAAGTCTTCATCCACCCACCGAACCAACATTTTATCAGGACCGTACCCGCCCGCCAACCGCCCGCTGAAATACATCGGACGTTGTCCGCCTTTACCACTCACAGAGCTATTTAAACCTGTTTCACAGAGTAATGACGATAATTGGAGCCGCTAACCTTCCCACGACTACTCAATTGCGTTCATCCTGTTGAAAAAAACATGGGCGTGCTGTGAGGTCATTACCTAAGGCACCTTAAACAACATGTACGTACCGATTGTTGGTCCGGCAACATGCTGTGTGCAACTTCCGAAATTACACGTTCAAGATTGAAAGGCATACTGGGTGACACAAAGTACACTGATGGTTGTGATATAAACAACTTTAACACTTACTAATATGCGCCACGCTGTGAAGCCACACCCAACAAGATTGACAAACACATTTCGGGAGAACATCCTCACAATAACACAACATAAACGCAACACAACAAATACCCATAATCCTTTGATTTTACACCCCCGCTCCCCCAACCCCGCCCACCTTACCGACGCATGGGGGGGGGTTACTGCTAGCAGGGTGTATAAAATAGTCAGGAAGTGTCATGAATACAAAGGATTATGGGTATTTGTTGTGTTGCGTTTATGTTGTGTTATTGTGAGGATGTTCTCCCGAAATGTGTTTGTCGTTCTTAATAGGTGTGGCTTAACAGCGTGGCGCATATTACTAAGAATGTTAAAATTGTTTATATCACAACCATAAGTGTACTCTGTGTCACCCAGTATGCCTTGCAGTCGTGTGCGTGTTGCCGCGGAAGCCACACACAACATGTTGCTGAACTGACAAGCAGATCATACATGTTGTAGTAGGCGACATAGCCTTTGGCTTCATAGCACGCCCTAATACTTATTATCTGGGTGAATACCGGCAGTTATTCAGGAGAATAATAGCGTCTCTTATTGTCTCCTTCGCCTTATGACACGGGTCTTAAAAGGCTCTTTGAATGGCAAAGGATACCGATCACAGAACCATGCATATCAAATATTTCCGGATGGTTCAACCGCCACCCGCCCGAATCTAATTAAAATCAATTTTTTCGTCATGTCACCCTCCCGACCCGCGGTTTATCCGCGGATGAGACCGCAAACCGCGCATCTCTAATACACACACACCCCTGTTACCACCAACCCCCCACACCCTCACCCTTCCTACTTGCGTCAATTGAAGTGTTGCATATTGTAGCCCTGCAAGGTGTTCTGGTTATTGGTTTTCTCGTGTTTAAGTTGTGTTAGGGTGCGGAAATTCTCCCAAAAAGGGTTTGTCATTCTTGTTTGGTGTGGGTTCACAGTGTGGCGCATATTTGTAACAGTGTTAAAAGTTTTTTTTACGGCCATCCTCAGACTGATGTGTATGGCTGTTGACCAAGTATGTCTTGCAGCCACGTACGTTGTTTTACACACGTCTCACACAACATTGGTTGTGTAATATAAAAGTGTGCGCGATGACATGTAGTGGAGCAGTAGTCTTCTTTTAGGGGTGCGCAGACCCCTGGAGGTACTTGAAGGTATGCCAAGGGACAAGTGAGATTTATTAAAAACATTCTAAAAAACAGGAGCAATTCATAAATCCTTTATATATATTTGTATTGAATAATACTTTAATGAAGTATGAATGTGAATTCATAAACTGTGGACAAATAATACAACAATCCAACATTCAGTTTACAGCTAGACTTTTTGAGGACATGTTACATAAATATTGATGTTAAAGATTTCTTTTTTTGTTTAGAATGAAGTTGATGAATCCAGATGGATCTCTATTACAATCCCCAAAGAGGGCACTTTAAGTTGATGATTACTACTATGTGTAGAAATCTTTATTTATAATTGAATCACTTGTTTATTTAACAATTTTTTTTGTTATTTTTATATCCTTTTTTCCAAATAGTTCGAGAAAGACCATTACAAATGAGCAATACTTTGCACTGTTATACAATTTAATAAATCAGAAACTGATGACATAGTGCTGTATTTTACTTCTTTATCTCTTTTTTCCACCAAAAATGCTTTGCTCTGATTAGGGGGTACTTGAGTTAAAAAATTGTTCACAGGGGGTACATCACTGAAAAAAGGTTGAGAACCACTGTTGTAGGCAGTGCAGTCATGGCAGCCCTTAATAATGTCGGCTGGGTGAAAATTTGGTAAAATTCGGGAGAATGGTTGCACCGGTAGATTGTCGGGAGGTGCACTGAAATTCAGGAGTCTCCCGGAAAAATGGTGAGGGTTGGCAAGTATGTTGCTAGGGTGGGAAAGCCATTCATAGAAGGTGAATTCATTAAAAAAGTGCATGTTCGATTTTTTAAGAAATCTTTTCTTGCAACCCAGCCTCACCCAGTTTCTGCATCCAGTGGCCCCCCAGGTAAATTGAGTTTGAGACCCCTGTATTAAGACTTGTGAGTGAAACTGGGTGTTTGAAAGCTCCTGGTCTTACCTTAATGTCCTGCAGGTATATTTTAACCAAGCTGACCTTGTCAGATTCATGAACGAGCTCCAGGCGTGTAATGCTGTTAAACTCTGTGAGAGTGGACAGGATGCTCAGTTTGTGGTTGATCACCTGGCTCACGCCATAGCGGGCGCCCACCAGCAAGGTTACTGTCGACTCTCGGTCCTGCAACTGAAGACCAAGTTGATGTGTAGTTAGGAGTATTAATACATGTGATTAACAACAGCATTTTGGTGTGGTGGCCCCTGATACTCTACTCCAGTGATTCTTAAACTTGTTGGAGTTACCGAACCCCACCAGTTTCAAATGCGCATTCACCGAACCTTTCTTGAGTTAAACATAAAAATGTTTTTCAAATTCAAGACAAAGCTATAGGTTTTTTTTTCTGGTGCACAAAATGAACCGTGCATGAACATCACCTTGTTCAAAGAACAAAACCAACACAGTGCATGAACTCACAACAAATGACACACCTGCAAATCAGATGGAAAATTAGAGGGAACATTGTTTGGGGGTGTCCATAATACGCCGATAGGGAGAAGTTTTTATTTACACGATGAGTCGGGTGTATCTCGACCTCCGCGGCAGAGGCTCCGCCGAACCCCTGAGGCCGACTCACCGAACCCCTAGGGTTCGATCGAACCCTGGTTAAGAACCACTGCTCTACTCAAAATGCTTTGGAAGACATGGTGTTAAATATGTTACCCTTCTTCAAAGTTGTACAATCCTTTGATAGATGGGCAATGACTGACCTGCAAGAAGTGAATAAGTTCCACTGTGCCTCTACAAAGATGTAATGTCCTAACTATGTCTACTTGTACCGTATTTAGTGATCTCAGGGCATTCAATTGATCGCAACTCGGCTGTTTGGTTTGTCATGGAAGATGTTTCGTCTTTCATCCGTTTGTGCTCAGAGACTTAGATTGGTCAGATTTGGTCTATCGGCCGTTGCCAAGGTTCTTTTTATGGTTTGTAAAATGTTCGTATGGTATTGAGCCTTACTATCGTTCAGATTTGCTTTTAAAAACCCTGTGAACCTTCCCGGGCCCTCAGATTGTCAGGTTCAAACACTGATGACATCTATTAAACAGACGAGAAGCAAGGGATCATGCAGAGCCAGAGTTCAATTTGGCTCAATTGAGGAGACACGAGTTTTGGGCTCTATTCACTAAACTCACCGAACCCTGGTTAAGAATCACTGCTCTACTCAAAATTCTTTGGAAGGCATGGTGTTAAATATGTTACCCTTCCTCAAAGTTATACAATCCTTTGATAAATGGGCAATGACTGACCTGCAAGAAGTGAATAAGTTCCACTGTGCCCCCACAAAGATGTAATGTCCTAACTATGTCTACCTGTACCGTATTTAGTGACCTCAGGGCATTCAATCGATCGCAACTCGGCTGTTTGGTTTGTCGTGGAAGACCTTACATCTCTCATCCGTTTGTGCTCAGAGACTTAGATTAGTCAGATCTGGTCTAGCGGCTGGTGCCAAGGTTCTTTTTATGGTTTGTAAAATGTTCGTATGGTATTGAGCCTTCCTATCTTTCAGATTTGCTTTTAAAAACCCTGTGAACCTTCCCGGCCCCTCAGATTGTCAGGTTCAAACACTGATGAGATCTATTAAACAGACGAGAAGCACAGGATCATGCAGAGCCAGAGTTCAATTTGGCTCAATTGAGGAGAAACGAGTTTTGGGCTGTACTCTAGTTACAAATCCAAACTACGTTCTAAAAGTCCTCAATTTATTTGGAAGGTCCCGGGTTAAATCACCAAAGCTGTCGCTGAGGGAAGGGAATAATCTCGTCAGCTCTAGTTAGACAAGATATATGATTATACAAGAAATGCAAATGTGTTGACACTGGTGATATCGCCTTGTCTCTGCTCTGTCTGCATCACGGCGGTGTTCAGCCTTGGCAGTCAGCAGGCCGTTTCTGGACACAGACACCGATACCAGTCTGGCTTGCAATCTTTTGCATTGCCAGCTTTGCACGGACAAAGAAAAATACTACTTCAGCACAATTGACAATAATTATACCAATGGCCCTTAAGCATAAGAGTTGTTTGATAATATATACATAATTATTCTATCACAGATCCTCAGGCACTAATCTCCTAATTATTCCATAAATCAGGACACAAACTCATGGGATGGCATCTTTCCACCCGTCTATAGAACAGCTTGCCGGAGGACCTACCTTTTTTGATTTGACTTTTACCTGATAATTATTTTACCTAGCCGCAAACAATGACGCCAGACCGAGCGTGGCGAGCAACGAGAATATATAGCTCTCTGATTAGTGCTCGGCAGCAGGTGAACGTGCCGAACACTAATCAGAGGCAGGTGAAACCAATTAGTACCCATTTTAACCAAAACAAACCCAGATGTGCACAAACCAGGAACTAAGGGAGTCCTAAACAGACAGAACATAATTAAACAATCATGACAGCCTTTTAAACTTTAATAGTATCCATTATTGCAACAAATATTACAATATAGAATCATACTTTACAAACATTTTTTGTCTAAATAAAAATACTTAACTTTACAGCAAACCACCCATGAAATTAATGAAATGACGTTGATGGTGTTCTTTAAAGCATATTACTGTAAATTGCATTACAATTCTGTTGACTGCGCTGTCATATTTTTACTGTAAAATATGGTTTTTAACAGTGCATTGCTGTAAATGTAAAAACGATACATTTGTTTTTACGGTAGAAAAACCGGCAGCTGAGTTGCCAGAATAACAAAAGTACTGTTTTTCCATTAACAATGTAATGGTAGATAGTAAATGGGTTATACTTGTGTAGCGGTTTTGTACCTTCAAGGTACTCAAAGCGCTTTGACACTATTTCCACATTCACCCATTTCAATATAAAGTTGTAAATAACAATGTCAATTTAATAGTAAAATTCTGACAACAAAGTTGCCAGCTTTTTCAGTAAAACCCCCAAAAAACAGTGGATACTGTTTTTCCATTTACTATAAAATGTTGTAAACAAATTTAATACAAACCCATTTCCATATGAGTTGGGAAATTGTGTTAGATGTAAATATAAACGCAATACAATGATTTATATATTCAGTTGAATATGCTACAAACACAACATATTTGTGGTTAAAACTGATAAACATTTTTTTTTTTTTTGCAAATAATCATTAACTTTAGAATTTGATGCCAGCAACATGTGACAAAGAAGTTGGGAATGGTGGCAATAAATACTGATAAAGTTAAGAAATGCTCATCAAACCCTTATTTGGAACATCCCACAGGTGTGCAGGCTAATTGGGAAGAGGTGGGTGCCATGAATGGGTATAAAAGCAGCTTCCCAAAAAATGCTCAGTCTTTCACAAGAAAGGATGGGGTGAGGTACACCCCTTTGTCCACAACTGCGTGAGCAAACACTCAAACATTTTATAAACAATGTTTCTCAAAGTGCAATTGCAAGACATTTAGGGATTTGAACATCTCCGGTCCATAATATCATCAAAAGGTTCAGCGAATCTGGATAAGTCACTCCACGTAAGCGGCATGGCCGGAAACCAACCTTGAATGACCGTGACCTTCGATCCCTCAGACGGCACTGTATCAAAAACCGACATCAATCTCCAAAGGATATCACCACATGGGCTCAGGAACACTTCAGAAAACCTCCTGCACTAAATACAGTTTGTCGATACATCTGTAAGTGCAAGTTAAAGCTCTACTATGCAAAGCGAAAACCATTTATCAACAACATCCAGAAACGGGCCGAGATCATCTAAGATGGACTGCTGCAAAGTGGAAAAGTGTTCTGTGTTCTGTGGTCTGAGGAGTCCACATTTCAAATTGTTTTAGGAAATATTCGACATCGTGTCATCCGGACCAAAGGGGAAGCGAACCATCCAGACTGTTATCCACGCAAAGTTCAAAAGCCAGCATCTGTGATGGTATGGTGGTGCATTAGTGCCCAAGGCATGGGTAACTTACACATGTATGAAGGCACCATTAATGCTGAAAGGTACATACAGGTTTTGAAATAACATATGCTGCCATCTAAGCACCGTCTTTCTAATGGACGCCCCTGCTTATTCCAGCAAGCCACATTCAGCACGTGTTACAACAGTGTGGCTTCGTAAAAAAAGAGTGCAGGTACTTTCCTGGCCCGCCTGCAGTCCAGACCTGTCTCCCATGGAAAATGTGTGGCGTATTATGAAGCGTAAACTACAAGAGCGGAGACCCCGGACTGTTGAACGACTGAAGCTCTACATAAAACAAGAATGGGAAAGAATTCCACTTTCAAAGCTTCAACAGTTAGTTTCCTCAGTTCCAAAATGTTTATTGAGTGTTGTTAAAAGAAAAGGTGATGTAACACAGTGGTGAACATGCCCTTTCCCAACTACTTTGGCACATGTTGCAGCCATGAAATTCTAAGTTGATTATTATTGGCAGAAAAAAATAAAGTGTATGAGTTTGAACATCAAATATGTTGTCTTTGTAGTGCATTCAACTGAATATGGGTTGAAAAGGATTTGCAAATCATTGTATTCCGTTTATATTTACATCTGACACAATTTCCCAACTCATATGGAAACGGAGTTTGTATAAAGTACATGAAAATACAAAATTCTTACCATCATAGTTGTGCTAAAAGATTTCCCACCAAAAGACTTGAGCTCACTTAGTTCTTCCAAGTAGTTGATGCGTGCCTGCTGGACCGTCAGGCCCTTCTGTTTGAGATCACTTTCTGATTGGCAACTTTTCAACTGGAAGTTGATGGCCTTTTTCAAGTCCTTTTCCCGCATGTTTCTCAGCAATGTGGAGGAAACAAAGGTTTCGATGCCCCATGTCTTACTGGAGAAAGCAGAGAAAGGTGGTCAGTAATATTCCACATATATTGAAGGAAGTTGATGATCCGGTTTGTGTCTTTACTATGTAGCCAAATGGAACGCGCGTACCGGAACATTGGACGCACCGGATTATAAGACGCACTGTCAATGAACGGTTGTTTTTTTATATATAAAGCGCACCGGATTATAAGGCTGTGGTGGACGTGGCCTGCGGACCTGCAGCAAAGCGGGGTGTGGCTAAACTGGCTTCGAGATTAGCGACAGGTGCGTAGATGACACAGCTGAGAGTGTTTGTCTAATCACCTGTCGCTCTGTTAAAGGCAGCCGTCGGGAAGCAGAGGAGTGGTTGTTGATGTCGGTTAGCGAAGCACGAGCGGAGCGACAGCAGGACAGACCACTCTTTGGGCCACCAGTCAGTTTTCAGGGTAAACATTAATATTTATTTTACAATAAACGCCACCTCGTGCAAAGTCTTTAAGTGCTTTCCAGCAATTGTCTTTCCTCGATCGAGCACATGAATGGTTTCCCTAAGAGTGGTCTGTCTTGCTATCGCTCCCCTCGTGCGTCGCCAACCGCCATCAACAACCACTCCTCTCCTTCCCGACTGCTGCCTTTAACAGAGCGACAGGTGATTAGACAAACACTCTCAGCTGTGTCATCCACGCACCTGTCGCTAATCTCAAAGCCAGTTCTGCCACACCCCGCTTCGCTGCAGGTCCGCAGGCCACGCCAACTACAAAGGCGCATTAAAGGGTTCAAATTATTATTATTTTTTTTTGTAAATGTAAAACACTTTTTTGTGGTCTACATAACATGTGATGGCGGTTCTTTGGTCAAAATGTTGCATAGATGACGTTTTACAGATCATCTTCAAGCCGCTTTCTGACAGTCGCTCCCGGATTGACAGAGTACAAGAACTATCTTTGACTTGTTTTAAATGCCGAGAAAACAAAGTGTATGTTCTTTACCACATCAACAACTGTAAGATCAGCACTGTTTGAGAACATTTTAACAAGAAACAAGAAACACATTGTGTTAGTATCTTCTTTTAAATATTTAGGATTGTTAATTGATGACCACTTGAGTTTGAAATAGCACATTCAGTATGTTGTGAACACTTTTACTGGGATTTTACTATAGAAACAAGTCCATCCATCCATCCATCATCTTCTGCTTATCCGAGGTCGGGTCGCGGGGGCAGCAGCCTAAGCAGGGGAGCCCAGACTTCCCTCTCCCCAGCCACTTTGTCCAGCTCTTCCCGGGGGATCCCGAGGCGTTCCTAGGCCAGCCGGGAGACATAGTCTTCCCCAACGTGTCCTGGATCTTCCCCGTGGCCTCCTACCGGTTGGACGTGCCCTAAACACCTCCCTAGGGAGGCGTTCGGGTGGCCTCCTGACCAGATGCCCGAGCCACCTCATCTGGCTCCTCTCGATGTGGAGGAGCAGCGGCTTTACTTTGAGTTCCTCCCAGATGGCAGAGCTTCTCACCCTATCTCTAAGGGAGAGACCCACCACCCAGCGGAGGAAACTCATTTCGGCCGCTTGAACCCGTGATCTTGTCCTTTCGGTCATGACCCAAAGCTCATGTCCATAGGTGAGGATGGGAACGTAGATCGACCGGTAAATTGAGAGCTTTGCCTTCCGGCTCAGCTCCTTCTTCACCACAACGGATCGATACAACGTCCGTATTACTGAAGACGCCGCACCGATCCGCCTGTCCATCTCACAAGTCTTGCTTTTCTTTTACTGTGAAACAGAAAATGGTGTACACAACCTTTTTACCAATTATTGACAATGGAGATGTGTTGTACATGAATGCTACTGCTGGTTGTCTCCACAAGCTGGATGGTGTGTACCACGGGGCACTGAGATTGATCACCAACTTACTCACCATTGTGTCTTATACTCAATGGTTAACTAAACATCTGTATGTGCTCGACATCTCAATCATTGGTATGTGTTCATCTACAAAACCATTCTGGGTATCACTCCATCTTATCTATCTTGTCTTTTAACAAAAGAAACAAGGAAGTCACAATCTGCGTTCAATGAATGTTCTGCAGTTTGTCGTCCTCAAAGTAAGAGCTGAACCGGGGCAGAAGGCATTTAGGTTTTCAGCTCTGAAGGCTTGGAATAACCTATGATCCAATCTTCAACTTCAAACCCTTGTTACATAGAGTTCAAAGCTTCTGTGAAAGAATTTCAGTGTACCTAATTGTCTGTATGCACGTGTTATGTTAGCAAGTCTTAATGTTGTAAATTTGATGTTTTATGTGTTGTTTACTGTTATAATGTAAACAAGGTCTCCCTTGGAAAAGAGATCATTGATCTCAATGGGATTTTACCTGGTTAAATAAAGGCTAAATAAAAATAAAAAATGCGCCGTTTTGGGGGCCGTCTTATTTACGTGGCTCACCTTCGACATCATCTTCTAACCTTCTAAGCGGTGTAGCGTGCAAGGACGGGAGTGGATGAAGTGTCAAAAGATGGCGCTAACTGTTTGTGGAGAGGCGGCACCGGCAGTTCGACAGCGAGGAAGGGCACACGGTAGCCCTCTGCAAGACGGCGGCGAAGAGGCGTGGCTGGCAGTCCGACCGCGAGGCAGGGCACACCGTAGCCCAACAGAGTTAGCGGCGAGGAGGTGTGGCCGGCAGTTCGACAGTGAGGCAGGGCACGCCGGGGGCCGGCCCAAGATGGCGGCGAGGAGGCGTGGACGCGCCGGAATCAACCCCTCAAATATTATCAGGTGCAGGGGTTGCCCAGCTGGGCACAATTTAAATCTCCTCTCGCACTGTATAAAAGGGCAGCGGCCGTAAATGCCGGGGGGAGAGACGGAGAGAGAAGGAGCCAGAAGGAAGCGGATGCTGAACGAGAGCGACAGAGAACCACAGGAAGACGAAGACGCACGCGACTGGAAAGGTGGAGCGGCAGAGGAAGCAGGACACGGCAAGGCTGAAAAGCAACCCTTAGAGACTTTTTATTATTGAAAAATAACACAAGGTCTAACCTGCGCCACAAAGTCCTCCCTTGGTGGTCCTGAGAACCCGCACGACAGCAAGAGACTGTCACACTGTTTAATTGACATTCAGACTTGACTTCAATCAATAACAGAGCAGCATCACTTCATTCGAAAACAACAAGGCCGGAAATGTGTCCCGTGAAAAAACATCCGACCGGAGCTCGCTAATAACTAAAGTTACTTGGGTGAATAATGTAAACTCACTACACCGGTATGTTTTAGCGCTTTCATGGGGAGGTTATTGACGGATATAAGTATGAACTTTACACTAATTTATATTAGAAATGGCAACAGCGGAGGATGAATGTTCCATAACAAGAAGATAAATGGAGTCAACACGGACTACAAAGGCGGACACGCGCAATTTTTCAGGATTTATGCAGATCCCAAATACAGATCGGCAGGTATCAGAAGGTAAAAACTTTATAATATTGCGAAACAAAACACCAGATAATATGTCTTCCCTTATACACACACCATAATAATACTCCTATGTTTTAGCAGAGTACAATCCATCAAGTGGTGCGGCTTCATAGCTTACCAAAGTCGTACTAAAACATTTCTATAGATTTTTAAACACAGTGTGTAATGTTCTATATTTTCAATGAAACATATACAATATTGGTGTTGTTTACTTAAGCCATACCGCCGTCATATTGAAGTCTACGCATATCTCTTATGTTTGACTCCCATCTACTGGTCAAACTTTTCATTACACCATGTACCAAATAAATAGTTTCAAGGTCTGTAAGCACAACCATAATTATTCCGTACATTAGGCGCACTGCCGAGTCAATTTAAAGTGCACCTTATAGTCCCAAAAATAGGGTAGACTTGCGGAGCACAGAAGAAGACAATGTAGGTGTGTCTTTACGTGACTGTCTTCAAGTTGGTCTTTGGTGGCAGTCCACAGCTCACCAACCTCTCCTGGATGTGCATTGCAGCAAGTCGCAGAGCGGTGTTGCACCTCATTTCCACTGCAAAGCGCTCTTGCAGAACATCATTCACTCCCTGACACAAACATAACTCCAGCAGTCAGTGTCATAATTCCCAGGTTTGCTTTCATTTCAAATTGCAACCTCAAGAAAGCTATCACGGCTATGGCATGTACTTGTGCTCTTATAAATGTAGTTTTAGGATAGTTCTATTGATTTTTCAATCAGTAAATGGCTGAGCACTGCTGTTCACTCAGGTCTGGTATTGTAATTGTTTTCATTTCAACATTACACCAAGGGTTGGTTTTAAAATACATACAGTCGTGGTCAAAAGTTTACTTTCACTTGTAAAGAACATAATGTCATGGCTGTTTTGATTTTCCAATCATTTCTACAAGCCTTATTTTTTTGTGATAGAGTGACTGACAAACATACTTTTAGGTCACAAAAAACAGAGACCACATAACTTTCCTCCAGCAAGTCTCATCCTTGTCCATGTGATGTCAGATGAAACAAAAATTAAGCTGTTTGGTCACAATACCCAGCGGTATGTTTGGAGGAGAAAAGGTGAGGCCTTTAATCCCATGAACACCATGCCTACCGTCAAGCATGGTGGTGGTAGTATTATGCTCTGGGCCTGTTTTGCTGCCAATGGAACTGGTTTAGTGTGGCCTTGTATTGTATTGTACTGTATTTATATATATTATATGACAATGTATATTTCAACTGTGGGTCCCTGTCAGGACCTTTTTGCAGAACGGACTCTAATATTAACAAATGAAACAATAATGTAACACAAAATTATGTCTGTCTGTCTGTAAATAAACAAATGAATAGGGAGGGGAAAATAATAGCAATGCGATAGTCAGCATTACCCTATTTACCTGCAGGTAAAGGTACTCAAAGGCAGTGGGATCTCCCTGTAGGAGAGTCTCAGGTTTTTTAGGGATGAAACAAACTCGAAACAGACATCTGAAGTCATGGGCATCTTTCTTCTGAACTACCTGGGACACACACACACACACACACACACACACACACACACACACACACACACACACACACACACACACACACACACACACACATACACACACTGGTTATCATTTGGAGTAGGGACCAAGTTTTTGATCATGACTTGTGGGGACCACCCTTTCTACAGGTTGTGGAGGCAGAAAACAATGAAATAAAATGGCCACTGTCCAGTAAGCTCATGGGTGTCAAACTCTGGCCCATGGGCCAAATTTGGCTCGCCGTGTAATTTCAAATTAACTATAGAAATGGCCCGCCGGTCTTATATCACCGTTTTCCCGGGAGTCTCTTGAATTTCAGTGCCCCTCCCGAAAATCTCCCGGTGCAACCATTCTCCCGAATTCCACCCGGACAACAATATTGGGGGTGTGCCTTAAAGGCAATGTCTTTAGCGTCCTCTGCAACCTGTCGTCAAGTCTGTTTTCCCTCCTCACAAACAGCGTGCCGACCCAGTCACGTAATATGTATGTGGCTTCTACACACATGTATGTAAATGCAAGGCATACTTGATCAACAGCATACAGGTCACAATGAGGGTGGCCATTTAAACAACTTTAACGCTGTTACAAATATGCGCCACACTGTGAACCCACACCAAACAAAAATAACAAACATTTTGGGAGAACATCCGCACCGTAACACAATATAAACACAACAGAACAAATACCCAGGACCCCTTGCAGCACTAACTCTTCCGGACCGCTACAATATACACCCCCCCAACCCCCGCTACCAACAAACCCCGCCCGCTCACCTGAGCCCCCACATTAACTGAGCAGTAAAAAGGCCTGAATGGTTGATTTATTCATTGTTATTTTATTTTCAAATGTATTAGCCTGTTGAAAAAGTTTTTGTCGATATTTACCTCATGAGGCTGCAAATACAAAACAGGCATTCATTTTTTATTTAAATTTGATTTGATATGCCATTGATATTTTTTAATTATTATTGTTATTATTATTTGAAACTCAATTTTGCATGTGCCTATACAGTTATATAAGCCTTGCCTGTTCAATATTCAATGAAAAACTTGTTTGGGTCCCTATTAAAAGGTTAATTTGTTTAACCTCGGCCTGCGGCTTTGTTCAGTTTTAAATTTTGGCCCACTCTGTATTTGAGTTTGACACCCCTGAGTTAGCTCATACACGTCTTTAAATCTCTGGATTGATGAAGTAATGTGCTGATCATACTTACTGGGGACCCTGGGGAAAAAGAGTTAACATGGTTCATGGGGACCAAATTTAAATAATTTTGCATATTTCACACACATTTGTATGTGTATGTATGGTTAACCCTAACCCTTTAGGGGACCTGTTTTTTTGTCCCCATACCGTCAGAGGTTCCCTAAGGGTGACTGTGTAAACAGAGCGATGTCCCCATTAAGTAAGAATTAACGGAACACGCGCACACGCACGCACGCACGCACGCACGCACGCACACACACACACACACACACACACACACACACACACACACACACACACACACGCACACACACGCACACACACACACTCATTTGGAGTAGGGACCAAGTTTTTGATCATGACTTGTGGGGACCACCCTTTCTACAGGTTGTGGAGGCATAAAACAATGAAGTAAAATGGTCACTGTCCAGTTAGCTCATACATGTCTTTAAATCTCTGGATTGATGAAGTAATGTGCTGATCATACTTACTGGGGACCCTGGGGAAAAAGAGTTAACATGGTTCATGGGGACCAAATTTAAATACTTTTGCATATTTCACACAAATTTGTATGTGTATGTATGGTTAGCCCTAACCCTAACCCTTTAGGGAACCTGTTTTTTGTCCCCATACTGTCAGAAGTTTCCTAAGGGTGTGTAAACAGAGCAATGTCCCCATTAAGTAAGAATTGCCAGAACAAACACACACACACACACACACACACACACACACACACACACACACACACACACACACACACACACACACACACACTAAGAAACAGGTACTGTATACAGCAGAGGTGTCAAACCTAAGAACAGGTTTTATCCAGCCCGCGTGATGAGTTTGCCAAGTATTAAAATGAGCTGCATTTTTTTTTTTAAACAAAAGAAACTGCTGTTCTAAATGTGTCCACTGGATGTCACAATAGCAATTCTGTTAGGACATGCAAGAGGTATACAGTCAAGCGTGGCTCCTCTACCTCCACCCAAATGAAACTTAAAACCTGCCGTTTTAGGTCGCTAAGTTATTTGGCACCCTTACTCCTCCATAATGTCTCTGTCAAAAACGAGAAAACTTAACCATTTTTAATAGTTTTTACCTCCGTTTCTTACGGTTTGTTGAGTTAGCACTGGATTGATACGTGGACATGACAAAGGAGGTAATTGATACCTCGAAGAGTTTACATGTTGGGTTTTTTGTTCAATCCTAGAAGGACTGTGACTGATAGTTTAATCTTGGCTTTGAGACAAAGTCTAGGCTCATTGTGTTTTGATGCACAGATGTGCGTTAGCTGTCTAAAGTTGGGACCGAGGGTGGACCACTCATCTGTGCACAGCTGGGGACGTCTCTGCGATGCTGACTTGTCTCCGCTCAAGATGATCTCCTGCTGGCCCCACTTTGGACTAGACTCTCAAACTATTATGTTAGATCCACTATGGACTGGACTCTTACAATATTGTGTTAGATCCACTATAGACTGGACTCTCTCACTATTATGTTAGATCAACTATTGACTGGACTCTCAAAATATTATGTTAGATCCACTAAGAACTGGACTCTCACAATATTAAGTTAGATCCACTACGGACTGGAGTCTCATGTTATTGTGTAAGATCCACAATGGACTGGACTCTCACACTATTATGTTAGATCCACTATGGACTGGACTCTCACACTATTATGTTAGATCCACTATGGACTGGAGTCTCACACTATCATGTCAGATCCACTATGGACTGGACTCTCACACTATAATGTTAGATCCACTATGGACTGGACTCTCACACTATAATGTTAGATCCACTATGGACTGGAGTCTCACAACATTAAGTTAGATCCACTATGGACTGGAGTCTCACACTATTATGTTGGATCCACAATGGACTGGACTCTCACACTATCATGTCAGATCCACAATGGACTGGACTCTCACAATATTATGTTAGATCCACTATGGACTGGAGTCTCACAATATTGTTAGATCCACTATGGACTGGACTCTCACACTATTATGTTAGATCCACTATGGACTGGACTCTCACACTATTATGTTAGATCCACTATGGACTAGACTTTCACACGATTGTGTTAGATCCACTATGGACTGGACTCTCACACTATTATGTTAGATCCACTATGGACTGGACTCTCACACTACTATGTTAGATCCACTATGGACTGGACTCTCACAATATTAAGTTAGATCCACAATGGACTGGACTCTCACACTATTATGTTAGATCCACTATGGACTGGACTTTCTTCACACTATTATGTTAGATCCACTATTGACTGGACTCACAAAATATTATGTTAGATCCACTATGGACTGGACTCTCGAAATATAAAGTTAGATCCACTATGGACTGGACTCACACTATTATGTTAGATACAATATGGACTGGACTCTCACACTATTATGTTAGATCCACTATGGACTGGACTCTCACACTATTATGTTAGATCCACTATTGACTGGACTCTCAAAATATTATGTTAGATCCACTATGGACTGGACTCACACTATTATGTTAGATCCACTATGGACTGGACTCTCACACTATTATGTTAGATCCACTATGGACTGGACTCTCATACTATTATGTTAGATCCACTATGGACTGGACTCTCACAATATTATGTTAGATCCACTATGGACTGGACTCACACTATTATGTTAGATCCACTATGGACTGGACTCTCACACTATTATGTTAGATCCACTATGGACTGGACTCTCATACTATTATGTTAGATCCACTATGGACTGGACTCTCACAATATTATGTTAGATCCACTATGGACGGGACTCTCACACTATTATGTTAGATCCACTATGGACTGGACTCTCACACTATTGTGTTAGATCTCTATGGAGTGGACTCTCACAATATTATGCTAGATCCACTATGGACTGGACTCTCACAATATTATGCTAGATCCACTATGGACTGGACTCACAATATTATGCTAGATCCAATATAGACTGGACTCTCACAATATTATGCTAGATGCACTATGGACTGGACTCTCACAATATTATGTTAGATCCACTATGGACTGGACTCTCACACTATTATGTTAGATCCACTAAGGACTGGACTCTCACACTATTGTGTTAGATCTCTATGGACTGGACTCTCACAATATTATGCTAGATCCACCATGGACTGGACTCTCACAATATTATGCTAGATCCACTATGGACTGGACTCTCACAATATTATGCTAGATCCACTATGGACTGGACTCTCACAATATTATGCTAGATCCACTATGGACTGGACTCTCACAATATTATGCTAGATCCACTCAACCTCCATTGCATCGGTCGCCCAGGGGGGCGGGGTCCCCACATCTGCTGTCCGCTCCAATGTTTCTAGTTTTCTTCCCATTGGGTTGAGTTTTTTCTTGCCCTGATGTGGGATCTAAGGATGTCGTTGTGGTTTCTGCAGCCCTTTGAGACACGTTATTTAGGGCTGTATAGGTAAACATTGATTGATTGATTGATTGTTTTTGAAACTGTACCAATAGCCTCAGAATCTTCAACAAACTTGAAGTGTTTTGTCCAGAGGATTAGTTGTGATTTGTCCATTTTCACAATGTGCTAGTTCTATTTTCGTCCAAAGTAAAACAAAGAAAACAACCTGGAGTTGTATTTAGTTTTAAGTTATCATGCCGTGATTTTACCATCCTGCCCACTTGGGAATAGTCCTCTATGCTGCCTCTGTGCTAAAATAAGATTGACAACCCTGGTATACAGTCCTAAGAGTATTTAATGTTTGTGTACCTGTTGGATCTTCTCCTCGTCATGTAGCAGCAGCAGTTTAGTCACACTGTATTGTTGTTCCAGCACCAGGGAGAAATGTTCAATTTTCCTTAAAGAAAGCTTTTCCTTTAGTGTCATCACGATGTCCTGAAAGAAATAAGTTGGAGATACAAAATTTAATGAGAAACTTAGGATGGTCGAGAATATATAAAGCCCAGACCTTCCTCTCCCCAGCTCTTCCCGGGGGATCCCGAGGCGTTCCCAGGTCTGCCAGGAGACATAGTCTTCCCAACGTGTCCTGGGTCTTCCCCGGGAATGTGAACCCCTCATTCTTTGGAGGGGATTAGAGGAGAGTCTTGTATATCCCTATTTTTGGTTGTAGGATAGTTAATTAAAAATTATTTTAAAAAATCTATAATCTCACTGGGACCACTATGCATAATATGTATACACATTTTGATCGGAACATACATTTATCTTCTTCCACTTATCCGAGGTCAGGTGGTGGGGGCAGCAGCATAAGTAAAGAAGCCCAGACTTACTTTTCCCCAGCTGCTTCGACCAGCTTTTCCCGAGGGGTCAGCTGGGAGACATGGTCTCGCTACAGTGTCCTGGGTCTTCTTTGTGGTCTCCTACCGGTTGGACGTGCCCTAAACATCTTCCTAGGGAGACGTTCGGGTGGCATCCTGACCAGATGCCCGAACCAAATCATCTGGCTCCTCTCCATGTGGAGGAGCAGCGGGTTTACTTTGAGTTCCTCACCCTATCTCTAAGGAAGAGACCCGCCACCCGGCGGAGGAAACTCATTTTGGCCGCTTGTACCCGTGATCTTGTCCTTTCGGTCACAACCCAAAGCTCATGTCCATAGGTTAGGATGGGAACGTAGATCGACCGGTAAATTGAGAGCTTTGCCTTCCGGCTCAGCTCCTTTGTCACCACAACGGATCGAGCAGCATCCGCATTACTGAAGACGCCGCATCGATCCGCCTGTCGATTTCACGATCCACTCTTTCCTCACTCGTGAAGAAGACTCCGAGGTACTTCAACTCCTCCACTTGGGGCAAGATCTCCTCCCCAACCCGGAGATGGCACTCCACCCTTTTCCGGGCCAGAACCATGGACTCGGACTTGGGTGTGCTGATTTTCATCCCAGTCGCTTCACACTCCAGTGAGAGCTGAAGATTCTGGCTAGATGAACTCATCAGGACCACATCTGCAAAAAGCAGAGACCTAATCCTGCAGCCACCAAACCAGATACCCTCAACGCCCTGACTGCGCCTAGAAATTCTGTCCATAAAAGTTATGAACAGAATCAGTGACAAAGGGCAGCCTTGGCGGAGTCCAATCCTCACTGGAAAAGTGTCCGACTTACTGATCGTACAGGGAGCGAACCGCCATTAATAAGACAGTCAGATACCCCATACTCTCTGAGCACTCCCACAGGACTTCCCGAGGGACACGGTCAAATGCCTTCTCCAAGTCCACAAAGTACATGTAGACTGGTTGGGCAAACTCCCATGCACCCTCAAGGACCCTGCCAAGAGTATAGAGCTGGTCTACAGTTCCACAACCAAGACGAAAACCACACTGTTCCTCCTGAATCCAAGGTTCGACTATCCGGCGTAGCCTCCTCTCCAGTGCACCTGGAGAGCGCAGGCGAGTGCGAGACAGACGACGCCGGCGAAAAACCATTCGTCGATACTACTATGATTATATCGATTTGTCTTTGTTCTCGTATTTTAGGCTTCATAATGCGCCACACATTTTCAATGGGAGACAGGTTTGGACTACAGGTAGGCCAGTCTAGTACCCGCACTCTTTTACGAGGAAGCCACACTGGTGTAACACCTGCAGAATGATGCTTGGCATTGTCTTGCTGAAATAAGCAGGAGCGGTAATGAAAAAGACGTTGCTTGGATGGCAACATATATTGCTCCAAAACCTGTATGTACCTTTCAGCATTAATGGTGCCTTCAGAGATGTGTAAGTTACCCATGCCTTCGGCACTAATACGCCCCCATACCATCACAGATGCTGGCTTTTGAACTTTGCACCTGTATGAACCGGATGGATCTTTTCCTCTTTTTTCCGGAAGACACCACTTCCATCGTTTCCGAAAACAATTTGAAATGTGGACTCGTCATACCACAGAACACTTTTCCACTTTGCATCAGTTCATCTTAGATGAGCTCGGGTCCATCGCAGCCGGCGGCGTTTCTGGGTGTTGTTGATAAATGGCTTTGGCTTTGCATAGTAGAGTTTTAACATGCACTTACAGATGTAGCGACCAACTGTGACAGTGGTTTTCCTGAGCTCATGTGGTGATATCCTTTACACACTGATGTCGCTTTTTGATGCAGTACCGCCTGAGGGATCCGAGGTCACGGGCACTCAATGTTACGTGCAGTGATTTCTCCAAATTCTCTGAACCTTTTGATGATATTGCCGACCTTTGGTGGTGAAATCCCTAAATTCTTTTCTAGCGTTTTCTGTGCACTTCCCTTTATCTAAATGTGTTTTCTGCCATAAAGCGCTATGCCTGTTGTCTCTGCATCCTGTGGTCCAACCGACAGAACTTAACAATTTGTAAAGGGAGTCTATAGAAGTGTGTTCTACAGTAGTAATTGTCAAGTCATTGTTTTTTGGGATGGATGAATGGATGGAGCGGTATAGCTCGGTTGGTAGAGTGGCCGTGCCAGCAACCTAATGGTTGCAGGTTCGATTCTCGCTTCCGCCATCCTAGTCACTGCTGTCACCTAGTCACACTTTACCCACCTGCTCCCAGTGCCACCCACACTGGTTTTAATGCATCTTAGATATTGGGTTTCACTATGTAAAGTGCTTTGAGTCACTAAAGAAAAGCGCTATATAAATATAATTCAATTCAATTCAATTATTTTTTAACCGCTTATCTCGTGGGTGACCGGACTGAACACAAAGCAGAATCTTATCAATCACCGTCAACTACTATGCACAAATACTGTAAACAGACAACCATTCACAACATGTTCACCTATCATGCATGTTTTTGGACAATAGATGAAACCTGGACTACCCAAAGTCGACACACCTATGCACAGTACCTTCAAAGGGACTTTACCTTGACTGTTGTGACGGGTTCAAATTTGAAGGCCTTGGTCTGCCCGTTCTCCAGATAAACCTTCAGAACATTGGGCAGGAATAGCAGCGAGTTGCCCTGAAAGCCAAACAAGTCGGGGGTCAAAGACTGAGATGGGAATATGAGCATCCTAAAACCTGCTGTAAAATGGAGATTGTTTACGACAATGAGAGGGACTCTTAAACCGGCGTATGAAGGTGTTAGCGGAAAAACAGCTGGGACATCATTCTCCGTATTTTTCGGTTTATAAGTCGCTCCGGAGTATACGTCGCACCGGCCGAAAATGCATGATAAAGAAGGAAAAAACATATACACGTCGCACTGAAGTATAAGTCGCATTTTTGGGGGAAATTTATTTGATAAAACCCAACACCAAGAATATACATTTGAAAGGCAATTTAAAATAAATAAAGAATAGTGCACAACAGGCTGAATAAGTGTACGTTATATGAGGCATAAGTAACCAACTGAGAAGGTGGCTGCTATGTTAACCTAACATATTATGGTAAGAGTCATTCAAATAACTATAACATGTAAAACATGCTATACCTTTACCAAACAATCTCTCACTCCTAATTGAAATCTTCTTCCTCGATGTCGCTTCTAAACAACTCTGCCAACTCAAAAGGTATGCACCGCATCCTCTTGTCGTTTTCTGCTGCATATTTCACTACGTCTAGCTTGTAGTGAAAGGACTTCTGGATCTGCCTCCCGGGAGCCTTTTGGCCAAGGAGACCAGCTGATGGGTGTCTGCCACACCGGAGTCGGTTTGGAGGGACTGGAGGAGATGCGGATGAGGGGACAGGGCTGCGGAGCAAGCACTGAGCGCCGGGACGGAGAGGCTTCGCGGTGTCTTGGCTGGGTGAGCAGGTGTCGGACACCTCAGTCACCTTGAACGTATCCTCGCTCATCCATGCGGACTGGACACTGGCCGAGAGTTGGTTGGCTGCCGAGAGTGGAGTCGGCTCTCTTGGTTGCTTTGTTGGGTCAGTCACCTTGAACGTATCCTCGCTCATCCATGCGGACTGGACACTGGCCGAGAGTTGGTTGGCGGCCGAGAGTGGAGTCGGCTCTCTTGGTTGCTTTGTTGGGTCTGCTCCTGTCTCTGGCCATGCTCCCTCCACCCCAGCGGACGACGGCGTGGAACACCGCAGAGGCCACCACAATGGATATGTTTCTTTTACTTTTTATTCATAGCTGTATGTGGAAGTGTCTGGTTGTATCTGCTGCTTTAATGTCTTTAATGTCCTTTGTGTTCTTTGATGTTTCCCTCTTACACACATGTAAGAGAGATGTGTACTATGGCTATGAGTTTTTTTTTTCCCCCTTGGCCTCAGTCTGCACCCCCTCTCCAGAGCCCAGGCTAAGACTGATTTTTTAAATTTTAATTACATCTTCTATTCCCCCATCCCCCCGTTTACCTGTATCTCATCTTTTTTGTAAGGGGCGCTGGAAGTTGGCAGAGCCGTCAGCGATCCATGTTCTGTCTCCCTGTAATGTTTGTCTGATCTTCAATGGGATTGTGCGGAAAATTGTAATTTTCCTGAAGGAACTCTCCTGACGGAATAAATAAAGTACTATCTAATCTAATCTAATCTTGTAATCTGCAGTACATGATTTCCTTTTCGGTGCCATTTTTGTTCAGCCCTTCTCAGTTTTTATAAATTAACGCTGACGATGAAATGATGTATTTTAATAGCTACGGCAGTAGCATTTAGCAGTTAGCATCCCATGACTTCTGCCATGACCCTCCATCGCCAAATTCTTATTGGTTGACGTGTGTGTGACGATTGCTGACATTGTCTTCGTCTCTTCCGCAAATGAGATGAATAATATTATTTTATATTTTACGGTAATGTGTTAATAATTTCACACATAGGTAGGTAGGTAGGTCTTTATTGTCATTGCAACAATTACAAAGAAACTTTGTTTTCAGCACAAACCTGTTCGAGATCAGACAAACAAAGTGTACAGGGTTACAGAACAAGAACGCTGATGGATCGCCATAAGGCGCCCCGTAAAAGATGGGAAAAAGGTAAACGCTGGGGAAAGATTAGTAAAAAAATACAATCGAGACTGGGCTCCTAAGGGGGCCCAGTTCGGAGTGAGAAAAAACCTCCATAACAAAGCACATATACATTTTACAATGTACATCTCGAGATATCTAGCGACAGAGGGAAGGTAGTTCAAGATCATGGTGGTAGGTCGCAGCTCTCAGGCGCTGACCATCCATTCATCACCCCTACGGGATTTGCGTCGAGGGTGTTGGATTGGGGGACAGGAGGGTGTATGTGTGGCATATATTTTTTTGGCGGATGTGTGTGTGTGTGCCCATAGTGTGTCTCTGTTCCGCGGCCTTGATGTATTTGCCGTCGCTATTCCAAAGTTCACAACAACAGGTGTGTGTCCTTGAGAGACAAAAAAAGGGAGTTTGTTGTGTCTTCGCTTGCAGTAATCTTCGGGAGAGTCTCGAAGCCAGGCAAACAATCCAAGTTAAAAAGATTTGTATGCGAGTGAAAATAAAATTTGCTTTTCACTAGTCAGGCAAACTATGAAAAAAACTGCGATTTATAATCCGCAAAATACGGCATATCAGTGGTCCACAACCACCGGTACGTGATGCAATTTCTAAAGGGGCGCAGAGAATAATAACCAATAAGCTTGTTTATAGATGTATAAAACATTTCCTTATACGGAGTTGCCATTTTGTTGTATTTGTTAGAACTCTGTGACCTGATACAATGCACATTATTGCAAAATAAAATATAGATGTGACAGATTGTGGCCGAAGGCTGTTTTCCATTTGCCTCTCCATCCATTCATCCATCCATCTTCGTCCGCTTATCCGGGGTCGGGTTGCGGGGGCAGCAGCCTAAGCAGGGAATACTCACACTTTCCTCTCCCCAGCCACTTTGTCCAGCTCTTCCCGAGGCGTACCCAGGCCAGCCGGGAGACATAGTCTTTCCAACGTGTCCTGGGTCTTCCCCGTGGCCTCCTACTGGTCGGACGTGCCCTAAACATCTCCCTAGAGAGGGGTTCGGGTGGCATCCTGACCAGATTCCTGAACCACCTAATCTGGCTCCTCTCCATGTGGAAGAAAAGCGGATTTATTTTGAGCTCTTCCTGGATGACGGAGCTTCTCACCCTATCTCTAAGGGAGAGCCCCGCTACCCGGCGGAGGAAACTCATTTCGGCTGCTTCTACATGTCCTTTCGGTCATAACCCGAGGTTCATGACCATAGGTGAGGATGGGAACATACAGTAGATCGACCGGTAAATTGAGAGCTTTGCCTTCCGGCTCAGCGCCTTCTTCACCACAACGGATCGATACAGCGTCCGCATTACCGAAAACGCCGCCTGTCGATCTCACGATTCACTCTTCCTTCACTCCTGAATAAGACTCAGATGTTCTTGAACCCCTCCACTTGAGACAGGGTCTCCTCCCCAACCCAAAAATGGCACCCCACCCTTTTCCGGGCACCCATCTGCATCTCATTGCAAAGAAACAAGTTCAGATCCCCCACTAATTAAGTGTTATATTGAGTAGTATTTTTCATTCACTTATTTTTGCTGTATTTATCTGGCACACGTGGAAAATAATGCCTACTTAAAACCGGTCTGCTGTGCAAAAAAAGGTTGGGGACCACTGACTTATACTATTTGATATATTATTTATATCTGCTTAGTTTTTACATTCCCCTTGTTAGAATTTGTCATTTGTTTTGTTGTTTAAACAAGTATTTAGGTCAGCCCCAGGCAATTATTTTGACTCAGAGGCAAAATTTAGAGAAAAATGTGTCTCTGGGGGCCTGGTATTTCTATTTTTAGGAACACTAATACAACACCTCACAATAACGTCTGATTGAACGCTAAAAACGTTATGACAGACCGCCTTGAAATAAGAGAATGGAATTTTAAATTGTTCTATGAACGATAAAACACTGAATATTGACGAATCGATCGACATATTTTACAATCAAGCGAAACGCAATAACACACACCTATAATCTGATACATCTGTTAAAACACTAAACTTTAGAAATTTGTTGTAAAAATCTGCCCCTGACCCCTGCTTTTTAGGCCGGCCGCTCAGAAAACACTCTGTGGAAACGCTCCCCGCCCACACTGCTCGGTGCCTCGTCTGAGCTGCTCTGACTTAGATTACCATCGTAAGGTTCAAACACTGATGACATCTATTAAACAAGACAAGAAGCAAGGAATCAAAGAGAGACAGAATGAAATTTGGCTCAGTGAGGAGAGCGGGTACACCGCGCTCTGACAAAAAGATTGTACGCCTCGGGGCAGTATAGCTCGGTTGGTAAAGCGGCCATGCCAGCAACTTGACGGTTCAGGGGTCGATCCCCACTTCTGTCTACCTAGTCACTGCCGTTGTGTCTTTGGGCAAGACACTTCACCCACCTGCTCCCAGTGCCACCCACACTGGTTTAAAAATGTAACTTAGATATTGGGTGTCACTTTGTAAAGTGCTTTGAGTCACTACAGAAAAGCGCTGTATAAATATAATTCCCTTCACTTCACTCCTCTTTTATTTGGACTTTCCCTGATTACATGGGAACAGCTGTTTCCAAGGGAAGGGGTCATAAACAGCCGTCACCTTTGATTAAAACCAGTTCAAAGAAAAGGTCCATAAAACAGTTCAAAGAAGAGGTGCCTGGAAGGGAGTCGGGCCCTGCTTCCTCTCTGCTTTGTAGATCTCGGCTCAAGACAAAATCTTACAAAAAAAAACAGAACACCATGTTGCTTCCTATCCTACACAGTGGAGTTTTGCAAGCCTCTTTCTTGGTTGGATCAAAGACAGCTTTTGTCTTCTCACCGGGAACTCATGGCAACACAAAGTTTTGTTTTACCATGAATTGATTAACCCGGACCCCGACCTAAACAAGTTGAAAAACTTCTCCGGGTGTTACCATTTAGTGGTCAATTGTACGGAATATGTACTGTACTGTGCAATCTACAAATACAAGTTTCAATCAATCAATCAATGTGATAACTTAGATTCAATTATTCCGACACTAATTAGATGAACATAGTAACTAATATATCATGCAAAAGCGCAGAGTCCAACCATTGAAATACTTTGTAAAGTTCAAGACTTACGGTCATTAGAAAACATCACTGCACATCAACATAGTGGCTACAGATTCCATCTTAAATGGAAACATTATCACAACTTCAAAAGGGTTAAAAACAATAAAAATCAGTTCCCCAGTGGCTTGTGTTTTTTGAATTTTTTTTCAAAATTTTACCGGTCTCCGAATATCCCTAAAAAAAGCTTTAAAGTGCTTGATTTTCGCAATTTGCAATGCAACTATCCATTTCCCTGTGACGTCATACAGTGCTGCCAATGTAAACAAACAATGGCGAATAGCACAGCAAAATATAGCGACATTAGCTCGGATTCAGACTCGGATTTCAGCGGCTTAAGCGATTCAACAGATTACGCATGTATTGCAACAGATGGTTGGAGTATGAAAGTATTGAAGAAAAAACTGAAGCTATTGAGCGAATAGCTATTGACGCTATTCATAGCCATAGCATGGCCGAATAGCTGCGTTAGCATCGCCGGTAAAATGTGCGGACCAAACGATCAGGACTTTCGCATCTTGTGACACTGGAGCAACTTAAATCCGTCGATTGGTAAGAGTTTTTTTCGCATTAAATGTGGGTGGAAGGAAACGTAATATAGTTGCAAATGCATCAGCAGGTTAGCCATACATCTCTGTGCCATGTCTGCTTTAGCACCGCCGGTAAATAGCATGTTAGCATCGATTAGCATAGCATGTTAGCATCGATTAGCTGGCAGTCAACATCAACAAAACTCACCTTTGTGATTTCTGTGACTTCATCGTTACAAATGCATCTGCAGGTTATCCATACATCTCTGTGCCATGTCTGTTTTAGCACCGCCGGTAAATAGCATGTTATTGTCGATTAGCGTAGCATGTTAGCATCGATTAGCTGGCAGTCACGCCGCGACCAAATATGTCTGATTAGCACATAAGTCAACATCAACAAAACTCACCTTTGTGATTTCGTTGACTTTATCATAGCAAATGCATCTGCAGGTTATCCATACATCTCTGTGCCATGTCCGTCTTAGCATCGCCGGTCAAATATGGAGACACTCTGGCACATTCAATGGGGGTCTGGCGGCAGACACTTTCGCATCTTCGGGCCGGTGGTGCAACTTGAATCCTTCCCTGTTAGTGTTGTTACACCCTCCGACAACACACCGACGAGGCGTGATGTCTCCAAGGTTCCAAAAAATAGTCGAAAAAACGGAAAATAACAGAGCTGAGACCCAATGTTTACAATGGGTTGAAAATGAAAATGGCGGCTGTATTACCTCGGCGACGTCACATTCTGACGTGATCGCTAAAAGAGCGATAAACAGAAAGGCGTTTAATTCGTCAAAATTCACCCATTTAGACTTCGGAAATCGGTCCAAAAAATATATGGTCTTTTTTCTGCACCATCAAGGTATATATTGACGCTTACATAGGTCTGGTGATAATGTTCCCCTTTAAAGAGCTAAAAAAAATTTGGGGGAATGTCTGGCGGGCCAGATTGAAAAGCTTACTGGGCCGCATGTGGCCCCTGGGCCTTAAAGTCGTGAGTTCAAACCCCGACCGAGTCATACCAAAGACTATAAAAACGGGACCCATTACCTCCCTGCTTGGCACTCAGCATCAAGGGTTGGAATTGGGGGTTAAATCACCAAAAATGACTCCCGGGCGCGGCCACCGCTGCTGCTCACTGCTCCCCTCACCTCCCAGGGCGTGATCAAGGTTGATGGGTCAAATGCAGATAATAATTTCGCCACACCTAGTGTGTGTACTTTAACTTTAATTTTAATTTGCCCAGGTCTGATTTAGGTGTATGTTGTCTACCCTAAATTGAACATGCCAACCGTTTCATCTCTCAAAATGTCTCTTCCTAACATGGATCTTCTAATCCTGTAATTAGAGTCATTAAAGGGAAATGAGACAGATATTGACCAGCAATTTCTCTGGGATTGGTAATGGGCACTCCAGCCTCTGTGGGTTTTTTACCCATCCAGCTAATTTCACATCCACTAACAGATTGGAAGCAGCCAGAGTCAAGCATGTATGAAAAAGAAAGCATCAGCCTTCATATAAGTGCATAGTGTATAGGTAGTAAGTACCGTGGTGTACATTATGAGAACACAAGCCATTATCGGGCAGAAAGGAGTCAAGGCTTGTTCAAAACGTTTTACAAAACCCAAATCCGGTGACGTTGGGACGTTGTGTAAATGGTAAATAAAAACAGAATACAATGATTTGCAAATCCTTTGTAACCAATATTCAATTGAATCGACTGAAGATACTGTTGTGATCCACTGCCTGTGATCTCCACAGTTTGTTGTTTTGTTTCCTTGTTTTGTATCACTCTCCGTCATTTGACTGCTTAGTACAGGGGTCGGGAACCTTTTTGGCTGAGAGCCGTATAATATTTTTAACACTGAATACAACTGTCAGGTTCAAACACTGATGATATTTAAAAAACAGACAAGAAGCAAGGAATTAAACAGAGACAGGATTCAATTTAGCTCAATGAGGAGAAATGCGTAGACCTGTACCCAGTGTCGTCCCACGCTCTGACAAGAGAATTCGATGCCTCCTCTTTTATTTGGACTTTCTCTGATTACAACAACTAAAAGCATGCATTTTTAAGTAAGACCAACATTTTTAGAGTATAATAATCTCTTATTCTTTTTAATAACTCTGTTATTCTGAAGCTAACCAATAATAAATAAAAATACTTTTCACCATTAATGTTATTTCTTGAACAGGTGCGGTGGAAATGGATTAAAACGCATGAGAATATTTTATATTTTGAACGTAATTTTTGACACTGTGATTTCCAGCGGGATTATTAACTAATTATAGTGTTAAGCAACGTCAGCTACGATTTATCTGAGAGTCAGATTCGGTCATCAAAAGAGCCACAGGTTCCCTACCCCTGGCTTGGTTCCTGTTTAGTCTGTTTCCATGGTTTCTTATTAGTTTCACCTGCTACTCTCGGATCCCGCACACCTGTTACAATTGATTACTGCCATATATAAGCCTGCCCCTTTTCGTTATTCATTCTGGGATTCTAATTTGCCTATGTAAACAGTACGACTGTGCTATTCAGAATGTATTCCTTGGTCTTAGCTCTCATGCTAATTGTGTTTGTTTCACCTTTTTGTGCCCTCGTGCCAAGTTTAGTTTATCTGTTTGTCTACCTAGCCTTCCATGTTAGCGCTTTTGTATGCCTTTTGCTTAGGTCCAGTGTTTTTGTTCTTTAGCTCCTGTTTGTTACTTAAATAAATCATTTAATCTTACCTTTGCTGTGTTCATGTCGAAGCATCCACCAGCCGTAATAGATACCGTATTTTTCGGATTATAAGTCGCATAATAAAGTCGAAAAAACATATATACGTCGCACTGGAGTATAAGTCGCATTTTTGGGGGAAATGTATTTGATAAAATCCAACACCAAGAATAGACATTTGAAAGGCAATTTAAAATAAATAAAGAATAGTGAACAACAGGCTGAATAAGTGTACGTCAGGGGTCACCAACCTTTTTGAAACCAAGAGCTACTTCTTGGGTACTGATTAATGCGAAGGGCTACCAGTTTGATACACACTTAAATAAATTGCCAGAAATAGCCAATTTGCTCAATTTACCTTTGATAAATAAATCCATATATATATATTAAAAAAATGGGTATTTCTGTCCGTCATTCTTTTGTACATTTTTTTTCCTTTTATGAAAGGTTTTTTTGTAGAGAATAAATGATGAAAAAACCCCTAATTGAACGGTTTAAAAGAGGACAAACCACGAAAAAAATGAAAACACCATTTTGAAACATAGTTATCTTCAATTTCAACTCTTTAAAATTCAAAATTCAACCAAAAAAAACGAAGAGAAAAACTAGCTAATTCGAATCTTTTTGAAAAAATTCAAAAAATAATTTATGGAACATCATTAGTAATTTTTCCTGATTAAGATTAATTTTAGAATTTTGATGACATGTTTTAAATAGGTTAAAATCCAATCTGCACTGTGTTAGAATATATTACAAATTGGACCAAGCTATATTTCTACCAAAGACAAATCATTATTTCTTCAAGATTTTCCAGAACAAAAATTTTAAAAGAAATTCAAAAGACTTTGAAATAAAGATTTAAATTTGATTATACAGATTTTCTAGATTTGCCCGAATTTTTGGGGGGAATTTTAATCATAATAAGTTTGAAGAAATATTTTACAAATATTTTTCGTCGAAAAAACAAAAGCTAAAATGAAGAATTGAACTAAAATGTATGTATTATTCTTTACAATAAAATAAAAAAATAAATACTTGAACATTGATTTAAATTGTCAGGAAAGAAGAGGAAGGAATTTAAAAGGTAAAAAGGTATATGTGTTTAAATATCCTATAATCATTTTTAAGGTTGTATTTTTTCTCTAAAATTGTCTTTCTGAAAGTTATAAGAAGCAAGGTAAAAAAAGAAATGAATTTTTTAAAAATATTTTCTTGGATTTTCAAATTCTATTTGAGTTTTGTCTCTCTTAGAATTAAAAATGTCGAGCAAAGCGAGACCAGCTTGCTAGTAAATAAATACAATTGAAAAAATAGAGGCAGCTCACTGGTAAGTGTTGCTATTTGAGCTATTTTTAGAACAGGCCAGCGGGCGACTCATCTGGTCCTTACGGGTTCCCGACACTCATGTACTAGACCAGGGGTCGGGAACCTTTTTGGCTGAGAGAGCCAAGAAGCCAAATATTTTTAAATGTATTTCCATAAGAGCCATATAATATATATTTTTTATCACTGAACACAACTAAACATGTGCATTTTTAAGTAAGACCAACATTTCCAGAGTATAATAGGTCTCTTATTCTTTGTAATAACATTGATATTCTGAAGCTAACAGTGGAGGGGGCGTGCCCGGCGGGTCTGCAGCGAAGCGGGGTGTTGCCACGACCGGCCTCGAAATCAGCAACAGGTGCATAGATGGCCCACCTGGGCCTTGTTATCTAATCACCTGTCGCTCTGTTTATAAGCAGCAGCCAGGAGGAGAGACTGGGTTGGGGCTGGAGCCGGAGTGCGAGCGAGAACGAAAGAGAAAAAGACAATTGCTGGAAAGCAACTGAGAGACTTATTGAAAAATAAAAAAATATTGTAACCCTGAAACAGGCTCTCATGTCGGTGCTTGGTGGTCTGAAGAACCCCTAGGAGGGCAAGCCCTAAACTAACCAATAATAAATAAATCACTTCTTACCTTTTATGCAACTCTTTGAACAAGTGCGGTAGAAAAAAGGATGGATGTATTCAAATGCATGAGTATGTTTTATATTTTGAACGTTATTTTTAACACTTTGAGTACAAGTGGAATTATTCAATACTTATTGTGTTAAGCAGTGTCAGCTAAGATTTATCAGAGAGCTAGAAGGAGTCATCAAAAGAACCACACCTGGCTCGCGAGCCATAGGTTCCCTACCCCTGTGCTAGACCCTCTCGACATCCATTGCATCCGGTTTCCCCTAGAAGGGGAGTTACCCACATTTGCGGTCCTCTCCAAGGTTTCTCACAGTCACTCATCAACGTCCCACTGGGTTGTGAGGTTTTCTTTGCCCTTATGTGGGCTCTGAACCGAGGATGTGGTCGTGGCTTGTGCAGCCCTTTGAGACACTTGTGATTTAGGGCTATATATAAATAAACAATTGATTGATTGATGCTAACATGCTATTTAGAATACCGTATTTCCTTGAATTTCCGCAGGGCATATAGTAAGCACCTGCCTTGAATTACTGCCGGGTCAAATTCGCTTTGCAAAATAATTAGCGCATGCTTAGTATCGCCGCCCGGTCAAACTTGGACGTCACGAGCTACACTTCCCCTTTCAAAATGGAGGAGGCTGATTTCAATACCGGTAATTTGAAATCGCATAAAGGGAAGAAGATCAAGAGCTATTCAGTAGGATTTAAGGTCCGAGCTTACATCACCAGGCATGTGATTTGAACTTTATGAAAAAAGACTGAAAATAAGCCGGGTGCAGATCGACAATTAAACGTGCAACAATTAGCAAAAAAAAAAAAAGCACCATTTAAAGATGTTTTAGTGTTTCATGACCATAGTTGTTGGCGCGTATGGCAAAGAGATTGTCACGCCTGTAAGTTATGTTTTGTTTTTGGTCATGCTATGTTTAGTTTTTGGACATTCAGTCACGTTTTTCACTTCCTGGTTCTGTTTGTTTCCATGCCAACGCATTAGTTCCCACCTTGTCACGCCCCTGCCCTCAGTCCCACACCGGTTCCTGATTATCACAGCCAGTATTTAAGTAATTTTCTTTCTGTTCATCATTCTGGCTGTCACAACTTGGCTTGGACATGGATTGTTTCTTCGATGCAGATGAGGATCAACACGGGCGTGAGTACATAGTTGTTTATTATATGATATGGATGGATATACAAAAACTGGGAAAACAAAAACACTTGCTCAATGGCATGAAAGACAATTTAACTATAAACTTAAACAGCTTGATGGCAAGACTAAAGACATGAAACAAAAGAGTGCACTGTGGCATAAATACATAAACTCACACTCGCACCCACCCTACCCATGCTGTCCCAACCTTCACGCCCTCGTCCACAGTTCCATGCCGTGTAAGTTTATGTATTTATGCCACAGTGCACTTTTTTGTTTCATGTCTTTAGTCTTGCCATCGTGCTGTTTAAGTTTATAGTTAAATTGTCTTTCATGCCAGTGAGCAAGTGTTTTTGTTTTCCCTGTTTTTGTATATATTATATAATAAACAATTATGTACTCACGTCCACGCCTCGCCCATGTTGATCCTCATCTGCATCGAAGAAACAATCCATGTCCAAGCCAAGTTGTGACAGCCAGAATGATGAACAGAAAGAAAATTACTTAAATACTGGCTGTGATAATAAGGAACAGGTGTGGGACCGAGGGCAGGGGCGTGACAAGGTGGGAACTAATGCGTTGGCATGGAAACAAACAAAACCAGGAAGTGAAATACGTGACTGAATGTCCAAAAACTAAACATAGCATGACCAAAACCAAAACATAACTTACAGGCGTGACAGAGATGGATCAAGATTTTAACACACATTGTAAGGTCGGAAATAAATATATTTTAATTCATATTTTTAGAGATAAAAAGACATATTTCCGACTATAGACGGAAAAATCACATGCCTGCATCACACTCAAATTTTTACTGCATGCCTTTGGTAAGTGCCGGAGTGAGAAGAGGTTTTAAAATAATTAGCGCATGCTTACTTTTACCGCATGCCTTTGGTAGTGAAGTGTGAAGTGAATTATATTTATATAGCGCTTTCTCAAGTGACTCAAAGCGCTTTACATAGTGACACCCAATATCTAAGTTACATTTAAACCAGTGTGGGTGGCACTGGGAGCAGGTGGGTAAAGTGACTTACCCAAGGACACAACGGCAGTGACTAGGATGGCACAAGTGGGAATCGAACCTGCAACCCTCGAGTTGCTGGCACGGCCACTCTACCAACCGAGCTAAAATATGAATTTTAATTCATATTTTTAGAGATAAAAAGACATATTTCCGACTATAAAAGGAAAATTCACATGCCTGCATCACACTCAACTTTTTACTGCATGCCTTTGGTAAGTGCCGGAGTGAGAGGAGGTTTTAAAATAATTAGCGCATGCTTACTTTTACCGCATGCCTTTGGTAGTGAAGTGAAGTGTGAAGTGAATTATATTTATATAGTGCTTTTCTCAAGTGACTCAAAGCGCTTTACATAGTGACACCCAATATCTAAGTTAAATGTAAACCAGTGTGGGTGGCCCTGGGAGCAGGTGGGTAAAGTGTCTTGCCCAAGGACACAACGGCAGCGACTAGGATGGCACAAGTGGGAATCGAACCTGCAACCCTCAAGTTGCTGCCACGGCCACTCTACCAACCGAGCTATGCCGCCCCAAGTAAGTGCAGGAGTGAGAAGAGGTTTTGAATTAATTAGCGCATGCTTACTTTTACCGCATGCCTTTGGTAAGCGCAGGAGTGAGAAGAGGTTTTGAATTAATTAGCGCCCCGGCGGCAATTCAAGGAAATACGATACATTGTACATATTGCATCATTATGCTTTTATTTTTGATCTCATTTAATTTCCTTTAAGTCCTCTTAATTTGATTAATACAGTATGTGCAGGTCTCATGACACATTGTCTGTATGTAATATTGACTGAGCACAGTCATTTGATAGTAGGCTATTATAGCTAATATGGACAATAACATCAGCCTCCATTATAAGGCTTTTATTATTTGCGGCTCCAGACAGATTTTCAGTCCAATGTGGCTCTTTCAACATTTTGGGTGTCTAGCACATGGGTGTCAAACTCTGGCCCGCGGGCCAAATTTGGCCCGCCGTGTAATTTCATTTGGCCCTTAAGGTAATATCAAATTAAGATTGGAGCTGGCCCGCCGGTATTATTCAGCGGCGGTGCCTCTGTAACACCGCCTTCACCGCTAATACTCATACTTGCCAACCCTCAGGATTTTCCCGGGAGACTCCCGAAGTTCAGTGACGCTCCCGAAAATGGTTAAACAGCACGCTCTTAATCAAAAAGGACTGGGTTCAAATCCCAGTCAGATCAATCGGTAACTAGGAAAGCTTTTATATCATAGTTTACTGAGACAGGTTCTCAATTAAAAATTTCATTGGGGCCCGAAATCTCCCTTTAAGAAGACCAAGGATGTCTGAGTGGTCAAAACAGGTATCTCCCAATCAAAGAGGACTGGGTTAAAATCCTAGTCAGGTTGATCGGTAACTAGGAAAGATAGAGTGGGAGGAGTTAAAGGGGAACATTATCACCAGACCTATGTAAGCGTCAATATATACCTTGATGGTGCAGAAAAAAGACCATCTATTTTTTTAACCGATTTCCGAACTCTAAATGGATGAATTTTGGCGAATTAAACGCCTTTCTGTTTATCGCGCTGGAGGCGATGACGTCAGAATGTGACGTCGCCGAAGTAACACACCCGCCATTTTCATTTTCAACACATTACAAACACCAGGTCTCAGCTCTGTTATTTTTCATTTTTTTGACTATTTTTTGGAACCTTGAAGCCATCATGCCTCGTCGGTGTGTTGTCGGAGGGTGTAACAACACTAACAGGGAGGGATTCAAGTTGCACCACTGGCCCGAAGATGCGAAAGTGGCAAGAAATCTGCCGCCAGACCCCCATTGAATGTGCCGGAGTGTCTCCCCATTTTACCGGCGATGCTAAGGCAGACATGGCACAGAGATGTATGGATAACCTGCAGATGCATTTGCAACGATAGTCAACGAAATCACAAAGGTGAGTTTTATTGATGTTGTCTGCCAGCTAATCGATGCTAACATGCTACGCTAATCGATACTAACATGCTATTTACCGGCGGTGCTAAAGCAGACATGGCACAGAGATGTATGGATAACCTGCAGATGCATTTGCAACTATATTACGTTTCCTTCCACCCACATTTAATGCGAAACAAAACACTTACCAATCAATCAATCAATCAATCAATGTTTACTTATATAGCCCTAAATCACTGGTGTCTCAAAGGGCTGCACAAACCACCACGACATCCTCGGTAGGCCCACATAAGGGCAAGGAAAACTCACACCCAGTGGGACGTCGGTGACGATGATGACTATGAGAACCTTAGAGAGGAGGAAAGCAATGGATGTCGAGCGGGTCTAACATGATACTGTGAAAGTTCAATCCACAATGGATCCAACACAGTCGCGAGAGTCCAGTCCAAAGCGGATCCAACACAGCAGCGAGAGTCCCGTTCACAGCGGAGCCAGCAGGAAACCATCCCAAGTGGAGGCGGATCAGCAGCGTAGAGATGTCCCCAGCCGATACACAGGCAAGCAGTACATGGCCACCGGATCGGACCGGACCCCCTCCACAAGGGAGAGTGGGACATAGAAGAAAAAGAAAAGAAACGGCAGATCAACTGGTCTAAAAAGGGAGTCTATTTAAAGGCTAGAGTATACAAATGAGTTTTAAGGTGAGACTTAAATGCTTCTACTGAGGTGGCATCTCGAACTGTTACCGGGAGGGCATTCCAGAGTACTGGAGCCCGAACGGAAAACGCTCTATAGCCCGCAGACTTTTTTTGGGCTTTGGGAATCACTAACAAACCGGAGTCCTTTGAACGCAGATTTCTTGCCGGGACATATGGTACAATACAATCGGCAAGATAGGATGGAGCTAGACCGTGTAGTATTTTATACGTAAGTAGTAAAACCTTAAAGTCACATCTTAAGTGCACAGGAAGCCAGTGCAGGTGAGCCAGTACAGGCGTAATGTGATCAAACTTTCTTGTTCTTGTCAAAAGTCTAGCAGCCGCATTTTGTACCAACTGTAATCTTTTAATGCTAGACATGGGGAGACCCGAAAATAATACGTTACAGTAGTCGAGGCGAGACGTAACAAACGCATGGATAATGATCTCAGCGTCTTTAGTGGACAGAATGGAGCGAATTTTAGCGATATTACGGAGATGAAAGAAGGCCGTTTTAGTAACGCTTTTAATGTGTGCCTCAAAAGAGAGAGTTGGGTCGAAGATAATACCCAGATTCTTTACCGTGTCGCCTTGTTTAATTGTTTGGTTGTCAAATGTTAGAGTTGTATTATTAAATAGAGTTCGGTGTCTAGCAGGACCGATAATCAGCATTTCCGTTTTTTTGGCGTTGAGTTGCAAAAAGTTAGCGGACATCCATTGTTTAATTTCATTAAGACACGCCTCCAGCTGACTACAATCCGGCGTGTTGGTCAGCTTTAGGGGCATGTAGAGTTGGGTGTCATCAGCATAACAGTGAAAGCTAACACCGTATTTGCGTATGATGTCACCTAGCGGCAGCATGTAGATGCTGAAGAGTGCAGGGCCAAGGGCCGAACCCTGGGGAACTCCACACGTTACCTTAACGTAGTCCGAGGTCACATTGTTATGGGAGACACACTGCATCCTATCAGTAAGATAAGAGTTAAACCAAGACTGGGCTAAGTCTGACATACCAATTCGTGTTTTGATACGTTCTAATAAAATATTATGATCGACGGTATCGAAAGCAGCGCTAAGATCGAGGAGCAGCAACATAGATGACGCATCAGAATCCATCGTTAGCAATAGATCATTAGTCATTTTTGCGAGGGCTGTCTCCGTGGAGTGATTTGCTCTGAAACCGGATTGAAAGGTTTCACATAGATTGTTAGACGCTAAGTGTTCATTTAACTGCTCCGCAACAATTTTTTCAAGGATTTTTGAAATAAAGGGAAGGTGAGACACCGGTCGGTAGTTTACCATGAGGTCAGGATCGAGGTTAGGTCTTTTAAGAAGAGGATGAATAACCGCTTTTTTGAATGCTAGGGGAACAATGCCCGAGGAGAGTGATAAGTTTATAATATTTAGCACTGATGGACCTAATAATACAAAGAGCTCCTTGATCAGTTTCCCAGGAAGAGGGTCAAGAAAGCATGTTGTCTGTTTTATTCCATTTACACGTTGTAACAATTCCTCTAATGTTATTTCCTCAAAACGAGAGAAACTATTTTGGAGGGCAGTATCCGCCGTATATACCATCGTATCAGTGTTAATAGAACCCCGTTGTAGCTGGGACGCATTGTCTTTAATCTCCATTCTAATGACTTAAATTTTCTTACTAAAGAATTGCATAAAGTCATCAGCTGAGTGGGTTGAGCTACTGGAAGGGGTCCCTTGTTGGGTTAGCGATGCTACCGTACTAAACAAAAATTTAGGATCGTTTTTATTACGGTGGATGAGATTTGAGTAATATTTAGCTTTAGCTAAGGTAAGCATGCGTTTATAAGTTATTAAACCATCACTCCATGCTTGATGGTGCACCTCAAGTTTAGTCGTGCGCCATTTGCGTTCCAGCTTTCTACAGAATAATTTCTGAGCTCTAGTTTCTTCTGTAAACCACGGGGTGCGCTTTTTTGGAGCCTTTTTTAACTTTAGCGGTGCTATGTTATCAATGGTTTCGCGCAGGGTGTCGTTAAAGTTGTTAGTGAGGTTATCAATAGAGCCCACATACTTTGGGAATGGTGCCATTACCGAGGGCAGTAGGTCAGCAAGAGTTGTCGTTGTGGCCGTATTAATGTTGCGGCTGCTATAGCAGTTATTATTATTATTAGTTTGACGAACATGCGTCTGAACCTCGAATTTTATAAAGTAATGATCGGACAATACTTTAGTATACGGGAGTATCGTAACTTTGGAGACGGTGATACCCCTGACAAGCACTAGGTCTATCGTATTACCGTTGCGATGCGTGGGTTCATTTATTATTTGTGTGAGACCACAGCTATCAATTACAGTCTGGAGCGCTACGCACGGTGGGTCCGATGGGGTATTCATATGGATATTAAAGTCCCCCATTATGATTATATTATCGGCGTGTGTCACTAGATCAGCAACGAACTCTGAGAATTCATTGATAAAGTCCGAATAGGGCCCTGGGGGGCGGTAGATAACAGCCAGGTGTAGAGGCAGCGGTGTGACAGACTTCATAGTAAGCACCTCAAACGATTTATATTTATTATTTATGTTAGGACTAAGGTTAAAGTTTTCGTTGTATATTAGTGCGACCCCCCCACCCCTTTTAAGCGGACGGGCAATATGCGCATGTGTAAAGTTAGGAGGACATGCCTCATTTAGCGCAAAAAAGTCGTTTGGTTTAAGCCAGGTTTCGCTGAGACCGATGACGTTAAGATTGTTGTCTCTGATAATATCCTTAACTAATAACGTTTTGGGAGACAATGATCTTATGTTTAAAAAACCTATATTATAGGTAGTGGGCTGTTTTAGGGAGTTTTTGATCAAATTATCCGTAGTAGCAATATTAATAATGTTGTGTTTATTATGCCCAGTGCATTTAGTATAGTTACGACCATATCTAGGAATTGATACGACAATAATTTTCCGATTGTTTGTTTGTTGCTTTGATAAACTGCACGCATCATAGTTAGCCACCTCAGTAAAACACATGTCCAACTCTGAAACACTCAAAGCAGAAAAAACTTGTTCTAATTTAACTGACTCCTTACCCAGACCAGTAGTCTCGCAATTTCCATTTAAATCCGTCTTCAGGATGGAGGGAAGTGGTGTTCTGTGGGGATTAGCCTTCTGCTTTGTTTTTAGCCCCGCTCGACATCCGCGATTCCGATCACACCGCTGGCGTCTGCTCCGTAGACGGCCCCCGCTGCTACTATACTCCCCTGCTTCACAGGCCGCTGGATGTAGCCGCCGACGTATTCCCATGCTAGTTAGCATGTTTAGCACGCACGCGTCTATCAGTCCAAAACGGCCCGATATGTCCACATCCAGAAGTGTCTGGTGGTCGTACGTGATCACGGAGTGACCACGATGTGAGCCAGCCATAAAGTCTGTGGAATTGTCCGGTATTTCTGCCAAATGTTTCATCTTTAGCAGGAACTCCGCGAGGACGCAGCCCGTCTGGGCGCCGCCATCTTGGAAAATCGACAGATTTAAATTGCTCCAGTGTCAAAAGATGCGAAAGTCCTGATCGTTTGGTCCGCACATTTTACCGGCGATGCTAACGCAGCTATTCGGCCATGCTATGGCTATGAACGGCGTCAATAGCTATTCGCTCAATAGCTTCAGTTTCTTCTTCAATACTTTCATACTCCAACCATCTGTTTCAATACATGCGTAATCTGTTGAATCGCTTAAGTCGCTGAAATCCGAGTCTGAATCCGAGTTAATGTCGCTATATCTTACTGTGGTATTCCCATTGTTTGTTTACATTGGCAGCACTGTGTGACGTCACAGGGAAATGGCCAGTGTCTTCGCAGAGAGCGAAAATAAGGCACTTTAAAGCTTTATTTAGGGATATTCCGAGACCAGTAAAATTTTGAAAAAAACAACAAGCCACTGGGAACTGATTTTTATTGTTTTTAACCCTTTTGAAATTGTGATAATGTTCCCCTTTAAAGTTCACCCGGACAACAATACTGGGGGTGTGTCTTGAAGGCACTGCCTTTAGCGTCCTCTACAGCCTGCCGTCACGTCCGCTTTTCCGCCATACAAACAACGTGCCAGCACAGTCACATAATACATCCGGCTTTAACACACACAAGTGAATGCAAAGCATACTTGGTCAGCAGCCGTACAGGTCACACTGAGGGTGGCCGTATAAACAACTTTAACACCGTTACAAATATGCGCCACACTGTGAACCCACACCAAACAAGAATGACAAACACATTTTGGGAGAACATCGGCACCGTAACAGAACATAAACACAACAGAAGAAACACCCAAAACCTCTTGCAGCACTAACTCTTCCGGGACGCTACAATATACACCAAACCCCGACCACCCCCAATTTTTATTCAAATTGTATTTGATATGCCATTGTTATTTTTTTAATTATTATTATTATAATTTGAAACTCGATTTTGCTTGTCACTATAAAGTTCTATAAGCCTTGCTTGTTCAATATTCAATGCAAAACTTGTTTGGGTCCCTATTAAAAGGTTAATTTGTTCAACCTTGGCCCGCGGCTTTGTTCAGTTTTAAATTTTGGCCCACTCTGTATTTGAGTTTCACACCCCTGGTCTAGCACATCCATGAAAAGCTGCAATATATTTTCCTTAAAGAAAACAAAACAGAGTCTAGAAAACATAGTGATAGTTCCAAGCTGGCCAAATAACGTTGGCTGACTCACCTGAGCGTGTCCATTGACTTCCACTTCCTCCGCAAAGTGAACCTTGACCGGGTTCGACTTGAGCTTGGCTCTTTTTTCAGGCGTAATGAATGAAGACTTCGGGCCCTGGAAGATACACAAGGTTTTTTTTGGGTTTTTTTTTATCAGATCGCAGCACATTGAAAGATTACAATTAAAGACAAAATCTACGAAAAACAACAACAATCACAAAAAGAGCCAAAAATATGACACATTTTGAAATATTTGATAATAATACATGAATTTTTATGTACAAATAATCTCTTTTGCAAGTGTGTCCTGACACATATACTATATTTCCAAAAGTATTTGGCCACCTGCCTTGACTCACATATGAACCTGAAGTGCCATCCCATTCCTAACCCATAGGGTTCAATATGACGTTGATCCACCTTTTGCAACAATTACAGCTTCAACTCTTCTGGGAAGGCTGTCCACAAGGTTGCAGAGTGTGTTTATATCAATTTTCCACCATTCTTCCAACAGATGGAAAAGTGGGATTCATCACTCCAGAGAAGGCGTCTACACTGAAGCCATTCTAATTCATCTCAAAGGTGGCATGGCGTAGTGGGTAGAGCTGCCGTGCCAGAAACCTGAGGGTTGCAGGTTCGCTTCCCACCTATTGACATCCAAATCTCTGCCATTGTGTCCTTGGGCAGGACACTTCACCCTTGCCCCCGGTGCCGCTCACACTGGTGAATGAAAGATGAATGAATGATTGGTGGTAGTCGGAGGGGCCGTAGGCTGTAAACTGGCAGCCACGCTTCCATCAGTCTACCCCAGGGCAGCTGTGGCTACCGATGTAGCTTACCACCACCAGGTGTGAATGAATGATGGGTTTCCACTTCTCTGTGAGCGATTTGAGTATCTAACAATAGAAAAGCGCGATATAAATCTAATCCATCATCATCATCATCGAAGGTGTTCTATCGGGTTCAGGTCAGGACTCTGTGCAGGCCAGTCAAGTTCATCCACACCAGACTATGTCATCCATGTGTTTATGGACCTTGCTTTGTGCACTGGTGCACGGTCATGTTGGAAGAGAAAGGGGCCCGCTGAAAACTGTTCCCACAAGGTTGGGAGCACGGAATTGTCCAAAATGTTTTGGTATCCTGGAACATTCAGAGTTTCTTTCAGTGGAACTAAGAGGCACAAGCCCGACTCCTGAAAAACAAGCCCACACCATAATTCCCCTTTCACCAAATTTCACACTCGGCACAATGCAGCCCGAAATGTAGCGTCTCCATTGCTCTTAAGTCCAGTGGCGACGTGCTTTACACCACTGCATCCCACGCTTTGCATTGGACTCGGTGATGTATGGCTTGGATGCAGCTGCACGGCCATGGAAACCCATTCCATGAAGCTCTCTGCGTACTGGACGTGGGCTAATTAGAAGGTCACATGAAAAGTCTTTGCCCGATGCGCTTCAGCATCGCTGACCCCTCTCTGTCAGTTTACGTGGTCCACCTAACTTGGTGGCTGAGTTGTTGTTGTTCCCAAACTCTTACATTTTCTTGTAATAAAGCTGACTTTTTTTTTTTGGCTTATATCCGAAACCCTAAAGTTTCTGTACTTTTTTTTGAAAATTCTAGCCAATGCTGTCAGGGGGGTATTGTGGATTGAAGTACAAAATAGAGACACTTTGGTTTGTGAAATAGAGAGTCATTTGTTTAGTTGGCAAGGCACGGCTCAGGCAGGGAAAACGGGGTACATCACACACTATTGGGTTGCCAACAATCCGGCATTTTAAAGAGATGCCATCGAAGGAATGGACATCTGTGGCTGTTAGGACCTGTTAGATATGCCAGGCCATTCTCTGTTTGGATCTGGGGTATTTTTTTCTGTGTTTTTGGTTCACTTCCTTTCTTGTGCTTTTATTTACTTTCCACTTCCTGTTCTGTTTGTGTCTTCACACTGCCTGTGTCTTCACACTGCTGCTTGGCCCTGTTTTCATCACCCGGGGGTGATTAGTTTATTAGTTTATTAAGGATCCCCATTAGTCTACACCGCAGTGGAGACTATTCTTCCTGGGGTCCAGGCAAAAAACATCACACAACCACAGAACAAACGATTAAAATGCAGTACAACATGATCCAATAATAAATTGTCATAATACAAAAATAGCAACAACAAAGAACCAAAAAATACTAATAAATGTTGTTACATTATAATTTTCATACCAAAGATAAAAATAGCACTATAAAAATAGATATACTGTATACATTTTTGCAAAAATAAAACAAAGAACCAATGGCGTAAAATATACACATTAGTGTACCAAGGACAAACAATAAGTGACAAAAAAGTATCATCCTTCCATTTTCTGCTGCTTATCCCATAATCAATAAAATACTCAATAGTCAATAAAAACAGTCATGACATTAGGTACAATCTAGAATAATCTCTTTACGCAATCCTTCTCCTTTTAGTCTATTCTTAAAGCCCACTATGCTGGTGATTGATAGCAGATATTGTGGAAGTCTATTCCAGTAAGTGATTGCCCGATACATTACAGTCTTTTTCAAAACATCACTTTTGGGTTTAAGACGGGTGAGAGCACCTCTTTGGGCTAGCCTGGTACTGTAGTTGTGACTGTCACTGGCAAGCAAGAGCTGAGAATACAGATATGAGGGTTTATGGTATGTATAGATGTTTTTTAAAAATAGAATCAAACTACAAGCCAGTCTTTCAGCAACTTTCATCCATGACAATTCATGATGCATGATCTCAATGCCGGTCCTAAATGAGCAATGGAGAGCTAGTCTGGCAGCTCTCTTTTGGGTAAGCTGGATTTTATTTAGATCTTGTTTAGCTGCATTAGACCAGATTGCTGGGCAGTAGTCAATATGTGACAATACAAGGGCTTGTATAACTTGCTTCATAGATGTGTTAGTTAAAAAATAGGCACTTCTTCTGATGATTGAAATGCTTCTGCTCATTTTTGTTACTATTTTTTTAATGTGAGTGGCCCAAGATAGTCTTTCATCTATTGTAACTCCCAGCAACCTGGCCTCTTTAACTTGTTCAGCATGAACTCCGTTCAGAGAAACATTTAATATGCGTTCCTTTCTATGAGCATGTTTTGAGCAAATAACAAGACATTTTGTTTTGGAAATATTAAGTTTCATCTTATTTTCTGTAACCCATTTTGAAATCCGCATGACCTCATCTTGTAGTATAGTGCTCAGGTCGGTGCAATTATCTGCATGTGCATATATTGTTGTGTCATCTGCGTAAATTGCACAGCAACTATTCTTTAAAATACATGACATATTATTTACAAGTATTGAGTATAATAAGGGTCCCAGGCAACTTCCCTGTGGAATACCACAATATGTTTTAATATTTGAAAGGGTTCCATTGAACATGACACATTGCTGTCTGTTGACTAGGTAGCTTTTCATCCAGTTAATCGCTGAGAGTTTAAAACCTTAAGCAGACAGTTTTATAAGTAGTAGTTTGTGGTCAATAATATCAAAAGCTGCACTAAAATCTAGTAGCACTGTGCCAACTAATAATTTACTGTCAATTTGTTTTAGCCAGTCATCTGTTAATTGTGTGAGAGCTGTGCATGTTGAATAGCCAGTTTTATATGCATGTTGAAAGTCTGAATGAATGTTATTTATAGAGAAATACTTTTGAATTTGCTTAAATATAATTGTTTCCATTAATTTTCCTAATACTGGTAAAATGCTAATGGGCCTACTATTTAATCCAGTGAATGCTTCTTTCCTATTTTTTGGTAGAGGAATCACTCTTGCGACCTTCCATACTTGAGGATAGATTCCTTCTTTAAAACTTAAGTTAAAAATATAGCATATCAGACTGGCTATTATTCCAGCTGACAACTTTAAAAGTCTACTATCTATATTATCATGACCACAAGGTTTGTCAGATTTCAATTCAGACAATAGATTCTCAATTTCCAATACATTGGTGACTGAGAATTCAAATGTACATTCTTTGTCCTGCATGATATAATTTTTAATAAGTGACTCAGATAGAATACCACTTACAGGCAGCATGCCATTTCTTATAGTATCAACTTTACTTATGAAATAATTGTTGAAGTAATTAGCAATTTCTTTGGGCTTGTTGATAAATCCTTCACCTGATTCTATAAATGCTGGTGTTTTTCCCATTTTATCTCTACCCATGATTTGATTGAGAGTACTCCAACGTTTTTTGCCATCATGTTTAACTTCTTCAATTCTAGATTGGTAGTACACCCTTTTTTTCTGTTTATTTAATTTGGTCACTTTGTTTCTTAAAGAGCGATATGCTAGCCAGTCCTCTGAGCTACCTGAATCTACAGCAACTCTTTTCCATTTATCTCTATCTTTCATCAAGAGTCTCAGGTCAGAGTCAAGCCAAGGGGCTTTGACAGATCTGACGGTGAGTTTCTTGATGGGTGCATGCTTATCACAGACAGAAGAAAATGACTTCATGAATTCATGCAGAGCTGCTTCAGTATGCTTTGACTCAAATACACTGTCCCACTGTATGTTATGTACATCTTCAATAAAGGTATTATCACTGAAATGTTTGTAGAGTCTCTTGTATATAATTGTGGGTCCAACTTTGGGGACTTTCACTTTTCTTGCCATTGCAATCATGTTATCACTAAATCCAATTGGCACTGAAACAACCTTTGAGCATTTATCTACTGAATTAGTAAAAAGATGATCAATGCAAGTTGAAGACAATACACCAGAATTGTTCATATTTATTCTGGTTGGTAGATTTATCATTTGAGCTAGGTTACATACAGTGGCAGTGTCATCAAGCTTTCTTTTCATAGGGCAGTTTTTTGAGAGCCAGTCAATATTTAAGTCTCCTAAGAAATAAATTTCTCTGTTTGTGTCAGAAACATTCTGAAGCATTGCACATATTTTTTCAAGATGTGCTGCATCAGAGGAAGGTGGTCTATAGCAGCAGCAGATTAGTAATGGCTTTAGATATGGCAAGTGAAACTGGATCCAGATTGCCTCTACATCTGTCAAGTTGAGATCTCCTCTTTGCTTTATTGGAATGTGGTCTTGTACATAAAAGGCTACTCCTCCCCGTATCTGTCTCTATCAAGTCTAATTATATTGTAACCTTGTATAAATATTTCAGTATTGTCAATTGAATCATCCAAATGAGTTGCAGAAATTGCTACTATATGTAGATCATTATCAAACATTATTTTACCTAACTCAATTGCCTTGTTTTTCAGACTACAGATGTCCAAGTGGGCAATTTTGAGTCCTTTTTTGGGAAGTTTGATAGACATTTGAAGTTAGTAAGGATTTGCAGAATAGATGTCAACCCTAAAAACACCAAAAAACATATAGACCATCAAACCACAGTCTATGCAAATGTTTCCAAATCATTTAAGCTTGTGACCATTAGCACTTGTGCCTGCTCAGGTGCACCATTTAGCTGTATGTAGACTTTGCAGTTGGACGACCATGTTGCTTGTATTTTTCCCTCTTTGCGTAGGAACCGAGCTCTTTTAGCAATATCAGCATTGTTCTTGGTTAAATGTTAATTGAGATAAACATTTGATCCCTTGAGCATCCTACTTTGTCGCAAAAGACTGATTTTGAATTTTCTATTTGCAAACCTCATAATGATGGTTGCCGGTTTGCTTTTATCTTTCTGAGGGAAACGGTGACAAGCTTCTATATTCTCCTCATTTAGGCTAATTCCCTTTTCTTGGAGGAATTTCACCACTTGCCGCTCCACTGAGTCCAAATCTTGGTCCCTGGGCACTGATCCCTGGACCCCAGACCTCACTGCAAGAGCAAATGACGCAGGTCGCCTTGGCAGACCAGTAACAATGACATCGTTCATTCTAGTATACTGTTCTAAATTAGATAATCTACTTTGCAGTTGCACAATCATTTTGTCTTTTTCTTCATTTTGCTTCTTCAGTTCCTTAATATCTTTCATCATGCCCATCAAAGTGTCTTGCTTACTTGTCATTGCTTCCATTTGGTGTGGCATAAACTCCACTGATTTCCGTAGCTCCTCATTAGATCTCTGATTAGTAATGATGTTTTCCACCTGCTGCTAATCATCACCTGGACGCTATTTAAGCGAGACACATTTCTTTGTCTGTGTGGGATCATTTAAATTTTGCTTAACTACTTTTTGGTTTTTTAGTAGCTCTCTGCAAGCTACTTGTTTTATGCACAGGGTATGTGTTTTTCTGTGCATTTACCCCTGCTGAACTTTAAATTGTATTTTGGACATTTGGATATTACAAGAACCCTGTTTCCATATGAGTTGGGAAATTGTGTTAGATGTAAATATAAACAGAATACAATGATTTGCAAATCATTTTCAACCCATATTCAGTTGAATATGCTACAAAGACAGGATATTTGATGTTCAAACTCATAAACTATTTTTTTTTTGCAAATAATAATTAACTTAGAATTTCATGGCTGCAACACGTGCCAAAGTAGTTGGGAAAGGGCATGTTCACCACTGTGTTACATCACCTTTTCTTTTAACAACACTCAATAAACGTTTGGGAACTGAGAAAATTAATTGTTGAAGCTTTGAAAGTGGAATTCTTTCCCATTCTTGTTTTATGTAGAGCTTCAGTCGTTCAACAGTCCGGGGTGTCCGCTGTCGTATTTTACGCTTCATAATGCGCCACACATTTTCGATGGGAGACAGGTCTGGACTGCAGGCGGGCCAGGAAAGTACCGGCACTCTTTTTTTTACAAAGCTACGCCATGTAAAACTTGCTGAATGCTGCTTGGCATTGTCTTGCTGAAATAAGCAGGGGTGTCCATGAAAAAGACGGCGCTTAGATGGCAGCATATATTGTTCCAAAACCTGTATGTACCTTTCGGCATTAATGGTGCCTTCACAGATGTGTAAGTTACCCATGCTTTGGGCACTAATGCACCCCCATACCATCACAGATGCCGGCTTTTGAGCTTTGCGGCGATAACAATCTGGATGGTTCGCTTCCCCTTGTAGAATATGTCCAAAAACAATTTGAAATGTGGACTCGTCACACCACAGAACACTTTCCCACTTTGCATCAGTCCATCTTAGATGATCTCGGGCCCAGAGAAGCCGGCGGCGTTTCTGGATGTTGTTGATAAATGGCTTTCGTTTTGCATAGTAGAGCTTTAACTTGCACTTACAGATGTAGCGACCAACTGTATTTAGTGACAGTGGTTTTCTGAAGTGTTCCTGAGCCCATGTGGTGATATCCTTGAGAGACTGATGTTGGTTTTTGATATAGTGCCGTCTGAAGGATCGAAGGTCAGGGTCATTCAAAGTTGGTTTCCGGCCATGCCGCTTACGTGGAATGATTTCTCCAGATTCTCTGAAGCTTTTGATGATATTATGGAGCGTAGATGTTGAAATCCCTAAATTTCTTGCAATTGCACTTTGAGAAACGTTGTTCTTAAACTGTTTGACTATTTGCTCACGCAGTTGTGGACAAAGGGGTGTACCTCGCCCCATCCTTTCTTGTGAAAGAAGCTATTTTTATATGCAATCATGGTACACAAAAACGGTACACAAACATTTTAGTTCAATACGTACCTCGGTTTAGAGGTCACGGTTCGGTTAATTTTCGGTACAGTAAGAAATCAACAAAATATAAATTTTTGGGTCATTTATTTACGAAATTTGTAAACAATGGCTTTATCCTTTTAACATTGGGAACACTATAATAATTCTGCCCACTTTAATCCACATTAAACTGCCTCAAGTTGTTGTTTTGATTAAATAAAATGAAAAAACCTTTCTTCTACATATGAAAAGTTTAACATTAAACAGTTCCCATTGAAACTGTTTAATGTCAACTCATCATGCTTAATTTATTACAGCATTTGGGAAGCCTGTAGTTGACTTTTATTATGTAAATGTTGTATTTTTATCAACATGTGATAGCAGGGACCCTGCTATTCAAGACTAGGCTGCTACATTACTAATGATTAATGTAACTATAGCTGAAAAATAGTACAATTGCAATAGGAGAGACTATTCATCCCTAAACACAATGGAGTTCAATGTAATAGACAGACAGACAGGGCTTTGCTGCCCCTAAAACACACACACACACACACACACACACACACACACACACACACACACACACACACACACACACACACACACACACACACACACACGCACACACACACACACACACACACACACACACACACACACACAGAAAAATGAGCTAACGTTACGCTAAAAGCTAATTAGCCTTCATCTCAAGCCTATACTGCAAGGGAGCTGAGCTGCAGTTTAAGTTTCTAGAAGGTCAACGGGCTCATAGTGATGTTTGTAATAGTTGTGACTGGGAAGTGTTTAGTATAATTTGGGTAAAGTCCGCTCCTCCCCTGCTAGACGAACATCTGCTCGAGGCTAAAGTATTGACTACATTGTTCTGAAGTCTGAATACGCACTGCTGATTGGCTTTGAATGTAACCAATCAGATGGTTGTGTGGGCGGGACAATGAGGCAGAGACAGAGGCAGAAAGCAGAGCAGCTTGTGAAGACTTCTGCTTCCAAACTTGTTCGGTACACCCGCGTGCCGAACCAAAACCCCCGTACCGAAACGGTTCGATACAAATACACGTACCGTTACACCCTTACACCCACCTGATCCCAATTAGCCTGCACACCTGTGGGATGTTCCAAATAAGTGTTTGATGAGCATTCCTCAATTTTATCAGTATTTATTGCCACCTTTCCCAACTTCTTTGTCACGTTTTGCTGGCATCAAATTCTAAAGTTAATGATTATTTGCACAAAAAAAAAAATGTTTATCAGTTTGAACATCAAATATGTTGTCTTTGTAGCATATTCAACTGAATATCGGTTGAAAAGGATTTGCAAATAGTTGTATTCCGTTTATATTTACATCTAACACAATTTCCCAACTCATATAGAGACGGGTCTGTACTCTTCTTAACCTGTGCGCTGCTAAGAATAGCATTCTAAAGAGTGGTGATGACACCATATCCGGGAGATCCATGGGGAGGTGCATTCAACAAAATTAAAAACTGGCGAGGGGACAAGGGAGGCTGAAACCTGCATTCTTTGATTTTATGGTACTGTTTTATTGCAGGACACAATAATTACCATAAATTTAGCAACTTTTTCTAATGCTTAGAACCCAGCGGCTTATTAAACGGTGTGGATTTTTCATTAACGTTCTTAATTTTTGTATTCAACAAATATTTTTCATTAAACCCAAGTCGAGACACTGACAATGTTTGTTATTGTTTGGGCTAGGACGTTATCTTTTGGACGAGTTCGCTCAGTAAAGGCGATGCGGGGTGAACGTCAACAGTTTGTCCTTCTGTTTAGTCATTTCAACTGGAAGTACACGGGACTACGGATGACTACTATGGATGTAGTGACGAACTTTAGTTACTGACAGTGGTTTTCTGAAGTGTTCCTGAGCCCATGTGGTGATATCCTTTACACACGGTCAGTTTTTGATGCAGTACCACCTGAGAGATTGAAGGTCCGTAATATCATCGCTTACGTGCAGTGATTTCTCCAGATTCTCTGAACCTTTTGATGACAATCCGAAAATTCCCTGGAATAGCTCTTTGAGAAATGTTGTCCTTAAACTGTTCGACAATTTACTCACACAATTGTTGACAAAGTGATGACCCTCGCCCCATTCTTGTTTGTGAATGACTGAGAATTTCATGGAAGCTGTTTTTATACCCAATCGGTTACCAATGAGCCTGTCCACCTGTGGGATGTTCCAAATAAGTGTTTGAGCATTCCTCGATGTTCTCTGTCTTTTTTGCCACTCGTGCAAGCTTTTTGAAACACGTTGCAGCCATCTGACTCCAAATGAGCTATTATTTGCAAAACAATAACATTTTCCAGTTCAAACGTTAAACATCTTCTCTTTGCAGTCTATTCAATTGAATATACAAACCCCGTTTCCATATGAGTTGGGAAATTGTGTTAGATGTAAATATAAACGGAATACAATGATTTGCAAATCCTTTTCAACCCATATTCAGTTGAATATGCTACAAAGACAACATATTTGATGTTCAAACTGATTAACATTAGTTTTTTGTTTTTTTTGCAAATAATCATTAACTTTAGAATTTGATGCCAGCAACACGTGACAAAGAAGTTGGGAAAGGTGGCAATAAATACTGATAAAGTTGAGGAATACTCATCAAACACTTATTTGGAACATCCCACAGGTGTGCAGGCTAATTGGGAACAGGTGGGTGCCATGATTGGGTATAAAAGCAGCTTCCGTGCAAGGATGGGGCAAGGCTCACCTTTTTGTAGGCAAATTGTCGAACAGTTTTAGAACAACATTTCTCAACGAGCTATTGCAAGGAATTTAGGGATTTTACCATCTACAGTCCGTAAAATCCTCAAAAAGATCAGAGAATTTGGAGAAATCACTGCAAGTAAGCGATGATATTACGGACTTTTGATCCCTCAAGTGGTATTGCATCAAAAACCGACATCAGTGTGTAAAGGCTATCACCACATGGGCTCAAGAACACTTCATAACACCACAGTCAGTAACTACAGTTTGTTGCTACATCTGTAAGTGCAAATTAAAACTCTGCTATGCAAAGCCAAACCCATTTATCAACAATATCCTGAAACGCCGCCGGCTAGGCTGGGCCCGATTTCATCTAAGATGGACTGATGCAAAGTGGAAAGGTGTTCTGTGGTCTGACAAGTCCGGATTTCAAATTATATTTGGAAACAGGACGTGGTGTCCTCCAGAACAAAGAGGAAAATAACCATTCGGATTGTTATAGGTGCAAAAATCAAAAGCCAGCATCTGTGATGGTATGGGGGTGCATTAGTGCCCAAGGCATGGGTAACTTACACATCTGTGAAGGTACCATTAATGCTGAATGGTCCATACAGGTTTTGGAGAAACATATGTTGTCATCCAAACAACGCTATCATGGACGCCCCTGCTTATTTCAGCAAGACAAGTGTTACAACAGCGTGGCTTCGTAAAAAAAAAGAGTGGGGGTACTTACCTGGCCCGCCTGCAGTCCAGACCTGTCTCCCATGGAAAATGTGTGGCGCATTATGAAGCGTAAAATACGACAGCAGAGACCCCGGACTGTTGAACGACTGAAACTCTACATAAAACAAGAATGGGAAAGAATTCCACTTTCAAAGCTTCAACAATTAGTTTCCTCAGTTCCCAAACATTTATTGAGTGGTGAACATGCCCTTTCCCAACTACTTTGGCACGTGTTGCAGCCATTAAATTCTAAGTTAATTGTTATTTGGAAAAAAAAAAAAAAGTTTATGAGTCTGAACATCAAAATATCTTGTCTTTGTAGGACATTCAACTGAATATGGGTTGAAAAGGATTTGTATATCATTGTATTCCGTTTATATTTACATCTAACACATTTTCCCAACTCTTATGGAAGGTTGAAAAGGATTTGCAAATCATTGTATTCTGTTTTTATTTACCATTTACACAACGTGACAATTTCACTGTGTGAGGAGGTGTGGCCGGCGGTCCTGCAGCGAGGCGGGACCGCCAAACCAAGCGTCAGGTGCGTAGATGGCCCACATGGCCGCAGTTGTGCAATCACCTCTCAGTGTGTAAAAGGGCAGCAGGAGAGGCAAGAGGGGCAGAAGGAGTGGGAAAACCAGCGCATGCAGAACAAAAGCGACCAAGAGCGAGAGGCAGACAACGTGGAGCTGAAAAGCGACCCGACAAGACTAAGGTATTTAAAAAAAAAAAAAGTCACAAACTGCTGGCCGTTATGTTACTTCTTGGTGGCCAATGGAACCCGGTGGGAGGAAAACCTCAACACACTGCTTTTGGGGTTTGTACATTAAGGGTTCTTTATGTGTTTTGTGTTGGGGTTTTTTTTCTCTCTCGTTGTGTTTCTTTGTCTTTTTCAGTTTCTCCCACCCCACCCCTCTCTTTAGAACTAGAGATGTGGATCTACTGCCCAGTAACTCTTTGTGGACATCAGTCAGTCCACCTTGAAGCTATTTTATTTGGTACATGGTGAGATGATAAGTGTGACCAGGAGATGGCAGTCACACATAATACATACTAATTATGTATATATTATCACACAACTTCTACACTTAAGGGCCGTTGCTATAATTATTGTCAATTTTGCCGAAGTGGTGTTTTTCTTTGTCCATGCAAAGCTGACCATCCGATAGTTTGGTATCAGTGTCTGTGTCCAGGACCGGCCTGCTGACAGCCAAGGCCGAACACCGCCGTGAGGCAGACAGAGCAGAGACAAGGCGATATCACCAGCGTCAACACGTTTGGATTTCTTGTATAATCATATATCGTGTTTAACTGGAAGTGTCAAGATTAACCCCATTCCCTCAGCGAAAGCTTCAGAGATGTAACCAGGGACCTCCCCAAAAAATAGAGGAACTAAGCAAATGCTTAGTACCATCCTAGAGTCAGACACCCATCACCATATTTTTTGGACTACAAGGCACACTCAAAATCCTTTCCTTTTCTCAAAACTCGACAGTGTGCCTAATGTACGGAATGATTTTGGTTGTGCTTACCGACCTTGAAGCTATTTTATTTGGTACATGGTGAAATGATAAGTGTGACCAGGAGATGGCAGTCACACATAAGAGATACTGTAAGTCCATCATATATTATCACACAACTTCTATGCTTAAGGGCCGTTGCTATAATTATTGTCAATTTTGCCGAAGTGGTGTTTTTCTTTGTCCGTGCATAGCTGGCAATCCGCCAGTTTGGTATCAGTGTCTATGTCCAGGACCGGCCTGCTGACTGCCAAGGACGAACACCGCCGTGACGCAGACATAGCAGAGACAAGGCGATATCACCAGCGTCAACACATTTGCATTTCTTGTATAATCATATATCGTGTTTAACTGGAGCTGTCGAGATTAACCCCATTCCCTCAGCAAAAGTTTCAGAGATGTAACCAGGGACCTCCCAAATAAATAGAGGGACTAAGCAAATGCTTAGTACCATCCTAGAGTCAGACACACATCATCATATTTATTGGACTATAAGGCGCACTTAAAATCCTTTCCTTTTCTCAAAACTCGACAGTGCGCCTAATGTACGGAATGATTTTGGTTGTGCTTACCGACCTTGAAGCTATTTTATTTGGTACATGGTGAAATGATAAGTGTGACCAGGAGATGGCAGTCACACATAAGAGTATAATTATGTATATATTATCACACAACTTCTATGCTTAAGGGCCGTTGCTATAATTATTGTCAATTTTGCCGAAGTTGTGTTTTTCTTTGTCTGTGCAAAGCTAGCCATCCGATAGTTTGGTATCAGTGTCTGTGTCCAGGACCGGCCTGCTGACTGCCAAGACGCAGACAGAGCAGAGACAAGGCGATATCACCAGCGTCAACACATTTGCATTTCTTGTATAATCATATATTGTGTTTAACTGGAAGTGTCAAGATTAACCCCATTCCCTCAGTGACAGCTTCAGAGATGTAACCAGGGACCTCCCATATAAATAGAGGAACTAAGCAAATGCCTAGTACCATCCTAGAGTCAGACACCCATCACCATATTTTTTGGACTATAAGGCGCACTTAAAATCCTTTCCTTTTCTCAAAACTCGACAGTGCACCTAATGTACGGAATGATTTTGGTTGTGCTTACCGACCTTGAAGCTATTTTATTTGGTACATGGTGAAATGATAAGTGGGACCAGGAGATGGCAGTCACACATAAGAGATACTGTACGTCCATCATATATTATCACACAACTTCTATGCTTAAGGGCCGTTGCTATAATTATTGTCAATTTTGCCGAAGTGGTGTTTTTCTTTGTCCGTAAATAGCTGGCAATCCGCCAGTTTGGTATCAGTGTCTGTGTCCAGGACCGGACTGCTGACTGCCAAGGCCGAACACCGCCGTGACGCAGACAGAGCAGAGACAAGGCGATATCACCAGCGTCAACACATTTGCATTTCTTGTATAATCATATATCGTGTTTAACTGGAGCTGTCGAGATTAACCCCATTCCCTCAGCAAAAGCTTTAGAGATGTAACCAGGGACCCCCCAAATAAATAGAGGAACTAAGCAAATGCTTAGTACCATCCTAGAGTCAGATACACATCATCATATTTTTTGGACTATAAGCCGCACTTAAAATCCTTTCCTTTTCTCAAAACTCGACAGTGCGCCTAATGTACGGAATGATTTTGGTTGTGCTTACCGACCTTGAAGCTATTTTATTTGGTACATGGTGAAATGATAAGTGTGACCAGGAGATGGCAGTCACACATAATAGATACGTCCATCCACGTTAGCATAATCATGTATATATTATCACACAACTTCTATGCTTCAGGGCCGTTGCTATAATTATTGTCAATTTTGCCGAAGTAGAGACAAGGCGATATCACCAGCATCAACACATTTGCATTTATTGTATAATCATATTACGTGTTTAACTGGAGCTGTCGAGATTAACCCAATTCCCTCAGCGAAAGCTTCAGAGATGTAACCAGGGACCTCCCAAATAAATAGAGAAAGCCCGCGGGCTCGACTTTTAGAACCTAGTTTGGATCTGTAACTACAATACAGCCCAAAACATGTTTGGGGGCGGCATGGCGTAGTGGATAGAGCGGCCGTGCCAGCTACCTGAGAGTTGCAGGTTCGCTTCCCACCTATTTACATCCAAAATCGCTGCCGTTGTGTCCTTGGGCAGGACACTTCACCCTTGCCGCCGGTGCCACTCACACTGGTGAATGAATGATGAATGAATGATTGGTGGTGGTCGGAGGGGCCGTAGGCGCAAACTGGCAGCCACACTTCCGTCAGCTGTGGCTACATATGTAGCTTACCACCACCAGGTGTGATTGAATGTTGGGTTCCCACTTCTCTGTGAGCGCTTTGAGTATCTAACAATAGAAAAGCGCAATATAAATCTAATCCATTATTATTATTATTATTATTGTCTCCTCATTCAGCCAAATTGAACTCTGTCTCTGCATGTTTCCTTGCTACTCGGGGGGTATTTCATCCTTCCTGGGGGGGTGATAGAATAGTTATGTATATATTATCACACAGCTTTTATGCTTAAGGGCCGTTGCTATAATTATTGTCAATTGTGTCGAAGTGGTACTTTTTCTTGTCCGTGTAAAGCTGGCAATCCAAAAGATTGCAAGCCTCTTTGGTATCAGTGTCTGTGTCCAGGAATGGCCTGCTGATTGCAGAGCAGAGACAAGGCGATATCAACAGTGTCAACACATTTGCATTCCTTGTATAATCATATATTGTGTTTAACTGGAGCTGTCGAGATAACCCCCTTCCCTCAGCGACAGCTTCAGTGATGTAAACAGAGACCTCTCAAACAAATAGAGGAAGCACGCGGGCTGGACTTTAGAGCGAAGTTTGGATCTGTAACTAGAGTACAGCCCAAATAACGTCTTTCGTCAATTGAGCAAAATCTAACTGTCTCTGCGTGATTCCTTGCTTCTAGTCTCTTTTAATAAATGTCATCAGTGTTTGAAGCTGACAATCTATCCATCCTTTTTCTACTACTTGTACCTTTTTGAAGTGGCGGGGGGTGCTGGAGCCTATCTCAGCTGAGATATGTGTAGACTCCAATATGACTCAAGTAAACAACACCAATATTTTATGTTGCATTGAAAATATAGAACATTACACACTGCGCTCAAAAAACTATCAAAATGTTTTAGTACGACTTTGGTAAACCATGATTCCGCATTGCTTGGTGGATTGTACAGTGCTTCAAAGTATAATTATGGTGTGTGTATAAGGTAAGACATTAACTGGCGTTTTGTTTCGCAATATTAAGCAAAAGCAACTTTTCTTACCTTCTGGTACCTGCTGATCTGTATTTGGGATCTGCATAAGTCCTGAAAATTGAACGCGTGCTGACACCGTAGTCTTCTTGTTGTGGGACATTCATCCTCCACTGTTGCTGTTTTTAATACAAAGTAGTGTAAAGTTCTTACTTATATCTGTCAGTAAAATCGCCATGAAAGCTTTAAAACATACCGGTGTAGTGAGTTTAAATTATTCACCCAAGGAACTTTAGTAATTAGAGAGTTGCAGTCAGACGTTTTTTCACGGGACACATTTCCGTCCTTGTTGTTGCACTAGTAAGCCACGAATGAGGAGATGCCGCGGCAGCATTTTTGGGTGTTGTTGATAAATAGCTTCCGCATTGCATAGTATAGTTTTAACTTGCACTTGCAGATGTCGTGACCAACTGTAGTTACTGACAGTGGTTTTCCGAAATGTACCTGAGCCCATGTGGTGATATCCTTTACACACTGATGCAAAAAATAAGTTTTCCCAGTTCCAACATTAAATATCTTGTCTTTTCCGTCCTTTCAATAGAATGTAAGTTGAAAAGGATTTACGAATCATTGTATTCTGTTTTTATTTACCATTTACACAACGTGCCGACTTCACTGGTTTTGTACGTTAATCTATGTCGGCAGGGTTTGTTTGTTGTTTCCGGAGCAGCCAGCCTGAAACATGGGTGTCCAGGAACAGACGCGGAAGCATAATTTTTACAACCATGATCCGCAGAATATTTATTTTGTATCACATCGTAGGTGTTTTTTACCCTTTTCGTTAATATTTCACAGTTTTTGCTGCATTTTGGTTTAATGTAATATATGTTAATTGTGGAAGTGTGCACCTGGGGATAGGTTGATTGGCAACACTAAATTGGCCCTAGTGTGTGAATGTGAGTGTGAATGTTGTCTGTCTATCTGTGTTGGCCCTGCGATGAGGTGGCGACTTGTCCAGGGTGTACCCCGCCTTCCGCCCGATTGTAGCTGAGATAGGCGCCAGCGCCCCCCGCGACCCCAGAAGGGAATAAGCGGTAGAAAATGGATGGATGGATGGATGTTAATTGTGGTGGTCTGAAAAGTAAAATAGTCTTAAATTAAAAAATATATGTATTTGTTATTTTGTGTAAATGCTCATGATCACTTAAAGATTCACATTGAAACCTATCAGTTGAGCGCTATGAATCAAGGAGGGAAGTCGCTTCCATCAGCGCAGGCACAAAAGAGATTTATTGAAGTTGACTCACATATATTTAGTGATCTCCTTCACCCAACACATAAATCTGCCTCTGAGATACTGATTAAAAAAGCAGTGTCCAGATACTTGCTTACCCACCATGCATCCAACCCCTCACACACAGAATGTGACCACTTTGCCACAATTATTGGAGGAATAACGAAGTGAATTATATAGCGCTTTTCTCTAGTGCCTCAAAGCGCTTTACATAGTGAAACCCAATATCTAAGTTACATTTAAACCAGTGTGGGTGGCACTGGGAGCAGGTGGGTAGAAAGTGCCTTGCCAAGGACAAGGGCGGTATAGCTCAGTTGGTAGAGCGGCCGTGCCAGCAACTTGAGGGTTGTAGGTTCAATCCCCGCTTCTGCCATCCTAGTCACTGCCGTTGTGTCCTTGGGCAAGACACTTAACCCACCTGCTCCCAGTGCCACCCACACTGGTTTAAAAAAAAAAAAAAAAAAAGTAACTTAGATATCGGGTTTCATTATGTAAAGCACTTTGAGTCACTAGAGAAAAAGCGCTATATAAATATAATTCACTTCACTTCACAATGGCAGTGACGAGGATGGCGGAAACGGGGATTGGACCTGCAACCCTGAATCAATCGAATCCAATCCACTTTATTTATATAGCACATTTAAACAACAATAACGTTTCCAAAGTGCTGCACAGCCATGTTAAAAACAATATTATGCTCCACCAATGACTGAATAAAACCAAAAATAAATAAAAATAAAACCAATAAAAGTTGCAGGCATGGCCGCTCTACCAACCGAGCTACGAGTACCATATTTTCCGGACCATAGGGCCCACTAGATTATAAGGCGCACTGCCGATGAGCGGGTTTATTCAGGTCTATTTTAAAACAAAAGGCGCTCCAGATTATAAGGTGCATTAGAGGGGGTCATATTATCATTAGAGAGGTCCAATAATGGCTTTTTTGACGATATCCGATATTGTCCAACTCTTAATTACAGATTCTGATATCAACCGATACCAATATATACAGTCGTGAAATGAACACATTATTATGCCTAATTTTGTCGTGATGCCCCACTGGATGCATTAAACAATGTAACAGTGAATTATATTTATATAAGTGAAGTGAAGTGAATTATATTTATAAAGCGCTTTTCTTTAGTGACTCAAAGCGCTTTACATAGTGAAACCCAATATCTAAGTTACATTTAAACCAGTGTGGGTGGGAGCAGGGGGGTAAAGTGTCTTGCCCAAGGACACAACGGCAATGACTAGGATGGCGGAAGCGGGAATCGAACCTGCAACCCTCAAGTTGCTGGCACGGCCACTCTACCAACCGAGCTATGCCGCCCCAAGGTTTTCCAAAATAAATCAACTCAAGTTATGGAAAAAAAAAAGCCAACATGGCACTGCCATATTTATTATTGAAGTCACAAAGTGCATCATTTTGTTTAACATGCCTCAAAACAGCAGCTTGGAATTTGGGACATGCTCTCCGTCCGTGAGGAGGTTGAGGTGGGTGGGGATAGTAGTGTCCTGGAAGAATTAGTGCTGGGTATTTGTTCTGTTGTGTTTATGTTGTGTTACGTTGTGGATGTTCTCCCAAAATGTGTTTGTCATTTGTGTTTGGTGTGGGTTCACAGTGTGGCGCATATTTGTAAAAATGTTGAAGTTGTTTATACGGCCACCCTCAGTGTGACCTGTATGGCTGTTGACCAAGTATGCTTTAGCATTCACTTGTGTGTGTGAAAAGCCGTAAATATTATGTGATTGGGCCGGCACGCAAAGGCAGTGCCTTTAAAGTTTATTGGAGCTCTTTACTTCTCCCTACATCCGTGTACCACTCTGTACAGCGGCGTTTTAAAAAGTCATCCATTTTACTTTTTGAAACTGATACCGATAATTTCCGATATTAAATTTTAAAGCATTTATCGGCCGATAATATTGGCAGTCCGATATTATCGGACAACTCTAATTATTATGATTTTTTTCTAAATGTAAAAGACTTCCTTGTGGTCTACATATTATGTGATGGTGGTTCTTTGGTCAAAACGTTGCATGGACGTCATCTTCAAGCCGCTTTCTGACAGTCGCTTCAGGATGCGCCGTTTTGTGTGCGGTCTTATTTACGTGGCTAACCTTCGACAGCGTATTATCCCCGTCATTTTTGTTGTAGCGGTGTAGCGTGCAAGGACGGGAGTGGAAGAAGTGTCAAAAGATGGAGCTAACTGTTTTGATGACATTCAGACTTTACTTCCTTCAATCAATGACGGAGCAGCATCTCCTTATCCGTAAACAACAACACAGGAAAAAACGTTTGACCGGAACTCTCTAATAACTAAAAAATGCTTGGGTGAATAATATAAACTCACTGCACTGGTATGTTTTAGTGCTTTCATGGCGAGTTTACTGACAGATATAAGTAAGAACTTTACACTACTTTATATTACAAATGGCAACAGCGGAGGATGCATGTCACATAACAAGAAGATAGAGAAAAAGAAGAAGCTTATCGACCTCGATGTCGGCACGGAATACACAGGCGGACACGTGCAAATTTTCAGGATTAATGCAGATCCCAAATACAGATCAGCAGGTACCAGAAGGTAAGAAAAGTTGCCTCTCCATAATATTGCGAAAAAAATCACCGGATAATATGTCTTACCTTATACACACACCATAATAATACTTGTGTGTTGAAGCACATAAAGCTGTGCCGCTTCATAGCTTACCGAAGTCGAACAAAAGCATTTTGATGGATTTTGAGCGCTCTGTGTATTGTTCTATATTTTCAATGGAACATTCAAAATGTTTGTGTTGTTTACTTAAAGTTAAAGTACCAATGATTGTCACACACACACTAGGTGTGGGGAAATGTGTCCTCTGCATTTGACCCATCCCCGTGTTCACCCGGGAATCATTTTTGGTGATTTAACCCCCAATTCCAACCCTTGATGCTGAGTGCCAAGCAGGGAGGTAATGGTCCCATTTTTTTAGTCTTTGGTATGACTCGGGGTTTGAACTCACAACCTACCCATCTCAGGGCGGACACTCTAACCACTAGGCCACTGAAGAGGTGAGACTTGAGACCCATTATAGTGCAGCCTACACTTATCTCTTATGTTTGACTGCCATCTACTGATCACACTTATCATGACACCATGTACCATCCCGGGTGGTGCTGAATTTCCCCTAGGGATCAATAAATGACTTGTTATTCTATTCTACCAAATAAAATAGGTTTGTGGTGGGTAAGCGTAACCAAACTTATTCCCTATATTAGGTGCACCGTGTTATAAGGCGCACTGTTGAGTTTGGAGGCAAAAAAATATTTTAAGTGCGCCTTATAGTCGGGAAAATACGGTAAGTTTCTTAAAATCAGAGGGGCTGTCGGAAAATTTGGACCAAATGAACAAGCCCCCAGTCCCACTCAACACCTGCCAGTCAGGGGCCTTATGAATTGTCCCAAGTATAACACTTTACACGGCGGCCTTTCTTAATTTTGTTAAAATCTCATTCTGATCTTGTGAACCCAATATCATTCATCATCCCACCCCTAGGATATGTATGTATGTATGTATGTAGAACAATGACAACCTAGAGGCGGTGTGAGGTGTGGGGGTGTGGGGGGTCACCCACATCTGCGGTCCTCTCCAAGGTTTCTCATAGTCATTCACATTGACAACCCCACTGGGTTGTGAGTTTTTCCTTGCCCTTATGTGGGATCTGAACCGCGGATGTTGTTGTGGCTTGTGCAGCCCTTTGAGACACTTGTGATTTAGGGCTATATACATAACATTGATTGATTGATTGATTGATTGATGTACTGTGTGTACAATAAATCTGATATTGTTTATTATGATGCAGACTGACTTGGCTTTGTTTTTGTAACAAAATCATACACAAGTCGGTCTATTTTAATATTCAAATTAAAGCAGCTCCCATACAAACTGGTTTTAAAATCATCTGCCAACGAAAGATAACGGAATCGTCAAACATGCAAAATAATAAATTGACTGGTGAAAGAGTAAATGAAACCAAATTTCGAGGTATAATGAGTTATTATGACTTTAAGGTTTTACTACTTAGGTATAAAATACGACACAGTCTAGCTCCATCCTATTTTGCCGATTGTATTGTACCATATGTCCCGGCAAGGAATCTACGTTCAAAGAACTCCGGCTTATTAGTGATTCCCAGAGCCCAAAAAGAGTCTGCGGGCTATAGAGCGTTTTCAGAATTCTGGAATGCCCTCCTGGTAACAGTTAGAGAGGTTACCTCAGTAGAAGGATTTAAGTCCCATCTTAAAACTCATCTGTATACTCTGGCCTTTAAATAGACCCCCCTTTTTGGACCAGTTGATCTGCCGCTTCTTTTCTTTATTCCTCTGCCCCCCTCTCTTGTTGAACGGGGGGCACAGGTCCGGTGGCCATGGATGAAGTGCTGGCTGTCCAGAGTCAGAACCGGCGGGTGTCACACCGCGGTGAGGGATGTCTTGTTTTGTTTTTTTTTGTTTTATGGTTTTAATTTGAAAAGTAACTCTCCTCTCGTTTCAGGTAACTTGCCCTTCCTTTTGTGTCATCAGTCTGACGTCATCCCTGTTCTCTAATTGTTTCCAGCTGTTCCCTATTACCTTCATGTGTTTATAAGCTCACTCCTTCCTTTGTTCTGTGCCAGATTGTCTCGTTTATTCGTGCTCTCTACCGTCCATGTCTTTGTCCATGCCTTGCCTTGTCTTGTGCTTATGTCCCCTGATCCTGAACCCCTTTATGAATATTTTGAGTTTTCCTTTCTTCCTCCTCAGCAGAGTGATTTTGATTATTTAGTTATTCAGCCGCAGTGGTAAGTTTCAGTTAAAAGTGTTTCATTCATTCCTCAACTTTTTGAGTGACTATTTTTGTTAAATACTTTATTAGATTAGTGTAGAAATTTTCATAGATGTTGTTTTGGTCCTCCTGTCGGAGCGTTTTTTGTCAAATACTGTTTATAGTTCGTCTTTACTTTTGTGTTTTCCTCCGTTCGGAGTGATTTTCGGTTGTTCCTTCTTTTTCTTGAACCTTTTCGCCGAGTAGTTAATTTTTGTGATTATAGATAATGTTTTTTCTTGACTTGGGAGGTAGAAGGAAATTGTCAAAATAAAAGCCTGTCTAAAGTCCCAACTCTGCATCTGAGTCCAATCCTTTTACCAAAGCCTGACAGCGGGTGGACCGCTCGCCTGTGCATCAGTTGGGGACATCTCTGCACTGCTGACCCGTTCCCGCTCGGGATGTTCTCTTGCTATGGACTGCACTCTCACTATTATGTTAAATCCCCTATGGACTGGACTTTCACAAGATTTTGTTAGACCCACTCGACATCCATTGCATCCGGTCTCCCCTAGAGGGGGAGGAGGGTCCTCTCCAAGGTTTCTCATAGTCATCCACATTGACGTCCTACTGCGTTGTGAGTTTTTCCTTGCCCTTTTGTGGGTGTCGTTGTGGCTTGTGCAGCCTTTTGAGACACTTGTGATTTAGGGCTATATAAATAAACATTGATTGATTGATATTACCTATAACCTATATTGTGAATACATTGAGAACAGGAAGTGAACACAAGTTTGAGCAACTGCTATGTAAAGGAAAAGGGGTAGGATTAAATAAGATCCACTTTTTCTTACTCCTTTTCAAACATGTCCAATAGAGAAACTGGAAATTACGATCATGTTGTATGCATGCATGTTCCAAATAACCTCAACTCAACACAACTCAACCATAACAATCTCTTTGAACTTTTTCCACTGAACAGACTTTGTTGAGATCTTCCAATGGTATCAGCAGGGGTCACCAACCTTTTTGAAACCAAGAGCTACTTCTTGGGTACTGATTAATGCGAAGGGCTACCAGTTTGATACACTCTTAAATAAATTGCAAGAAATAGCCAATTTGCTCAATTTACCTTTAATAAATAAATCTGTATATAAAAAAATAGGTATTTCTGTCTGTCATTCCGTCGTACATTTTTTTTCCTTTTACGGAAGGTTTTTTGTAGAGAATAAATGATGAAAAAAAACACTTAATTTAATGGTTTAAAAAAGGAGAAAACACAAAAAAAAACAAAATTGAATTTTGCAACATAGTTTATCTTCAATTTCGACTCTTTAAAATTCAAAATTCAACCAAAAAAAAGAAGAGAGAAAAATAGCTAATTTGAATCTTTTTGAGAAAATTAAAAAAATATATTCATGGAACGTTATTAGTAATTTTTCCTGATTAAAATTAATTTTAGAATTTTGACGACATGTTTTAAATAGGTTAAAATCCAATCTGCACTTTTTTAGAATATATAACAAATTGGACCAAGCTATATTTCTAACAAGGACAAATCATTAGTTCTTCTAGGTTTTCCAGAACAAAATTTTTCAAATACTTTGAAATACGATTTAAATTTGATTCTAAACATTTTCTAGGTTTTCCAGAATATTTTTTAGAATTTTAATCATGAGTTTGAAGAAATATTTCACAAATATTCTTCGTCGAAAAATCAGAAGGTAAAATGAAGAATTAAATTAAAATATATTTATCATTCATTACATTAAAAAAATAATACTTGCACATTGATTTAAATTGTCAGGAAAGAAGAGGAAGGAATTTAAAAGGTAAAAATGTTTATGTGTTTAAAAATCCTAAAATCAATTTCAAGGTTGTATTTTTTTCTCCAAAATTGTCTTTCTGAAAGTTATAAGAAGCAAAGTAAAAAAATAAATGAACTTATTTAAACAAGTAAAGACCAAGTCTTTAAAATATTTTCTTGGATTTTCTGATTCTATTTGAGTTTTGTCTCTCTTAGAATTAAAAATGTCAAGCAAAGTGAGACCAGCTTGCTTGCAAATAAATACAATTTAAAAAATAGAGGCAGCTCACTGGTAAGTGCTGCTATTTGAGCTATTTTAGAACAGGCCAGCGGGCGACTCATCTGGTCCTTACGGGCTACCTGGTGCCCGTTGGTGACCCCTGGTCTACGGAATGCACACATCAATGGAGTTGAACACAAGGGCTCAAACTTGGTGACAGTTTAGATATTGCGACTTACCAGCATTGTTCGGAGAATCGTCAGAGATAAAGTATCTTCACACTCTCTGAAACAAAAGGGAGAGTAGCTGTTCAGAGACATTTCCAAGACTCCTCAATGGTGTGTGTTAGGTGTGTATGCTGATGCTCGTGTACACCAATGAAGTGTTGACCTGATTATTTCTGCAGCTTGCTCAGAGGTCAGATCATCGACAGCGACGTTATTGATTTTCACAAGCTGGTCCCCGGGGAAGAGCCGACCATCTGCCGGACCACCTGGGCACAGAACATGTCGTTGTCTTGTCATATTTCAATTTGTTTTTGTTTTGATACTGCAGCTTGCAAAATAGTTTCAGTCATCCTACTTATAGATATATTCTCATAAATCTCTTTAAAGCAATTTAGTGAATACCATCTTTTTCAAGATTGCATTTATCTCCATGGTTACATTATAACGTTAACAACCGTCCAACATTTTACAACTAATTGTAAACGTATAGGTGCCGACCATCAGGGCCGAGTTGCGACGAGAGAGTGTGTCGATGTTAAGATATTATGCCGACTCGGTAAGTCTGTCTGTTTGCTAATAGTAGCTACTAGCCGTACCCATGTATTTTCTATGGGCGGTTAGCATCGTTTCCTCCAATGTTTCTGATCCGATTGAATTTATATTTATGTCGAGTCTTTATTTTGGGTACTTAAATATGGTGACTGAGTATTGTGGCGTTTTAAGGCCACCTGCATTTTTTATGCTACAGTAAAGACAATGAATGAACACTGCCGCTGGAGCACGGTTACACTATGACGTCATAGTGACAACACTGTGGCCGTATGAACTGCGAATGCACATATGGACTGCCGTCATTCTCATAAGGCTCCTATAAACTTGAAGAACTTTTGATATTACTTTTTATGAATTACCTGAACTAAACCAACATTGTTTGTTGACATTCCTTTCTGTTTTTTTCTTTTGTTTTGAATGGCCATTCCTATTAATGTCTGTCCACTGGTTGTTCCACTGTACATGTTTAAATTACACCAGTATCATTTAAAGTATTTAATGGTGTCTGTCCTACTCTCTCCGAGTCGTAATCTAGACTTCTGATTAGCCCAAATTTTGAGAACGTCTACTATACTATATTATTTTGACAATCCCCCTTCTGGGGGATCGTCAAAATGATATGCCAGCGTATGCTCCAGCACCCCCTGCAACCCTGAAAGGGACAAGCGGTAGAAACTGGATGGATGGATGCTTAAAATGTCTAAAATATGGATATATGTAGATATCTATCTCCGTCACTAGCTAAAGTACCAGCTACATTAAGTTAAAGTACCAATGATTGTCACACACACACTAGGTGTGGTGAAATGTGTCCTCTGCATTTGTTCACCCCCTGGGAGGTGAGGGGAGCAGTAGCGACCGGGAATCATTTTTGGTGATTTAACCCCCAATTCCAACCCTTAATGCTGAGTGCCAAGCAGGGAAGAATGTTGGTATGAGCTTTTAAACATAACCCGTTAACTGCTGCCAATCAAATGGTGAATAAGATACTCTATAGGGTTCATATGTTTATAAATCTGAATGTGATGAAGTCAGTGCCTCACCAGCCATGAACCTCACCGCACGTCACTGCAACTCCAGTACAGTTCATCACTATGGACTATTTTAGCACTGGATATACAAAACCCAAAACAAGTGAAGTTGGCACGTTGTGTAATTGGTAAATAAATACAGAATACAATGATTAACAAATGATTTTCAAGTTATATTCAATTGAATGAACTGCAAAGACAAGATATTTAATGTTTGAACTGAAAAACGTTTTATTTTGGGGGGCAAATAATTAGAGATGTCCGATCATGGCTTTTTTTGCCAATATCCGATATTCCGATATTGTCCAACTTATAATTACCGATTCCGATATCATCCAATACCGACATATACAGTGGTAGAATTAACACATTATTATGCCTAATTTTGTTGTGATGCCCTGCTGGATGCATTAAACAATGTAACAAGGTTTTCCAAAATAAATCAACTCAAGTTATGGAAAAAAGGGCCTACATGGCACTGCCATATTTATTATTGAAGTCACAAAGTGCATTATTTTTTTGAACATGCGTCAAAACAGCAGCTTGGAATTTGGGACATGCTCTCTTTGAAATGGGGAGGGGGGGGGGGGGGTAGCAGGGGTGTATATTGTAGCGTCCCGGAAGAGTTAGTGCTGCAAGGGGTTCTGGGCATTTGTTCTGATGTGTTTATGTTGTGTTTGTCAGGCTTGGACAAAAGAATGAACTCCGATGCAGAGTAGGGATACTTAGTAGGGCTTTTATTTTGACGGGTCTTTGACCTCCAGAGTCAGAGTAATACAATATCTACATATAACAAAAACTGTCTGCGGAAAAAGTTCCAAAAAAACGAAGTAACCGAGAATCACTCCAAAAATGAGGACAAAACAAAGACAGACTATAATTTGCGCCGTATCTGCTATAAAACTTATTTACATAAAACGCTCCAACAGGAGGAAGAAAACAATAACGATGTAAATTTCTACACTTAATCTTAATCTCATATTGGTTAACAAAAAATCACTCAAACAATTTGAGGAAAGAAATAATTGTAGGAAAA